>NC_139250.1:39941151-40301719 GCF_977018435.1 Lepisma saccharinum | reverse complement strand
ACATCCGCCGTGAAATCCAGACAGTGACACCCGACGTTCTGGCAGACACATTCACAAACTTGCAACGTCGTGCTCAAAAGTGTTTAGATGCTGGGGGAGGACATTTCCAGCACCTCATGTGATTTCATTTCATTTCTCACATATACAGGTATATCAGGTACGAATTTTGTTTCATTTCCTCTCCACCTACCCTTTTTACACAATTTCTGGGGCTACCTTCGAGTGGGACACCCTGTACAACACATTCATTTAATATCAGTTAATTTTTTTATTAACTATCTTGCATCCAGATTAGTAGTGTAACACAGGGGTTCCCAAACTTCTTCGTTTTCGCAGCACACAAGTCAGGATGTAGGCCTATCGAACACTTACAACGCTCAGTTAGTGATGTTAGGTTGCTTGCCTGAAGTTAAAAAATAAACACATTTCAAATTCAAAAACATTGTGTGTGTAAAAAGTACTAAATAAGCATATATATGAAACATTCATATAATTTCACTGAAAATATTGGAACATTTCGCAGTGCCCTTGCAAGCCAGTCACGGTGGCCCAGGGCATCGCGGTGCACACTTTGGGAACCACTGGTGTAACACATTTATGTGATTTTCAGCACTAATGTATTTTCAATATTTGTCTTTTTAGTGCAAATGGATTATGTAATGATGGTAATGAAGATCCTGTCAAGAAGAGGGCCTGCATAGTAGGAAAAGAGGAGAACTCATTACAAGATAGCATAAAAAATAACGCAAATAAGTCTGTTGAAAATGGTAAAAGAAAAAGAAAAGCTGCCACGTGTAAGATGAACAGAGCTGTTCTAAAACGTATGAGAGGCAGAAAACATTCGAAATTTAAAGATCTCGGAGAGATGGTTGTGCCCTATTCTAAGAAGAATACAGCTAATGGAAGTAATAATAATTTTAAAAAACTGAAAGTTAGGAATAAAGTAAATGAACACAGTGAATGCCACTCGTTTAGGGAACATAAGATGGAGGATAACCACCAGGGTAATTCTTGTGCTACTGAGAGTACGTCTACTTCATATTCCATATTTCAGTGTGACTACTGTTACAAAACATTTACTCAAAAGTCTGTTCTGTATACCCACATAAATGGAGTTCATGCCACTAATTACCAGTATACTTGTGACGTCTGTGCTAAAAGTTTCAGTACAAAAGATATTTTGAAGAATCACATGAAGGTTCACACTGGAGAGAAACACCTGTGTAAGGTCTGTGGTAAAATTTTCAAAAGAAAGCATTATTTGAAAGCACACATGGATCTTCACAATCCAGATAACCAGCTGTCTGACATTTGTGGTTTCAGCTTCGTATCAGTTCTTGGGTTAAACAACCATAAGAAATCTCAGCATAAAGTACTGGTTCAAGAGTTTGTGTGTGACATTTGCAATAGCAGGTTTGTATATAAAAGTTCACTTCTTGCCCATATACAACGTGTTCATATCAAATCCCATGATTTTGGTTGTTCCTCATGTGACAGGAAATTCTTTGATAAGAAAGATTTGCAAGTTCATGTGGAGCGCCGCCACAGGATGCAAAAAACTCACATTTGTGTCACTTGCAAGAAAGGCTTCATCACATCTACTGATCTTAGAAATCATGTTAAGTTACACACAAGAAAGAAGCATTTTCAGTGTTCCATATGCAGTAAGTTTTATTCTACTAAATACGTTGTGCTTCATCATGAAATGCAGCACAAAAGTGTTTTGAGATACGTTTGTGAGGTTTGTGGCAATAGTTATGGTAGCTCTGCTACCCTCTACACACACAAAAAGATTCACTCTGGTGAAAAACATTTCAAATGTAATTACTGTGGTGATGGATTCTTTCGAAAACACGTGCTGGAGAGACACATAAGAACACATACAGGAGAAAAGCCCTATTCTTGTAGCATGTGTGAACGAAAGTTTGCATGCAGTAAAAGTTTAAGGTGCCACGAAAGAATTCACACAGGAGCAAAGCCCTACAATTGCAACATATGTGGCCAAAACTTCAGGCAGTCCAGTATTCTTCGCTGTCACAGGAGGAGTATACATAATTGCAAGTAAGAATTCTTTTAAGATAATGCTTCTAACGTTGTAGCTTTAAGCTTACAATGGCGAGTTTTTATTTTGAAGAAAAGTTTTACTTGAAATATTCAGATGACTTCATTTTTATTGCATGTACACATTGCTTGCATTGTAGAATTAGTTTTCTTGTCAATGGTTGTTACAAGCATAAAAACACAGTTTTTGTTGTGACGTTTTAGAACACATGCACCTTTCATCATTTATTTTTAATTTAATTAAAGATACAGATAAAACCATGGTGTGTGTGTTTTTGGTGTGAAAATGTCACCACAAAAACTGTGTTTTTATGCTTGTAACAACAGTAGACTATAAGAGAACTATTTCAGATGACATAATATTGCAAATTAAAAACTGAATTTCTGTGTTCTGTGCAGTTAGTATGTAGCCACAATATAGTAAGTTTATGCTTGCACCAGCGGTCAAGTATGCACCATCTTGTTAGAAAAGGTTGTGGCTTAGTTCTGGCCCAGGTCATGGGAGTTGCATTCCTCCTCATTGTTAGTAAAAAATTGTCAGAAAAACAATGTAAAGTTGGAAAAATACAAGAGAGGATTCAGTTCAAAGGGGAAAATGGGAGAACAAAATCAAGCTACTGTACATGTTTCTGTACATTTGCAAACTGTTGCCTGTTTTCAAAGCATTTCTCATTTCCCTGTAGTACACCCTAATAACTGCAATGGTGCAGACCAATGAGACTGGCACCTGCACCCATAGCCTAATTCTCTGTGTGGTCGTGTTATCCTTGTGTGTGCTCCTTTAAAGCCTCGGCTTTTAACTATGGTATGCAGATGTCATCCTCAATGACAGTATGGTTCAAGTTCTTGTTAAGTAATTAATTTACGTATTTTTTTTAAAAAAAATTAAGTGAACTTTTTAAGAGTTTAAGACATTTTATTCTCCTGTTCGGGGTGTTCTATTTTCATTTATTTATTTATTTTTTAATTTTTTTTAAGGAACTTATAAATGCGTGTTCAGTGTGGTGTGGATACTTGCTATTTGTGTGAATGGCAAAAATTACCCATGTGCTGTTACCATACAAGAATCCAAATATCATCTCTCTCTCTCTCTCTCTCTCTCTCTCTCTCTCTCTCTCTCTCTCTCTCTCTCTCTCTCTCTCTCTCTCTCTCTCTCTCTCTTTCTTTTCAAAGCATTATGTGCGGCACAAACATTTGAAAGTGACACAGGACTATAACAGAGAAAGTGTAAATCAATATGAGAGACATCGCCAAAACTTGAGATGTAACTTTGGGGGGTCAGAATTCAATAAGTTTTCTGTTCCATAAACATAGCATCCAGGGATATTTTGCATTTGTGAAATCATAAAAATTACACTATGCAACAAATTTTGGGCAACTTTTTGTTTATTTGATTTTTGTGATGTTTTTTTTTTATTTCATTTGGTGTTACTAATGATGTACATAATATAAATTTTCCTGTAATGTCGAAATTTCCCACATGAGGGATTTTTTTCACGAAATAGTGAATTTTTACATAACTCTTTAGTAAATATGCAGCACCCTGCTCCCTACATATGAAAGAGCTTAATTATGATGGAAGTTAAAAATGTGATGGACCACTGGAAACATAACCAACCAGAATTAGGTCGATACCTACTACAGCTACCGAATCCCTCTGTGAGAAAAATTGTTACATTCACTCCAAGAATTTAGGTTAATAGCAACTCGACAGTGCTACATATTCCTACATTACGATATCTTCAATATCATTTTTAAAACCCGTCCTTAATATAAACACATGCCCACTCACTCATTTACCCAATGTTTGGATGAATGATGGAAGTTTCTTGAGAAGTCTTCATGAAATTAAAAAAAAAATCTCAGGCTTTTCAGTTTGAAAATACTTTATGCAATTTTACCTGCTAAATTTACTGCATACACATAATATGAAATAAGAATTATAATCGCACAAGTATATAACAAATATACAAATTTGTAGTCAAAGATTTATTTTACAATTAATATAGAACATTTATATAGTATGTAGACTATATAACAGTTGGGCTGGAAAGTTCGTATGCTAACATAGTAAAAAATATTTTTTGACAAAATTCGATTTTATTATTCAATATAGTTGCCTTTGACGGCGATACAACGATTATAGCGGTCATAGAATTTTTCGATGCCATTTTTATAGTACGATTTCTCTTTAGCCTCAAAATAGGCCTCAGTTTCGGCGATTACCTCTTCATCAGTGCTAAATTTCTTTTCAGCGAGCATTCTTTTAAGGTCTGCAAACAGGAAAAAGTCACTGGGGGCCAGATCTGGAGAATATGGTGGATGGGGAAGCAATTCGTAGTCTAATTCATATAATTTTGCCATCGTTTTCATTGATTTGTGACACGGTGCATTGTCTCAATGAAACAGCACTCTTTTCTTCTTCAAATGGGGCCGTTTTTTCGTGATTTCATCCTTTAAGCGCTCCAACAACGCTATGTAATAATCGCTGTTGATGGTCTGGCCCTTTTTGAGGTAATCGATGAATATAATACCATGCGCATCCCAGAATACTGATGCCATAACCTTGCCAGCCGACTGTTGCATCTTTCCACGCTTTGGATTCGGTTCATCACGTGCAGTCCACTCGGCTGACTGTCGATTGGACTCTGGAGTGTAGTTATGGAGCCATGTTTCATCCATTGTAATATATCGACGGAAAAATTCGTGTTTATTACGGTTGAATATCGCTAAACATTGCTCCGAATCATCAAAACGTTGTTGCTTTTGATCGATTGTGAGCACGCGCGGCACCCATTTTGCACACAGCTTTCGCATGTTCAAATATTCATGCACAATATGTCCAACACGTTCCTTTGATATTTTTAAAGTCTCAGCTATCTCGATCAACTTCACTTTACGATCATTTAAAATTATTTTGTGGACTTTTTTGATGTTTTTGTCGGTAACAGCCTCTTTGGGGCGCCCACTGCGTGCATCGTCTTCGATGCTCATTTCGCCTCGTTTAAATTTAGCGAACCACTTCTCAACGGTTGATTTTCCTGGTGCAGAGTCCGAATAATGTTTATCAAGCCAAGCCTTGGCTTCAACAGTATTTTTTTTCGCCAAAAAGCAATGCTTTATTAACACACGAAATTCTTTTTTATCCATTTTTTCACAATAACAAAAGCTGCTTCACTCACAATTCTATATCTCACGAACTAATTATCCGGCAGCTGTGGAATTTATACACATATCTTTTGAAGGTTAGTACTAAGTAAAAATCACATGGATTTAATTCTAGTAACGCCATCTATGAGTCAGCCTATGAACTTTTCAGCCCAACTGTTATATTAAAAGTGAGTAGAAGTGCTTTGTCACTGAGGAGGTGATGCTTCATCACGAACTAATGTCCAAATATAATCGCCATCATTGCAGTGTCCCAGCATCCTTGATACCTTCGCTCCATTTTCTGAATTTCTTGGTGAAAACGTTCACCATGTTCCTAACTGACATCTGTTAAATTCGGACGAAAAAAGTCCAGATGAGAAAACAAGAAATGCAATTTCAAGAATGACATTCTATAACCCAGAAGCTTATACTGATCAATCAAAGAATTCAATAATTCCTTGTAGTTATCACTCCTATGCTTGCCAAGAAACCCTTTCACCACCCCCTAAAAGCCTACCAAGTTTCCCTTTCCTGAACTGACATTGTTTTTTGAAGTTCTTCAGACTGAAGCATCACACTGATTTGTGGTCCAGTAAATACACCAGCTGTGACTTTTGCATCAGATAAATGAGATAACATTTGTTTGATATAATGAAGAGCAGAAGAATTAGGGTCCAATGCTTTTATGAACTGTTTAACGAGTCCCAATTTTATGTGGAGTGGTGGTAGTAAGACTTTCTGCCTTTGAACGAGAGGTTCGTGAATAACGTTGTGTGTAGCTGGAAGAAGCTCCTTCCTTTCAGGCCAGACGTTCCTTGTATAATGGTGGTCAGTAGCTCTGCTATCCCAAAGACAGAGAAAGTAAGAATATTTTGTATAGCCACTGTAAACCCAAAAGAAAACAAATTTTCTTAAAGTCTCCACATGCATCCCATCCATAAGTTCTGTATTCAATCTGTACCAACAGCTTCTTGACATTTTCATAACCTTCTTTCATGTGGATTGAGTACGCGACTGGTGCAGAAGGCTTCACATTCCCATTGTGGAGCAAAACAACTTTTTAACTCCGAGCGGAGCTGTCTATGAACAGACGCCACTCTGGTGGATGGTGAGGGAAACCGATAGCTTCAAAAATACCACTGATATCATGACAATAGCACAGATTTTCATCCATTGTGAAGAAAATAGCAAAAGTTTTGTGTCTGAGTCTGTACTTTGTTACTTTACACGACGCAAGGAGAAAGTTCCACTGTTGCAATCACGAGGCAAGAAGTTCTGCTTTCGATTTTGGCAAATCTAGATCTCTGATTAAGTCATTCAGTTCTTGTTGGTTGAGTAAGTGTGGTTCCTTACCTGTGTTTTCATCAGCAAAACTAATATCCTGATCACCTCTGGCTCTTCTTCCGATGATGATGATGGCTCAGGTGGCTTCGGAATAGGAAGTTTGTCACAGTGTGGAACTGGAGCAATGGATGAAGGTAAACTTGGATACTATAACTGTAACTTCTTTATGCTTTTGAAGTGTCTTATGTCTATTGCACAAAAGTAACAATCAGTATGATGATTTGTAGGTTCTCTCCAAATTCGGGGGACTGCAAACGGCATGCTCTTTCTTCTTCCTCGAAACCAACCTTCTAACGTAGAATGGCAAGAACCGCAACACACACGAGGAGCCCAATGTTTGTCTTGATCGCCTAGCGGCACTCAAAAGTATGCTTCATATGCAGTGCAGAACTTTGTATGGGGAACAATGGCATGTTTCACTTGCTTCGGACTTATACCCGCAAACATAGCAGAAAGAGTCCGGTGACATTTTACAATGCCTACTTGTAGACATTGTTACTTGAACACATTCACACGCAGCACTGCAAAACCAACTCACTGAATACAACAAATGGCATTATCACTATACACATGCCGTAATTTTCACTTCCTCGCCAAGAGGTACTATTGTAGGAACTGCTAATTGTCCTTCCGTGGAAATTAAATTTGCATATAAATATGTACAGAAAGAATTGCATAAACGTGTATTTAAGATATAACATTATTTCCAAACTGCAGGGACTACATATTTATCTAATAAATATATTGCTGATGATGTAAGTAGACCTTACGTATTACTGCCATCAAGTAGTTGCCGTGTAAGGTATCTACAGCCTGCTTTTGTGAAGATACTCTTGCGGAAAAGCTATTTTGCAACATATTTTTTTAAAAATCGACATTTGTGAAAAACTAATTTCAGATTCGTGTTCAGCAGTCAGGTCAAAATCATTCAGAATATGTTAAAACATTCACATAAACAATTTCTTGTTGTGTAGTGTTATTTATTTCTTTGCCCCTCAAATCCCAGCAGGTTAACAAAAGTACTAACTTAAAAACATTTAATACTTCACAGAAATTACACACTTAATCAGGTCCTCAAAACTTGTGCATTATCATCTTTGAAAAAATAATGCAGGTTCATACGTTTCATTCTGCGTTCCTCAGTCAGCTCTGTGTGCACCACCATGGACACAGGTTTAACAACAAATCTTGCATTATGCCACAGACCAAATCATGGGAGCACCTTACTCAGTTCCCACATTGTCTTGTTACTCACCTGTCAGCTAGAATCATCTCGTCCACTCTCTGTGCATTTGTTTTCCTTTCAATCTTAAATGGAGGACCAGCTTGGTCTTAATCAGTAATAAATTTTTATTCAAAAAGAAAGAACAGATTTCGAATGTTTATTTCTCACGAACTATAAAAGATAGAAACATGTGCCATACATCAATGGATAGAGGAAGGTTTAAAGTTTTATAATCCATCCTGCTACTCTTCCAGATCTGACACATCAAATTGTTGTAGCTATCAATACAATAACTAGGGACCAGTTAATTCGTGTGTGACAAGAAATGGAGTACCGTCTTGATGTTTGTTGGGAACACATGGTGCTCATGATGAGTGGATACTTTAAAACTTTGAACCTTCCTCTATTCGTTGATGTATGGCACGTGTTTCTATCTTTTATAGTTCGTGAGAAATAAACATTCGAAATCTGCTCTTTCTTTTTGAATAACCCTGTATTTTAATGTCAGAAAATTTGTAGGCTAATTGTGTACAAACTTTTTGCATCATAAGCAGGAACATTTTTTTATTATTATTATCCTATGCAAGGAGACCTTTTTGCCCATAAAAGATACTCAACAGTATGTTGATTTTCAACTTTACATGCCTCGAACATTATCACAATTTTCTATACTGATCTGTACATGTTAGCGAAATATCTGGCATATACTACAGAGCATTCCCTGACATTTGCTACGAGACTCGGCAGCAAGCGGCCCGGCATCAGCGCTTGTCTTTCCCGGTGAACGGGTCCACAACAGTCGGTAGAGTCTGCTATTAAAATTACAGTTTTCATATTGTGTACTAACCTTTACTACAGAAGGTGTTGAAAATGATGTCCCTCAGCTGCAACACATTCCTGGCATCTCCCAAGGAAATTGGCATTTACACGTGCAAGTTCGTCTACTGTAATTCTCCTGATTTCTCGTATAATACTCTCTTTTAACTCACAGATTGTGTGCGGATTGTCTTTGTATACTTTATTTTTTAGATTTTCGTTGCAAAATGGCGTCGCACTTCTCCACAATTCCTTCCTTTTTCCGAAGTAACACTCTACAAGATAATCCCTTGTTGTAATGTAAATTTTTGTGGTACCATATTAGGCCACAATCTTCAACACACGGACACGACACAACATAACTTCGGAGGGAGGATTATACTGGCGTCAGTCTGCAACATCAACAGAAAGGGAAAGAGACCAAAGGCAGGGAGAGTGAACAAAGCAGACTGTAGCGTGCGACTGTCGTGGACCTGTTCACCGGAAAAGACAAGCGCTGATGCCGAGCCGCTTGCCACCGAGTCTCGTAACGAATGTCAGGGAATGCTCTGTATATATCACTGATCATTAAGCTGGGTTCCACTGCTATTTACTGACACCTTGTGGAAGTATTGTCAGCTTCCTAACAACTGTTTGCATTGCATCCTCTTACTGACTTTTCCTCATAACCTTAATTGTAATGAATTATAAAATATTCATGGTGAAAAATCTGAAGGGTCATTCAGAAAGTAAATAATATTTTTATTTTTTATTGATAAAACTACAGAAATAGAAAATACATGTTTTGTCACATACCTACTTTTCCACACAGTCACCTTAGACATTGAGGCACTTGTCATATCTTGACAGCAATTTAACTATTCCCCCTTAGTACCATGATGCTGCCTGCAGATTCAACCAGTCCATGATAGCATCCTGTAGGTCCTCATCATCTGCAAAGCATTTAACAGCAAGGTGCTATTTCACCTTCAGAAAAAGTAAAACTACAAAGAGGATGATCAAATATGTCTGAATGAAATTCATCATGCAGCAAGGTCTCTGTCTGACTGGAAATATGTGGGTGTGCATTACCAGGGATCAGAAAAATGCCATGTGCAATTATAAATAACTCAACGAAAATGTCAGAGTAGGACAGTAGGCATGACTATTGATGGTTGTGTTACACTATATGAAATCAAGCAGTAGGAGTCGGGAGAGGCTATCAGTTTGTGGGATGACACCTTTGTTTAAATTTGTGTGGCTTTTGCGAGGACTAAGCATGATGTGACTCCAGTGATTGTCGTTTCTTGGAAGGGGTGTTGTGTGAAATCTGTTGCATTCCCTGTAACAGTTTTAGTGTATTGCGATCCCATTCGTAATGCTCCAAGAATGTCAATGCAGGACCCATTTTTTCAGCTTTGTGGCAATCGGTGAGGTACCCATCATGCACAGACTTTGTACTGCAAATGTTCAGTGACAATATATGGTATATTTCTGGACATTGTGTGTGCGCCTCGCTAATCATGATCACAGCAAGTCACCCTGATCATTCTGCATCATCTTTGTACATCTGTTTTCCCATTCTTAAACATTATGAACCACTTCCAGACACATTTAACATCTTCACCATAAATTACAAGTCTCCAATGAATGTCACTGGGTCTCTTTTCCATCTGCAAAATTAATCACACCATGCACCTCACAATTGGTGGGATTTGCAATTTGCACATTCATTGTTACAGCTCATTACACTCACCGTGTGAATAGATCGCTAACATAACTGCATCCACAGCACACTGAACACTTTGAAAAATTAATTGCTGCAACAAAACAGCTGTCTAAGCTATATGAACAAATGTTATTTACTTTCCAAATGGCCTACATATTTCACAGTATGTTGCTACTTCTTGAAACCAATGAAAATATTCAGTGATTCAATATGTTTTTAAAGGTAGCAATCATAGCTAGAAAGAATCACTAAAAGAAATGATAATGAAAGCCAGTAAAAATCTGCTTGTGAGTACAGTATTATGTGCAACAAGTACGCCTTGACAATCCTCAATACAGTTAAGAAAAAAATATTCACAGTCAAATTCAAGACCTGTAGATTGGCTGTGAACAGATCACCCTTTCACTTGATTCACTTCCTCAGCAGCTGACAGTGCATGCGTGAATGCCTGTGCACGTGACATAACTTACTCATTTCAAGTTGTGCATGCTGATGTCTCTTCATTCACGCACAGTATCAATAATCTCCATTTTTTAAAGTTAATTTCTTGATAAACATTCACCTCAATGCATACATAAATATGTAATGGGCATGTCTTTCCTCCTCCTAGGAGGAAGAAAATTCATGTAGGTGAAATTTTTATCAAACACCCTGTAGTGGTTCTCCATTTACTCGTAACATGGAAAAATCAATTGTTAGATCACATAATTGATTTTGAATATATTATATTATCTAGCACTTCAAATTTGTTTGTAATTTCTGTAAGTTGCTGTAACAGTCCTGTCATGGTTAACTAATCGAAAACTCAAATTTAGTAAATTATTTTCATTAGCAAGCATGTCTATGGCAGTAAAATAATCAAATAATTTGTAATCTGATATCTAAGCTACAAATGTAAGTTTGGAGACATGAAGGAACTGTCAATTATAAAATTGGTGCCCATTCATTTGTTCTAATCAATGATTGGGCAAAAACGATACCTATTGATTGGTGTAAACTACTTGAGATACAAAGTCCTAATTTAAAAGAGGGAAGGATCTAGCTACTAATCTCTTAATCCTTGAATTTACGTATCTCATAATCAACTAAACAGATACAAATATATACGGTGCAAGAGAGAATTAAATAACTTCATGTGGCAAAAACCTCTCAATTACTCAGAAAATAACATACGAGGGAGAATCAAATGAAAACCGCATTTTTTCCCCACTATTTTAATGCAGGGATAATGTTTGATTGTACATTATTTTTCCATATAGTCCCCTCCCAGTTCAATGCACTTACGCCATCGGATAGGTAGTGCTTCGATACCGCGTGAGAAAAATTCTTTCGGTTGACTGTCTAGCCACTCGTGTACCGCCGATTGGACGTCTTCATCAGACTTGAACCTCTGCTCTCCAAGGTGCTCCTTCAATGGACCAAGGATGTGGAAATCAGATGGTGCCAAATCTGGTGAGTATGGTGGATGTGGTAGGCACTTGAAGCGTAGGTCATCGATGGTTTTCATGGTTGCATGAGCAAAATGAGGATGGGCATTATCATGTTGAAGCAAAACACCTGCACTCAGCAATCCCCTTCGCTTTGTGCGTATAGCTGGCCTCAAATGGTTCTTGAGAAGGTCGGTGTAGGTGGCACTAGTCACTGTCGTACGTGGGGCTATGTAGTGTTCCAGAATAGGACCTTCCTTATCCCAGAATAAAGTCAACATGACTTTCCCTGCATAGGGCTGGCTGCGAAACTTCTTTGGTTTCGGCAAAGACGAATGTCGCCATTCTTTGCTTGCACGTTTCATCTCCGGCTGAAAATGGTACACCCAACTTTCATCCCTGGTGACAATGTGAGCTAGAAAATCCTCACCCTCCTCTTCATAACGCCTCAGCAGCTCTTGACATGCATCAACCCGACGGACTTTCAGTTCCTGCGTCAGCTGTCTAGGAACTCACCTGGTGGACACTTTTCTGTAGCGGAGTTCGTCATGCACTATGTGTTGTACTGAACCGAAGCTCATATTCAGCAAGGAAGCCATTTCATCCAGGGTGACACGCCGGTTTTCCTTAATAAGCCGATCTGCTGCGGGTATGGACTCTCTGTCACAACTCACTGAGCCTGACCCGGACAGGGGGCATCAGTCAATAAAGTCGTACCTTCTGCGAATTTCTGGCACCAATTGTAGACTTGGCCACTGTGACAGACAGGCGTCCCCATACTTCGTCTGCATTCTCCGATGAATATCAACCGGTTTTACACCTTCACTCCATAAAAATCAAATAACTCCACGCTGTTCTTGCTTGGTGCAACTGCATAGTGGTGCCGCCATCTTGAATCAGCTGTTACTCACATCCAACCTCACCTACCGGCACTGCTTCGTACCACCAGCTCGGAAAGACGTCAAGGACTGTGTCTGCAAATTTCCAAATGCCTAGGAAGGTAAAAAGATTTTTAATGGCACTTTTGTTGTTTTCATTTGATTCTCCCTCGTATAAAACTGATATTTTGGTGGGCTGAAGGAAGTATCAAGTTGTTTTATGATAGAATAGTGTTGATGTAAATATATCTCCTTTGATGTTTTAAAGTATATTTATTCAGTAGTGAATTACAAGACCACAGTTTTGATTTGGGATTTTAAAAAGTTATGGTGGGGTTCTCTTTTACATAAATTATTTTGTGTCAGGTGTTGGTGTTTTGTATCTCAGCATAAGCATTTATTAGTCATTTTATTAAGTTGAATTTATTGTATATATTTATGTATAAATTATTGTTAGTCATGAAGAGGAGTTTTATATTGGTTTGTTTTTCTTTGTGTTTGTGAAGGGGCACTTGCACTTCAATTATAATTTCTGTAATTCAAGCACATGGTAATGATTATAATTTATTTGTAATGTTGAAATGATTAAATATATATTTTTAATTTTTTTAATCCCATTGGTCTTGAATGATTCTTTGTGACCTTCGTTTGAACATCTTCATGATGCCTTGGAAAGTGTTGACAGATAGGTAATGGGAAAATTCACCAAGCATCCACAGCAATGCAGCAACTAGCTTTAAAATTATAAAATTAATGTTAGAAAAGCTAACATTTTAACTCCTTTAACTGTAAATGAAACTGGTGCCAAAGCTACCTTGGGAATTAGTGGTGTAAGTAGCAATTGAGGCATTGTAGATCCATGAATCAGCAGAAATCTGACATAACTGGTGTTATTGAACTTCCCATGACTGACAGCATCCCTTGATGTGGATTGAAAAGTGTGATGCAGGTTCCACCTCACGTCTCCACAGGCCTCACCCAATGAAAAATAAAAAATACTAATGAGAAACAACCATTTCATTAATTTTTCCCAGTATGTTTTACTACATTGCCATGGATTCTGAGTATTTATGTGTACTTGCTTTTCTTGCACTTATGGAAGTATTTTGTAAATGTAGTGTTGGACATCAAATATCTGAAAAATCTTGAACACAATTACACAGCTACAAAGTGTAGTGTAAGCTAGTTGAAAGGCTGTCCTCTGCTTATTGATACTTTTGTTTCAATTCTTGAACTGTACATTGCGTAAAACCAGAACCAGAGAACATGCTGATGGACAATGTGCCTCTGTTATATGTGCTGTCTGCTGTACCTGTCACTTTTGAGCTTACTGGATAATATTCCATTGCTAACTGATTACGAATTGTCAATGGCTTTCGGTGTGATATGGCACCTAGGAGTTTGTTTCAATATAAGCCATTCATATTCCACAAAACTTGAAATGCTGTAAGTTATTAATGTATGCATGAAATGTAGCTGCATATAGAATGAAAATAAACTGTTTCACGGATACGTAAGAACCGGCCCCCGTGGCGGAGTAGTTAGCCCTCATCCCCATCTGTGCAAATAAGTCAAAAGTAGCACAGAAAATGAAGCAAATCAATCAATGGATACGTAAGTACATTTTGTGTATATATTGATTAAAGCCATTGTTGAAAAATATCCCAATCATTACAGAGGGAATAATACACACATTTATCTGTTCTGTTTTACTGCTCTACATTAGTACATCAGCATTGTAACATATCCCTATAGTTTTATTGCATGTTTGAATACCTATATCACATATGCTGCTGCTTTAACATAATTCAAACCAACATATGCAAGTGACATTTTTGTATTTTAGTAATGCATGGTGTGTATATAGGTTTGACAGTTGGATTCATAAATATTACAAAGGAAATTGTTGATCACCATGTTTTTTCCCTTCTGTTTTGTGTAATGAAAGCTTCAAGAATTGAAATAAATTATCGAACAAGTTCCTGGCAATGTCTACAGGAGCATACTTAAGAATCCAGCTCTGAAATTTCCACTGTTCTTAAAGACCTCAACTTGTGAACATTATTGAAGATAGCATGAGAAGTGCATAATATATTATTGGGCAACTTCGGGATACATACTTCAAGCATCCTGCATTTCTTTTCATTGTTCCCAATGCATGGTTCACATACAATCAATCACCTCATAATTTCTGCCCCACAACACCCTCTAAAGTATCTCACTGTATGTATCTTTTAGAATACTGATAAGATTTTTACAGGCCTCCCCGATGGCGCAGTGGTAGCGTCATTGTCTTGTAATCAAGGGGTCCCAGGTTCGATACCCTGTGGAGGCACAAGTGGTTCGGATCCCACTTTAAACTGTAGGTCCAGTCCCGATTAGCCTTATTGTGCATAAAGTAGACTTAAAACAACAAATTAATCAATCAAGATTTTTACAGTCTATTGACACTATGCATCCAAGGTCCAGGTAATGGTTGTGAAGTTTATTGTAAATATTGCAATGTAAATACTTCTCTCTCTTCAAGTATGCCACTGATATTCTTTGCAGGGAATATAACATGTTGTCAGTAATATTTTATGCCATTCTTTCGACATGGCATGGGGGAGAAGAGGGGTCAGAGTGCAGGATCTGTGATGGCAATTGCCCCATCCATGTTTCTGCAAAATACCATTGGATTTCGCCGAACCTCTCAACAGAAATTTCAGATCTAAAGGTAGCCAGAGTATGGTGCTCGTAACATGATTTTTCATCAAAACATGCACACACACACACAAAATTGTCAATCATGATAAGCACTTAAATCACTAGTATATGCAAGCTACAAAACATTAGTGTAGGTAATTGGGAGAAACAATTATTCTCATGGATCTGCACCTGGGTGTAATGTACAGAGGAAGTTTTATCTCATTTTCTATTGTAATAGAATTTCCAACATAACTTGAGATTTTCTTGTTTATTTTTGTTATATCTTGGTAGGTTGATAGTGACAATGATGGCGACCGATTACACTGTTCAACAATGAAATTTTTACAGAAAGGAAAATGCCCAATCTTTATAGATTTTGGTACGCTGAATTCGAAAATGACAATAGTTTTTGTTTTTTAGCTCCCGTTTTTGAGATAAAGTAAAAAAAAGCAATCTTAGAGATTTTGGTACGCAATAGGAGGGCTGAAAAATATATTGAACTTGTGAATGACCTTATATGTGCCTATGAGAAACTGAAATGCAACATGTCACTCAAAATGCACTTCATTCACTCACATATCGACGTTTTTCCTGAAGATTGTGGGACGTTTAGTGATGAACATGGTGAGAGGTTCCACCAAGAAATCTCTGTAATGGAACATCGATACCAAGGAAGATTCAGTGCTTCAATGTTGGCAGATTTCTGCTGGACTTTGCAGAAAGACTCTCTTCTTCCCCATAAGCGGCAGGCGAAGAGAAAACCCGCGTTGTAAACAAGGTAGCTGTTAATAGTGTATCTTTAATTTAACTAAATTGACTAGCATTTCATGTACTTAGTCTAAAGCACTTTGATTTATTTTTTCACATGATTTGTGAATAGGTTACATTTTACTAGTTTGCATTGTTAGTTTGCATTGTAAAAACTAGTATGACAAAAATGATGTGATATATGGAATCAGCAAGCTTGTCATTCAAAAATTTTGAATAGAATATGAAAAATATATGTATCAGTATTTCAGTAGCAATATAAACTTCAACACCCTGTATCTTAAAAACTAGAGCCATTCGAGAAAAACGAACTCCATATTTGTGATCAGTGTACCGAATTAACCCCAAAACCACTGTCAATTGTTTGGTAAGTAAATGTGTGTTAGGCAGTGCTACGCTTGTTAGACTATGGCCCATTATAATATGCGAAGAACATAAAAGTTTCAATAACTTCCAAACCTGAGCTAATTTAGATTTTTAATTGTCATTTTCAACTTCAGCACACTCAAATCTATATATATCAGCTATTTTGGCCTCTGTAAAAAACAAAAAGTTAAAATTTGTTGTCTAGTGTTATCAAAATATATGAAACAGGGCTCAAATCCAGAACCTTAGATTGAGCACCTCTCCACTCGGGTGTGTAATCCTTGGGGGAGAGGCTATTGGTGATTTCACCCACCACAAATATTGTCCTTAAGGAATCTCCACTCCCCCTCCCATGAAAGGTTCTCAAAGCAGAGTTTTTGCTATAACAACAAAGATAAGCAATTAGATTTTACCTCAAAACAAATATAATTTTCTGTGTGTTTGTGAGTGTTGCATGCATTCCCTCCCTCTCTCTATCTCAATAAAAAGTACAACAAGAATGCAAGAGGTATATCAGAATTAAATCTGATTTACGTTAATAAAAGCCAAAAGTTGAAGAGTAACATATATTAAACAATATATATTTTGTAATATTTAGTCATTTACTTTTTGCATCATTACATAATATATATGTATGTGTGTGCCAGTCCTTGTGGCATAGCCTAGTCGTTATCACTTCATGCTAGGATGCCAGGGGTCTTGGGTTCGAATCCTATTCTGGGCATGGGTATTTGTGAGGGTCCCTTCATTAATATCACTCATCTCCATTTTCATGATTAGCCAAAAGTAGCAGAAAAGCGAAGTAAAACAAATCAACCAATATGTTTGTATATGTGTGCACGCACGTGTTTGTGTAAATTGAGGTCTTCCTCCACCAACCAGTCTTCAACCTTTCTCCACCAATGATGTAAGATTTAAACTTCTCATTGGATTGCAAAAAGTTTCCTTACACATTATTTTTATTATTATTTATTTTGGGATTTTTGCCATTTTTATCTTTGCCAATCGCCCTACACAAATATCTATATTTTTTTTACTCTCCTTTTTTGTGTGGGGGGAGGGTCATGCTAGCCAGTTCTCGTCCTACTCTCTCTATTTTCTAACCATAATTTGGACATTTCTAATATCTTTATCGCTGAAAATCTGTAAACACAATAGGGGTAAATTGAGCAATAGTGATTTTTAGGCATCTTTTTTTCTTGTTACTTCCGATTTTCTGCATCAGTGAGACCCAACTCAATATATTCCTATTGTGTTTGCAGATTTGCCGTGTTAAGTTACGAGAAATGCCTAAATTATTGTTAGAAAATATAGAGAGTAGGACGAGAACTGGCAAGTTATTGCCGGACAAACATTCAACTGTCACAATTGAAGTAGGAAGCAATTGGTGGGCTGTTACTATGACAACGATATCAACGCATTGATCGGATTGGCAAATAAGTTGCTATGAGGAACCAGTTTCAGAGCAACTACCAGGTGGCTCCGCACGCTAAGTTTCATGACGTCATGGTGTTCGCAAAATTTACATCGGCAGCATAGGAAGTGACCAATCCTGTATATTCTTGGCCGCGTCATCCTAGGTGTGACGTCAGCACTACGGTAGCCAATAAGACGGCAGAAAATGCTTCGCTATGTAGAGTTTGCGAAGTTGCTGACAGCACTAGTGTTAAGGTAAAAAGCGGATTCCGCTCGGCGAATTGTCCATGACCACCATTATTATTCCATCTCTTTAAGGAATTGATTTTTGCGTATCTTGTTGATGCAGAGGTTGTCAGCAGCTTGTGGGGCATTTTGTAACAATTCTCAAAGCTCTCGTTACATAAAATTAAATAGAATAAATATAAATATGATGGACAATTTGTCTGGTATTAATATAGAGTAATAATCATTCATCCCACATTCTAAATATACTCGCTAATAAGTAAATTACCAAATTACTTTTGATAGTTTTTGTCACTTGTTTGTTTTTAATTTTGTAACTTAAGATTTCGGTAAGAATTTACAATAGCGGAAGGATCTCCACTTTCTTTCCTACTTCTTATACTTGCTATGAATATATCGAATCCTGAGGACGTATCTGCAGTTAACATTGGGTGTGACGTATAGAAATTGTACATGCAATTGTACAAGTTGTAGAATAACCTTCTTCATTACCTCGATCATTCTCCATAAGCAAACATGGGAACCATGTTTGATGATATCATTATAGATCTATTCTATAATGATATAGAGTAAGGTAATAACTAGGGCTCGGAAGTTGAGGAAAAATCCTTTTTCTTTTCCTAGTGTCCGAAGAACATATATGTTCATTTTGGGTCATTCTAGGCCAGAAAAAAGTGTTTTATTTGTCCTTGTTTGCCTTTTTCGGCATTTTTTTATTTATTGGTCCTTTTATAGCCTTTGTTTAGGTCTTAACGACTTTATTTTTTTACAACTTCACCTTCTTTCGACTACGTTTTTACTGCCCATTTTCAATTCGAATCATCATCAGTTCTTCACCTCTTAAACATCCTTTCTGTAGTAAAGAAATAAAAGAAATATATTTGAACCATCCCTGAAACGAGAGAGAAACATTTTTTAGATGATTGAAGCAGGTATGGTACAAGGTCCTTCAACCGTAACTTGTCTGGAAGGTCACGCTGGAGATGACTATTTTGATATACTGCAATGCCAACCAGTGGCATATGCTGGTTTTAACTAGTGGGTAATCTCAGACACTTGATTCATCCACCCACTTCTGAAGTCTCCCTGCAAATTTATCTCAACATCCATACAGAATTTATGAATATATGTGTGAAAAATTTTACCTTATTATTGCGCCCACTGTCGAATGATTGTTGTGATTGCAGTTAATCTACGTTTAGAATTTCAAATAATAAACCTATAAGAAAAAAACTGTAACAAAGAATATGAAAGGAATGCGGTAGTGAAATAAATACCCTCAATAATAATTAACGTGTAGAATTCAAGTTGCCCCAGTACCCAGTTATTCCTGCATCCCCGATTTTTGTTTTTATACACGGAAGTTTAAGTTCAAGAGATGCTACTGGCCTACCTGCATTAACTATTTGCAATTTCTCCGCAAAGGATCCTGTTCCAAATATTTTCACACGTGAATATTGTATTATATCCATTGCCTTTAACTTCAGTAAACACAGCACTGCCACGAATACTAAACCACTAACAGCTAAAGAAATATTAAATTTTCAAATCGCTAATAGGAACAACAGCACAAAGCCACCTACAACACGCATTCAATTCTTCTATTGTGGTTCCTTCCTGCTTGACTCAGAATTAAATTCCCTATGGATGCTGAAAAATTCCCTTTCCCAGCTTTATATTCCCTGCGATGCGCGAGGATCTATAAGTTGGAATCATTGCGTTTGTTGTTTATATTTTTTACATTCATACATCTGTTATCTTTATGATCATTATTAATCTAAAGAGGGGGGTGAAGCAACTTAAATAAACTAATATATGTGTACGTATATATAACAGTTGGGCTGAAAAGTTCGTAGGCTAACATAGTAAAAAATATTTTTTTTGACAAAATTCGATTTTATTATTCAATATAGTTGCCTTCGAGGGCGATACAACGATTATAGCGGTCATACAATTTTTCGATGCCATTTTTATAGTACGATTTCTCTTTAGCCTCAAAATAGGCCTCAGTTTCGGCGATTACCTCTTCATCAGTGCTAAATTTCTTTCCAGCGAGCATTCTTTTAAGGTCTGCAAACAGGAAAAAGTCACTGGGGGCCAGATCTGGAGAATATGGTGGATGGGGAAGCAATTCGTAGTCTAATTCATATAATTTTGCCATCGTTTTCATTGATTTGTGACACGGTGCATTGTCTTGATGAAACAGTACTTTTTTCTTCTTCAAATGGGGCCGTCTTTTCGTGATTTCATCCTTTAAACGCTCCAACAACGCTATGTAATAATCGCTGTTGATGGTCTGGCCCTTTTTGAGGTAATCGATGAATATAACACTATGCGCATCCCAGAATACTGATGCCATAACCTTGCCAGCCGACTGTTGCGTCTTTCCACGCTTTGGATTCGGTTCATCACGTGCAGTCCACTCGGCTGACTGTCGATTGGACACTGGAGTGTAGTTATGGAGCCATGTTTCATCCATTGTAATATATCGACGGAAAAATTCGTGTTTATTACGGTTGAATATCTCTAAACATTGCTCCGAATCATCAAAACGTTGTTGCTTTTGATCGATTGTGAGCACGCGCGGCACCCATTTTGCACACAGCTTTCGCATGTTCAAATATTCATGCGCAATATGTCCAACACGTTCCTTTGATATTTTTAAAGTCTCAGCTATCTCGATCAACTTCACTTTACGATCATTTAAAATTATTTTGTGGACTTTTTTGATGTTTTCGTCGGTAACAGCCTCTTTGAGGCGTCCACTGCGTGCATCGTCTTCGATGCTCATTTCGCCTCGTTTAAATTTAGCAAACCACTTCTCAACGGTTGATTTTCCTGGTGCAGAGTCCGAATCATGTTCATCAAGCCAAGCCTTGGCTTCAACAGTATTTTTTTTCGCCAAAAAGCAATGCTTTATTAACACACGAAATTCTTTTTTATCCATTTTTTCACAATAACAAAAGCTGCTTCACTCACAATGCTATATCTCACGAACTAATTATCCGGCAGCTGTGAAATTTATACACGTATCTTTTGAAGGTTAGTGCTAAGTAAAAATCACATGGATTTAATTCTAGTAACGCCATCTATGAGTCAGCCTACGAACTTTTCAGCCCAACTGTTATATAATTTATTTCTGATAGCTTTTCCTTTTAAAATTTATTCATTTCTGTGAAAGATGTACTCTCACTGGTTTTGAAGGGTACAAAGAGAAAGTAATCACATATTTTAAAATACAAAAATGAAAGAAGTAAGCATATAAATAGTTTAATTACTTCATTAATCGATTTATTAAATTATTTTACGTCGCTTTTCTGACACTTTTGGCTAAGAAAGTGATGAAGGGACATTTACAAAGAACATCCATGCCCAGGTCGGTATTCAAACCCTGGAGCTCTGGCATCGTAGGGAGCTGTGCTAACACTCAGCAACGGAGGTCTGTGTAATTTCTTGAATTTCTAGTTCAAATTTTAATTTATATAATTACTTTCATCTTCAATATTAGTTGTTTTTTTTTCCTTTGACAATATCTTTTGAAATGGCAGAGATCAGGAAGACAGAAGCAAACGTAAAATGAGAATTAACATAGAATTGGTTCGCAAATGTTGTTCAGATTTCCCTGTTTCTCATGCATTTTCAGATGTATTTTCTCTACTTCCCTTTTCAGTACGTAATTTGTGAACCCAGAATTCTGTTTCCTGAGAAATTTCCCTGTCGTAAACAACACAGCTCCTACAATACAAAGGCCATCGGGGAAGAATGGCAGAAGAGAGCGCTAACCGAGGGTAAAGACTCGGGGGTGGAGAGTACGACCGGTGGACTCTCTCCCGAAGGAGGTTACCCTTGCCACTGACTGAATCACCATGCCTGATAAGCAGTGTTTTCTTCCCCGCCCTCCCGTCAAGGGATTTAAAAGGAATCTCACCCTGATGTCACCAGATTCCGCCAGCTGGAGAAAGTGGCTGAAAGCCTCACGGACATTCCACGGCATAGAATAGTTAGTTAGGGTATAGAAGGTTAACCTATATTTAAACCTTGCTGCGCTTGGAAATTGCAGTTCCGTCGGTGGTCAACAGATGGCACGGCCATCTTCTTTTGCTGCTTGCACTAAATGGGGGGGGAGCTCTTTCGGTGACAAGTCACGTGGGTTCCAAACATCCTTATTGGTCAGATCTCTTGTATCCCAGCAAGGCTCTTACCAATGGCAAGGGCTTTCTTTTTCTCTGGGTTGCTTCCAGCAGGGTAAGGACAGGGTGAGAGACAAGGACCCAGGTCAAGCCATAAAAATGTCAGGGTATAATGAATGAACCAGCTGTCGCACAGGCTCCTCGACCACCATCGCCCAAGATTCTTTCCCACTCAAACTGCTCCCCAATGGACTGGCTAAGTCGTGCGTCACATCCGGTTAGTTGCCTAGGCAACCGCCATGCTAGTTTCCAATCAACTGATAAGCGTGGTTGATAGGGCGTGCAGTGCGTAGGAATAAACAAAAAAACGATGGTTATGTGTTTTGTACCAGACTGTAAACATTACAGTGAGAGAGATTCGTGTAATTTCTTTCGTTTCCCTACGAACGAAGTTGAGAAGAAGAAATGGGCGAAGGTGATAAGATAAGTGCAAAGTAAATTTGTGCACATGCATAGAAAAAAGATAGTATTATCATCATCCCGATGTAGAAATAAAATTAAAGACATGTTCATAGCTTTTTCCGTTCCGAACTTCGGTATAAAATAACTGTAATGGTTTCCTGGAACGCTTCATTAAAAGAAAGTGTATTCTGGCATGTAAATCAGAATAAAAAATATCGCTCATTTGTAAGTGCAGGATGAACTTCATTTTTAGTTTGTAGTAGAGTATTTCAATGTTATTCACTTTCATATGTGATGCTTTTCTTTATTTACGCAAAATTTATTTATGTGATGCAATTAGTAAGTGGATAAATAGTGTATAAAATAGCGACAACTAAGTTTTTACTTTACTAGAGACAGATACAAACAAAAAAAAAATGAAAAAGTTCATATGCAAGCCGGAGCCGTACATAAGATAATTCTTGTAGCTAGACCCATAAAATAGGCAATTTCCATTGCTTTTTTTCACTTTGCTGGGCTAGATTACTTCATATTAGGATACTAGTTATGTTTTGTTTCTTTCTTATAACCAAATTAGTGGCAGATATGATAGTTGTCTTTACTTTTTTTTTCCTAGAAGAGAAGATCGATCTCCATCCAAACATTCCTAAATTTGCAGTTGCCATTTTGTAAACGGGGATAAAAGTAAAGGGCCGAGCATTTTTACAAGGAATGCTGACAAATATATGAGATTCACATCTCCAGAAAAGAAGAAAAGAAAATATAGGTAAGTGAAATGGTAACAGTTTCGTACATCGAAGACACATTTCTTCATTTTTACAGAAGAAACTGCTTACGGAAATTAGTTTCTCTAAGGTATCCAACGTTAGTCGAGGTATTTTCTTTCATCGTGGTATCTATTTGACCGGGAAATCATGCCAGTTTTTCCAACCCACCCCCTTTTTTTTTAACTATGCTTGCCTAACCTAACCAAACCTAACCTTATCGGAATGGTTCGTGGAGCTATCCGTCAGCTACCCGTGCATAATGTACAATTTGCACACGTGATGAACACAATAGTAGGTATTTTTCGGTGAAGAAGGTTGGAAACACTGATATTCGAAAACAAAAGAAGCAATATAATTCGCAAAGTAAGCGATATCGCACTGTTACGTGCATTCGGTAGTAGTTAGAAAAATGCATTATTTTAGTAGAAAAAGTGTTTGTTTTCGTGTAAAAAGCATAATGGCACCTTGAACTATGTTCCGCAATACACAATTGGTAATTACGAACCATGTGAAACATAAAATATCCTATTTTAATGTGTCCCCGATCTATGAAACTGGTACCAGTGAAATAAAGCAGCATTATACAATATGTAATCCCCCCCATCTTGCTCAATGTCAAATGAAAGTCCTCAACAATTCAATTTTTGGTTAATTACAAATTTGGCATACTGAAAGGGCCACCTGAGGCAGGAACTTGTGTAAAGCTTCAGGTCCATATCATTTGTATTTATGAAATTAGAGGGCTTCAAAATGTGCGATTTTGAGCATTTTGCATCATCTTATTAATTTCTAATTGCAATATTTAGGCAAACACGTCACGTACAGAAGTGATTCACATGCTGTTGCAAAGGTGTTGAAGAATCATTTCATGTGAAATATTACATGCCTATACGAGGAGAAAATTTTTGAATGTGGTGCAATCAAAATCTGGGTAGCCATTTTCTCAAAACTGGGCCTTTTTATTTATATATATATATATATATATATATATATATAGGGGTGTGTGGGTGTCATGTATATACAACTACTCAGTAACTGTACAAAATTTGGAAATAAGATGCCAATTGCCAATGGGATCTGGACTTATGTTAGATTTAGGTTAGGTTATGATTGATACTATATTTTCATTGATAAATTCCTACAATTCAAAGCAAACATTTAAAAGCAATGAGGGTACTTCAGTATTATACGGACTACCTGATTTCAGACCTGTCTGTTTTCTGAGAAAGCAAATGGTCGTTTATGCATTTCTTTTTTGCCTAACCTAACCATGTTTGTGAGGGGAATATAATTTAACGTAGCCAAATTAGGTAGTCCGTATAGTACTAAAGTACCACAATGAGAATAAAATGTAAACACAATATTGTTGAAATTAACATACATGAGACCAATATTTACATTACCAGCTCTTAGAAATATATTGCAGCTGAACTGCAAACTCTCAGCAATATGCACGTAACCTATTTCTAAAAATACCCTATGTGATGTTGAAAATTGCCTCTTCATTGGTTGATTCACATGTTGTCACATGGTATAACCCAGAAGTAGATGACTGGGAAACACATTTTTAAAGAAGCACTGGACTTGATTTTGCATTCTTAAAAGTTTGATGGGAACAGAAAAAATCTAATTATGCACCATAAAGATGCATTGGCAGTAGAAAGTTTGTTATGTTGTAAGAAGCGACTTTGAATCAGTAATAAGGTATGGAATCATGAGCTGGGGAAACAAGGCATGGAGCTCCATACTGTTTAAATTACTAAAAAGAGCACTTTGATTTGTGGCAGGGGTAAATGGGAAATATTAGTGCAGAAATCTCTTCCGTAACTTCCGCTTGCTGACATTACCATGTTTGTATATCTATTAATGTCTGGTATACATCAAACAAAATATTAGTACTTTTGAAACCAACGAAGGTATCCATAGCCTGAACACGAGAAATAAAGATAAAATTCGATTGAATTTCTCACTCTCTGCAAGAAGGGACCTAAAAACTCAGCAGTTGACCTATATAACAAGTTGCCCGGAGTGTTAAGACACGAACCAAAAGTGGAAAGGTTTAAAAATAAAATCAAAACCATGCTGATTAAACATTCATTTTACAGCATACAAGAATATACAGAGTCAACACTCATCTTTTGAATGCATACAGGCATATGTATTGGACAGAGCGTGAAGGACTCAAGGTCTTGTGTATGTGTAATCAGAATAAATGTTAAAAGGTATGGTTAGTTACCATACATGCAGAGCTAGCTGTTGCACATCAAACTGAAATTGTCAAGTATAATATCTTTATATGCAAGGGTTATGATGCACCAATATATATGTGTGTATCTTATGTTAAAATGATCAAACTTTATTATCATGTATCTCTATTTGACATGTCCTATACTACAGATGTACCTACTTTATGTGTATCTTATGTTAAAATTACCAAACTTTAGTATCATGTACTTCTATTTGACATGTCCTATACTACAGATGTACCTACCTACTTGTACAAAATTGTAGTCCTTGGATGCAAATAAATCATATCACTTACTTCATCTTGTCATGTCATCAGGAAGATGGGTAGGACAGATAATGATGGATAAAATGAATGTCTACACAATTATCATGCCTTAACAGGATCTCACACTGAGTGAACTGGCATTGGATCACATAGCATTTTCGGCGCTGACTGGTAGATTGGAACATTGGTGCTGAGAGTAAAAAGAAAGCTAAAAGTAGTGTGCCTAGATATGTGACAGGAGAGTGTATTCTATGCTATCTCGGCTATTAGCGAAGCTCAGAGATTAAAATACAGTAGAAAAATGAATTACAAAATGTGCATAAAATTGTTATTTTAATAATAAGATTATGTCACTTCAGGAATTGCCAACCTGTCTTGAAGTAATATTTTTATTATTATTATTTTGTGATTTATAATTTCAGTTTTAATCCAATATTTCTTTTTCCAATTCAAACATTACAACATGGTGAGATACTCCTCATTTTGAACTTGAGCAGCACATGCTACTGTTATGCATATATTACGTTTAATAGACATGCATATTGCAACATTCGGTTCAAAGATATTTATTAAATCCAATGCAGAAGAATTGAATCCTCGGGGGGGATATGTAAATTTACTTTGTTACTCTCTTAGCTGCCCTTGTGTAACCAAGCATGTTGATTGATAGAATATTGAAATTGCTATCCAGTGTACCAGGTTAAAGTTCTGGTTTGAAGACTGGCATTCTTTGTTACTGTCCCTTTATTGATTTAATTGTTGTCACAGTTATCCAAAGGTTTGGAATCTTCAATATCTGTTCTTTATTTCAGGCCTAATTTTACAAATCCTGAAGTGAACAACCCTGATGAGGAGTCACTTGGTAATACTGAGTGTACTACAAATGAAGAGAGCAATGACAAAGCATGTGCTTCCTCATCTTCGACTAGCAATGTTGCTCTTGAGGCTGAAGTTTTCTTCCTGCAGAAAGATGTCGAGAATTTGCAAAAGGAAGTGCAATATATGCAAAATTCTTTTTCATTCCAAGTGATCAAGAATGATGAAAAAATGATCTTGATGTACACTGGACTCCCAAATCAAGAAACCTTCAACACATTGTTAAATTTTTGTTCCAGGTTTCCATTTAATTATTTTTATGGTTGGAAGATGGAATGTGTGAGGATGGAAGACCAGTTGCTTCTCACATTAATGAAACTCCGCTTGAACATGCCACACAGAGATCTGGGTTTACGTTTCAACTGCAGTACTGCTACTGTGTCAAATATTGTGCTGACATGGGTGCATGTGTTGCTTGAAGGGCTAATGGAACAGAATTCCTTCCCAATACAAGAACCAAACTTGTTTACCAAGTTCATTCTCCCAGTTCACAAACTGCAGAATCGTTCTTGATTGCACCGAAGTATTCACAGCAGTACCAGGCTCCATGAAAAAGCAGCGGTTGACATATAGTCATTACAAACACAGGAATTCATTGAAAGGCTTGGTAGGTGTTGCACTAAATGGAACCATTACGTTTGTAAGTAATCTTTATGCAGGGTCAACGTCCGATAAAGATATAGTTCAAAATTGTGGTTTGCTCGAGCAGTTACAGCCAGGTGACTTGATACTTGCAGACAAAGGCTTCCTCATTTCAAATATTGTTCCTCCGGGAGTTAGTGTCAATGTTCCTCCATTCCTAACACCACCACAGTTTTCTGCAGAACAGGTTTTGCAAACCCGATCAATTGCAAGGGCTCGTACCCATGTTGAGCATGCCATTTGCCGGATAAAAGGATTTACTATTCTGGATTACATTCCACAGTTTCTCTTGCCACATGTATCCAAAATTTGGCAGGTTTGTGCTGCCTTAACAAATTTTCAGTATCCTCTGATTAATGAAGTTAAGGTATTTTACAGACCTACTGATACGGAATAAGCAAAGAAGCAGTGCACCTGTAATGCGCTCACTTATATAAGTGGAAATTTACATTTTCCAGAACTGTGCTGTGGCTCAAAAATAACATCCATGTTGGCATGAAGTGTAAAACCTACATTGAAAGAAAGGTTAATACCAAGGTTTAGTTTATTTGAAAGTACAAGTGTTTCTGGCACAGCATTTCTTCCCTTATGTTTTTGTGTGTTTTCATTCTCTACATTAAGTGAAACATTGACATGAGTTTACAATACCGGACCACTCTCCAATTTCTATAAAATTTCGCCTACTTACTCATTTCGGTGTCCTGATTACGTATCTGTAGTTCATATTTGGATGTCACTTGTTAAAATTGTACATTTACATGTAGAACTTGTAAAATAACCTTGCGATTTACCACGGTGATTGTCCATAGACAGCAATTCGGAACCATCTTTCTTTCGCAATTCGTTAATGGTCTTCCTTTACGCGCAACAATCTTGCTGGCGTCAGACGAGGAATGCCTACGAGGTTAAGGTTAGGCCTGTTAGGTTAGGTTCCATTAGCGTAAATACAAATAAAAATTAATATTTTAGCTAAGAGAACTATACCTTGTCTTGCCTGTTGATTTTTTCATGTTTGGGAAAATGGCATCTTCCGTGGAGCTATTGTTCTTATGGTAGGGTTGGGTTACGTTAAGAAAACATAGTTTTTTTTTTCATTTTTTTTTTTTCTCGATTTCCATACTTCACCGCCAATTATTACATGAAGATTTCTGATTAGGAGTTCACAATTAATGAGTGGGCGAAATTTTATAGAAATTGGAGAGTGGTCGGGTATTGTAAACTCGTTCCAAAACACTTAACATGTATTGTTGATATGTTGTAGTATATTGTGTAACATCATTTCCAGTTCGTAAGAGAATGTTATGATTGTACAGAAGATTTATTCCATTACAAATTAAGTATACATTTCTTGTTTTAGTGATATTAGGTAACTGTGAATAAATAAAAGCCTTGTGCATGGTGATTATTATGTATTCGTTCTTCTTTGTTACCCATGATAATGTGGCAAAATATTTTTACATATATTCTGTTATCATTTTTATGTAAGTATAGAAATGTACTCATAACTAAAATTACATATTTTATTTTTATAAGTACTATTATGTTTTCAAACAAGAGCACATACACATAATATTTTCTATATCATTACATTCTTTACATGTGATGTACTAACCATAGCACCACAGGGGTCGGCACTAGGTGACTTGAAAATGTTGTTCAGCACAAATTGTTTTTCCACGTGGTTGACCAAACAACACCAACAGTGGTGTGCGCTATGTTGTGGAGGCCCAAATAGGATAGTAATTTACTACATATTTGTCTATTTCATGCATCAACTCCGAAGCATGTAATTACACAAAGAATTTGGAAACTTTGTTCTGTCCGGAATGTCTAAAATATGTATATATTGTGTTGTTCCGACACAAATTTGTTTTGTGTGTGAAAGCAAAAAATATGCATTTTTATGTAAAATAAGACTTTGCAGCTTACATTGCAGTCATATGTTCGGTACTCCTACTGAGTATAGCTAACTTCTGTAGCAACAAGAACATATGCTTTCACCGAAAAATCTGCTCCCTAGTAATAACAAGAGAGAAAACTGAACAGAAATTAGCTGTTGGATAGAGGCATCTGTGGTGAGCTCTTTACGTACTACTTGTCATGTATTGACTAATGGCAAACAATTATTTTTACACACAAAATCATAACATTTACAAAGAATACATAATTGTAGTAACATTCAGTAATATATGAATTAATCCTAATATCAATCAAAAACAACCCAAATATTGCAAGAAAGTGGCAAATGCCAAAAGCCACTTGTAGTACATTTCCATTTGAAAATAGTTAAAAAAAAATAGAGCCCTTTTTCTATAGTATTTAATATGCTATTCTTACTGTAACTGCCTATATATTCAATATACCAAATTGAAGTATTGTTTATCCACAACAAATGCAAAATTTCTTCTTTATTCTTTTCTTCACAATCCTGGTTTTATTGTAGTGATTTTTTTCACAAACACAGTAAATTTCCCTGACATTTTCAGAAAAAAAAATGGAATTCCTTGACACTTCCAGGTTTTCCAGACTGCTAGACACCCTGTATAGACATTGTTAAGAAACACGAGTACATTCAATTACAAATACAGTAGGCAGTATTGAAGAAGAAAAAATACACGCACACACACACACACACATATATATATATATATGGGGATTAGGTTGCATTAATGAAAATTTACAAACTAGGAGTACACATGTAAATAACCATGTTTTGATACAGACACAAGTGCATGAGATTGTGCATTTTGCGGGATATAGTATTTTACTTTGTATATTTCTGGTATTAACCTAACCTAACCCGTTATGTAAGTGATTGCCAGGTAACAGTATGATATAGTGAAAACACATTTCTTCAAATTTACAGGAGAAAAGATGGGAAACTACTTACGGAATTGAGTTCCTGTGGACTTTTGGAAGCTCGGAATAGTGTTTCTTCCATTCGTGCAACTTATTCGGCCGGTAAATAATGTAATTTTCGACATTCGTGTATCTCCGTTGCATGATAACTCATGCCACCATTACCATCGACTACGTGACTCAAATGTTCCATGCGTTCGAAGTGTATTAACCACACGGTAGTTTTACAAGATGACGTGTGAAGGTGAAAGTGAAAAAGTGTGTTTTTTTTTTTTTTCAATTTAATTTTCTATGTTTGCCTAACGTAACTGAACATAACCTAACCTTCCATGAATGGTTTGTGGACACTGCATATCAGCTGACGATAGACAATGTGAGTCAAGATTTGCACGCCATATTGTGTGTAACGAAAGTGAATTAGCAACGACCAATAAATACTTGTAATGTGATAAATTATGCTTTTTTCAGTGTAAAAAACATAATCCCAAGTTGGAAAATGTTCCCTTATGCATAACAGGTAAGTACAAATGTAAATAATTCGGAAATAACAAGTGAAATGTGTTTTCACTATATCATACTGTTACCCAATTCTCATAAGTTGGTGAAGGTTTGCAGACACACTGCAATTTATGACAGTAATCTAGAGAAGAGACTCCATGCACCCCTACCTAATCTACAGCATACAGACAAGAATATAAATTGCCTTCCCCAATCAAACATGGCCCAATACAAAGAGAATTCATCAAGTATTGTAGGTAATGCTGCAAATAGAATTGTTTTATGTGCACCATGTTTTCTACCCATGCTACATCTTTCATACACAAACAAACTAGCATGTCATTAGGCACCCAGATTATTAGGTAACATTTCTCCCTCCCAGTGATATGCATTTGTCCTTGTATTTGGTGATAAAACGGATGGTCAGTGTTGAAAATATATTGATCACCAATACACTTAACAACATATGACTGGTCTTTCCTCAGTTCTTCTTCAATCCATGTGCAGTTCCTATATTTAAATGGACACTTCAACTACGGAATTGTCAAAGTCAATTATTCCATCAGGACTGCAACCGATAAGTCCTGATTCATGCAGCCAGAAACCAGTTGATTCCACTTGTAAACCAGTCTGATTTTTAAATTCATCAATGGCTTTTCTTTCATGGATCTTGCCCCATTGCACAGCCTTAATTTTGTCCAAATTGTATGTGGCACACAAAGTTTTGAAGAGAGAGGGAGGGAATCTCTTATTTCGCATAGATTTGAGGATACTGCCGAAGTTGCTGGCTGTAAGCCTGTACTTCCTGGCTTGAAACCACAAGTGGTTGTCACCCTGCCCTTTCGTCATGCTGACAACTTTCCTAATCACATCCACACTGACAAGGCACTTACTTGCAATGAATTCCACTTTATTCATTGCTTGGGCAAATTCTTCAGAAAAAAATAAAACCTCCATTGATGGTAACGACACATCCTCGGTGATTGGTGGCTCATCACTAAGTAGCCATGTAAATCCATAGCAACCACCAAGAGACATTAAATTGTTTTTTAACCACTGTTTATCATTCGCTTGAACATTGCTGACAGTGGCTTTAAACATTTTGGAGACAGGAAAAAGGTCCTCCGCAGTAAATACTTTCTTTGCACAGTCTTTCTTCTTTTTTACATTCCAACTACAGTGTTTATCTGTTGCTGAAATATTTCTACAGGCAAATACTAATAGTGCTGCAATGTGGTGGCATTTGTACTTTCCTCTTGGGCATGTACAAGATGCCTCCTTCACTTTGCCCGTTGAGAGTAAATTGACCTAAAAAGAAAGAAAAACACTGTTAACTAACTTCTATTCTAAATAACACTAATTTTTATAGAATACTAAATTATGTGTAAGATTTTCCAGAAAAATTGGATAAATACACTGCAATGTTTACAAGGATAGAAGAGAATATGAACCACTTCAAAATGAAGGCTTAGTGTTAGTTTGGTAACAGTATGGTATAGTGAAAACACATTTCTTCAAATTTACAGGAGAAACTACTTACGGAACTGAGTTTCTGTAGACTTTTGGAAGCTCGTGGAAGTGTTTTCTCCCTTCGTTCAACTTATTCGGCCGATAAATCATGTATTTTTCGACATAAATGTATCTCCGATGCATGATAGCTATTGCCACCATTACCGTCGACTATGTGAATCAAATGTTACGCGAGTTCAATTATGTAACCCCCTGTTAGTGTAGCAACCACGTGATAGTTTTACTAAATGAACTGTGAAGGTTGCATTGTGAATTTTTTTTTCAATATAATTTTCTATGTTTGCCTAACCTAACCTTCCGTGAATGGTTTGTGGATCAATTTTCGCTTAAAAACCTTCTGTGAATAGTTTGTACAGCATTTTTCAGTTAATAAGTGAAGGTTGCATTGTGATTTTTTTTTTCCAATTTAATTTTCTGTTTGCGTACCTAACTGAACCTAACCTTCTGTGAATGGTTTGTGGATCAATTTTCGCTTAAAAACCTTCTGTGAATAGTTTGCGCGGCATTCTTCTGTTAATAAGTTTGGAAACACTGCATATCAGCTGACGATAGACAACGTGAGTCAAGATTTGCCCACCATATTGTGTGTAACGAAAGCGAATTAGCAACGAACAATAAATACTTGTAATGTTAAAAATTACGCTTTTTTCAGTGCAAAAAACAATCCCACGTTCAAAAATGTTTCCTTATGCATAACAGGTAAGTACAAATGTAAATAATTAGGAAATAAACGAGTGAAATGTGTTTTCACTATACCATACTGTTACCTTTAGTTTTGCTGTGCTCTATGAAAGGACAGCACACTAAACACTGTTACTTGTACATGAAAGAAGAAACTTTTTATGATATATTAAATGACATTTCCTGTTTTTGGTGGAATCTACTTCATTTCACATATTTTATTGACCTTCATGAAAATCAAGCTCTTTACTAAAGTTTGAGAGTACTTTTTTCAATAGTTAATGGCTACAGTTCATATGACTCATGTTTTTCATGCAGTATGTGCACCCAGAATTTTTTTAAAATATGAAGGAGTTCAGGCTGCTGAGGAATTGGTGAGACGTTGGTCCTACTAGACATCTTGGTTGCATGTAGTTTCCACATGTAAATGAAAAATATTCAAACAAAACTATAAAAAATATATTTAACTCAGAGCTCTGTACAATGGAAGTGAGTATATGGAAGAATAAAATATAATACCTTAATATTTTTCACTTCAAAGTTATGTATGATAACATTTTATTTAATTGCTTTCATATTTTTTTACTAACTTGTCAAATTGTAAAATAATTTTGATGTATTCTAACATATGTAATTACTAGAAATGTTAAACCCTTGTAATAGTGTGTTGATATATGTTATTGTAAATGAATTGACCTGTTCAACATCATGTACATTATGATCTAAAGAATGGAAAATAAATTAATGAATATTTTATTTTACGTTAACACTGAAATCTGTCTATTAAATTTAATGAAGTTGAAATTTTCGAGGGTGTACATGTCAGTCACGGTTCTGATTGTTTTTCAAATTCTCCTAGCATGAAGACTAATTTGCAATCATTGTCACACGAAATTTGAACCTTCCTTAAAGTAATGAGCACTGTTTGGATTTCGAAAACTAGTTATTTATGTTGAAAAACACAACTTCAAAATTACCTCACGCATGCATGCTTCCCATGGATAATGTATTTTCCATTGACAAGCGACGGTAAGTTTCGTAGACTTTTGGGAATTAATGTAGAAGTAAATCGGAACCTTAGTAGAATGCATTGAGGCACTTTTAATGCTAAGAGAACCAAACCTGGTCTGCCTAACCTAACTGCGAAGGTATATATTAAAAAAAAAAATCTTAAGTAATCGCTAAAACTTCGCAGTGTGTTAACAGAAGTAAATGAAAATCAAACTATATTAAAATTGCATGATAAAATCGCAATAAAACCAAAGGAAATTGGGCCGTTAATTCACAGTAATTTTGTACATTACTAATATCTGCTACATTCCCGCCCTTGCTGCTTAATATTTATTAACAACATTTACCTGTAGACAGGTAAATGTTGTTAATTACATGTTCAAATTCTCGCAAACAAATACGTTGATGCAGGAAGTGATAAGAGAAACAAATAATATTTTAATTATTCACTCGTTACGTTAATTTGTACTGAGAAGTTTGATAATGGGTTGTCCAACATACTAGTAATAACGAGACATTCTCTTCACAGTATTGGTCCGCAATATGTTGCAGCTTTTAAGGACGCAAAGTTACAAATTGCACCCAATTTTCTTTAAAAAGGATCTCTGAGAGAGAACATTACTCAAATTTCACTTACCTCCACGTCGTAACTTTTCTTCTTCATGCTGGCGCTGATGGACCCACGAAGAAAAGACATATCTCCATCATACGTAACTTTATCGACGTGGCCCGAATCAACAGCATTTTCACCTCGTTCTACAAGTTTCACGGTTTCACTTCGTCGTGGAAGTACTCCACAATTGCATGGAACTTGATCGAAGTCATAACGTAGTCTTAAAAACAACGCACCTGCCCTGCCCTTCAATAGCTACCTTAGGGCCGGTTGCACCATCGCCACTTAATCTGCCACTTTACAAAGTGCTGGATAACGACAGGCGGGAGATTTAGGCGGCGGTGGGTTGCACCAAGCATTTTTATCCTCGGCCTTGTAAGGTGGAACTTTCTCCTGCTTGTCGTACGACCTGGCAACAGAAACTGGAGAAAGTTGTGTTTTCGATTGTGTTTTGCTTGTTTATTACGTGCTAATATCTGCTTGTCAATTCCAAATGCATGCTTTTTCAACTGAAATATGTTTAAAAAAACTAAATATTTATTACAATAAAATGAAACAGCTGATAGAAGTAGGTAATGCATGTGTCTTACTCTCATATAATATCAAATGTATGTTATATGATACAATATAACCTGTAATCTTTCGAAGTAGTGGGATGCTTACAAAATTTTCATTTATTTTTCACGTACTCCAATTAACATAATGCAAAAAAGAATATTCCTCGTCTTATCTTTCAGTAAGACATTAAACACTACTAAACAGTGACCAAAATTTTACGAAGTCGTAACAAATGCAAGTTACATTTATTCAATTTTTAGTGCAAGGCTGACATATCTGAGTTTGTGTAAATATACGGAATGAGAAGAGCAATCTTCTATTCTGCTCTTACTAATTTATCATTCGTTTCTGTTAATAATTTATCAATCCGTAACCCCTTCTTTAGCGAATAGCGAGTATTAGTATTATCAACGTTGACCATCTTATAGGTTTCTTCTTTATTTATAATGCAGCTTTTGTGAAAGTTGGTTAACGATGCAGATGAAAATTAAATTTTTGTATTCAAAACAAATTCGAATAGCACAAAAAAAAATCGTTAATCAACGGTTCCATGTACAAGGTACATTTTTTGAATTACTATCATCTTAGCACAAAAGGAAGAATCAAATAGTAATGTAAAGTACCGTAGTACTGTATGTACGCATGTTTTATTCTTATTAAGAAAAAAGAAGAAACTCCAGGCTGTATATACTTTCAGATAGGTAGTTTCGTGCAACGTTATATGCTAGTGCAATGCAAGAACGTATATATTTCTTTAGAAAAAACAGTAATATTCACCAGGAAAATATACACTATACATACGTGTGGTCCTTTTTAGACGAGCGGATAGGGACAGTATTAGCACCTTGGGTAATACATGCTAACAACACCAAACATGGCCTGCCTAACCTATCCACGTATGTATATAATAGCTTAAATAAACAAATTATAATTTGCCAAACCTATTTACATGCTTATTTATGCTATTATATGCCTACGTGGATAGGTTAGGCAGGCCAGGTTTGGTGGTGTTAGCATGTATTTCCCAAGGTGCTAATGATGCCCCAGGCCGCTCGTCTTTTTAGGCCAGTTATTTTGAAAAATCAAATACAAGATCATGTGTATTGCATATGAATGTTAAAAAAAAAAAAAACTTGAGTGCACGTTTTATGCATCTTCAGGCATGTAGATTCGTGCAAGGTTTATTACAATGGTGCATTTTCTTTGTATCTACGAAACGTAACACCATTCGGAAATTGTTCCTTGTATATACGTATCAACGCCGTAAAGATACTGCTGTACCTGTCTCTATTATTGCCTGTTTTAAAGTTAAAGTACAAAATCTCGCACAATGTAATGAAAAATATGTTACTTCGCATAAAACGTTTCCTCTAAGTAGTAAATACCGAAAAAAAGTTTGGCATTTACGTCTTATGCTCTCCCATGAATATTAGGGTAGGGTTGGTTAGGTTAGGTACAAAACCAGTAGGAAATTGTTCCTTGTACATGCATGTCAACATCGCAAGGATGCTTGTTAACAGTAAACTTTTTTCTTTGCCAATTTTGGAAGTTAACATACAAAATCCCACATATACAATGTATACGTTTCTTAAAACATTGGTATTACGTCTTATGTACTACTAGGTAGTAGTTTCTTGCAAGGTTATTATTGTAAATGTGTGTGTTTGTAAAAAACACACCACCATTCGGAAATTGTTCCTTGTACGTACATATGTATGAACTGGACGGTAAGAGTAGCTACTGCTAAATATTATACGTGCATTCTTTGCCAGTTGTTATTCGGAAACAACACATTACTTGTTTATTTGCAATGTTACATTCACACCAATGGCGACGGAAGTGACTCTAATAATATTACACGTGTTTCAATCTTAAAGATTACAAATTACCAGGATTGCGAAAAAGCAACTGATGCATGGTGTACATTTCGTGTATTGCGTTTGGTTGAAAAAAATTGGTTAAAGCAAACACACATTCATTTATTTGGAACGGCATTTTAATACAATTTTGCAAGCATCAAACGCATTACTTTAACCTGGTTTTATTTTCTGTACCCTCATGCACACAAATCCTACATACGAAATTACAGTGAAACTGCTAATGCTAATATCAATATACAACATTTTCGGAACACACACGAAAATGACCATCTAATATTCATTTCTACACATATATTTACGAACGTTGCTTTATTTATTGCCGTTCCTGGGATAATTAACAAATCCGCCTTTTTTTTGCTGTTATTTGGTAATGCAAAACATGCAGCAAACTTTCGCAATTTGCAACAGCTGATCGAGACTTTGCCATTTTATCAACTATAAAAGTGTAAACACAGATTATACTAGGTGCTGCATGTATCTGTTGGCTGCACAGTGTACTGCTTTTCCATGTTTACCTGGCACTTAACGCGTTAGGCGGAGCCCCGACCGCCACTTACGTTACACGGGACTTTAAGTGCTAGGTAACGTTAGGCGGACATTGAACAACCGCAAAACGGTGTTAAGTGGGGGATAAGACGTTAAGTGGAATTGGTGCAACCGGCCCTTAGCAACCAGTTGTTTAGAAACAATATGGCTGCCTATCAACGGACGTGACGTCATGACTTAACCAGTCTATTATTTCAGTTGGGGGGTAATGGTGACCGTGTTACATTATTATTGCAACTTTCTTTTAGATAAAATGTCCAGTGATATTGATAGTGAAGATTGGCTTGTCATTCGTTTCGAATATTTGTGTAATTTCGTGTGAATACACTTTAAAGAAAACATTAAAATATGCAGATAGAAAGCCCCCTTCCTCCTCCTCTGCATTTGCATAAATTCGACACTGTTTCTGAAGATAACTAAAAGTATATTATCAATTAGCATAAGAGTAAAATGTGATCGCCGGACTTCCCCCTCCTATATTGTTTTATATTAGGCCTACTTCGCTTTTCTGCCACCTTCGGCTAATCGCGAAGATAAGAACAATTGATGATACGACACTCACAAAGAACATCCATGCCCTTGCCGGCATTCGAACCAGGGATCTCTGGATTTGTGGTGCGCTGCTTAATCACTCCGACACGGAGTTTGAAACAACACATAAAAATCTAACGAATAATATAATTATTGGATGGAATTAACAATGATTCTACAAATACAAATAGTGTTGCTAATACGAGTAGCATTGGAATTATATTTATTATTGATATTTTTACTCTTAATTTAAATATTTAATTTTGTCTTGATTGATTTGGTTAATTGGTTTTGTGTTTTAAGCCCACTTTATGCACAGTAAGGCTAATCGAAACTGGACCTACAGTTTAAAGTGGGATCCCAACCACTATGTGCCTCCACTGGGAATCGAACCCGGGATCCCTTGATTACAAGGCGACGACACAACCACTGCGCCATCGGGGAGGCCACATATTTCATTTGGCGTAAGGCTTGTGTAAATAAATAAAACTAGTATTCACACCTTAGAATACTACAAGTTGATTTAAAGGCATTAGTTGCACATCCTTCTGTGGCACATAGCATGAGTCTTGTACTAATGGTGCCATTATGGTGGTGATTACGAGAGTAAAGTAGACTTCCGTGGCAGAGTGGTTAGCATACGCTACGATGCCTGGGGTCTCGAGTTCAAAGCCCCGGCCTGGGCATGGATATTCTTTGTGATTGTCCCTTCATCAATTGCATCTAATCATCGCTCAACCTCTTCGTCGCAATTAGCCAAAGTGGCGGAAAAGAGACCTCGAATATAGAAATACAGTTAAAATGATTAATTAGGAATATTGTTGGGATATATCGGACTCCTTGAATCTTTTCATACTCTTAAAAGAAGGACACTTAAATATTTTCTTTGCCGATCTATGGAGATACGTGCTTCATTTTTTTTTTTTTGCCAAGATTATATTTAATTTAATGCAATTTATTACATACCGCAGATTTATCTCTTTTTACCGTGACCAATTGAGCTTTTATTTCATTCATATTAAAACATTTTCAGTCCCTACTTCTTATGCCACAGTAGCACGTGAAAAGGAAAGAGGATTGCTTCGTGGGAGAGGAAAGGGGGTTGGGGTGGGGGTTAACCTTAGGTTGGCCAATCACTGACCCTTCCACTGCGAACAAGCAACCCAAGATCAAACCGTGTTTGTTCTTGGGTACCTTTCGCGATGAGCGGGGCTCTACATGTCTCTTTTTTTCCTTTTCCTAGCCTTTTGGAATCCTGATTCAAATTTACGAAATTTCCTTCGTTCCCGAGATACTTAATTTCTTCATATAATTCCGTTTCTACACATTCGCACACACTACTGTCTCAAACAAGAATTACTTGAAAATTGTTGTTACTCTGGCATAGTTGTAAAAATCTGGCAAAATGCCCCTTCGTCTGGGGGAAACTTCATTCTCCTAACCAAGTAATTTGCACTGGAATTCCAAATGATAATAGCCCTCAGCAGCACTGAGCAAAAAGAAACAAATGACGATAACTCATAACTGAAATACAGACTGGTGACCGCGAATTCGATGCACCAGCGCAACAATCATTTCTTGACTGCAACAATCTTTACTTGCCTCCGCCGCACAAGAAATGAAAATGAAGTGAATAACGTGATTCACATATGTTTGTCTCACTTTGCTCGAAATAAAATCATTTCTTTAAGATAGGGACTGTTCTTGACCGGAAAAGTTCCGTTTCATAGGCGTGTCTCAGTCGTCCCGTCAATATTACACATTTACACAAAAAACACTATTTATCCCGTTTTAAAAAAGTCAAGGAGTTAGCTCGAAAACCAATTCTAAATTTGAGCGACATTCTTAAAAAGAATGAATTCCTGTGTCTTGACAGACATTCAAAAGATAAATCCTGCGTTTTGTGTTAGATATTGATATGTGATGCAACTTTTTCGGGGAGCTTTATTAACGGTTAGTGAAGAATAAAGTTGTTCTCAAGAAGATTGGTTCTTCTGCAAAATACTTCTGGCACTAGTCAACTTCAGCGTACGACTAACATCAAAGGTTGATCACTAGAGCCCAGAAACACTATGCAGTCGTACCGAGATTATAAAAATTAATAGCTCTTGACAACGAGAGATCATATTTTACATAGATATTGTTCATGATCCATACTGTAATAAATAATAAAAAAGGTAAAGTGCTCCTCTGTGCCATGAAGGTGTATAGGGGTGTGGAGTTAGGGCCCCACACTTTCTTGATCTCGGCTGAAGCTTGGAGTGATGTGATCAGCACCATGCCCCTGGTCGCTTCCCCACCCCCTCTAGTTCTCTCCAGGATTCCACTCTATACAACCTGGGTGAGCGCCAGAGCCGCATGAACAGGTGGAAAGAGTCCCGGTTCTCCCGTGCCGGGTATCGAACCCGGGCCTCTCACATGACAGTCAGACGTCTTACAGACTTTTTTATATATAATAAAGGAATACCCGTATTCGGTGGTCTCCCCCGTCATTCACACACTTTTTCTTAACATTCGTACATATCAGTTTTTCTCAATATTTTCGGTTTTCTCATTTTACGGACAACACAAACAACCAAGTCCTAGCCGAGATTCGAACCCGGGACCCCTGGCTTCTTAGCACGCTATGCTAGCAGATTTTAAAAATTAGGATATACTATTGATGAAATCCTATGAGCAATACTTGTAATTTCCTCGACCACTATAAATTTGTAATTCACCATGCTCCTAAAACTTGTAAAATTATTGCTTTCTTTATTTTATGTTATTTTATTTTATTCTTTTGAAAAGTGTCAATTGTCAATTCAACCTGTATGTCGAGTGAGTTGAATATATGTTCGGGGTGAGTTGACAATACACTTTTTCTACCTTTGAAATGGTTTGGAATATTTCAAACAATATACTGCCTTAAAATTACAGATTACAGAAATCCGGATTTCAAAATATCCGGATTCCGGATTTTAATGGCCATCCCTAGTGTGAACCATCATCTATCACCGCACATACATATGTTGGTTATCCTAGGCTATTTGACATGTTTGCATTGAAAGAAAATCAAGTTTTTTTAAGAGATATTCACGATGCACAGGATTCCTGTACTCTATCCCTATCATACTAGGCTACATGTTTTCGCTCTCTGACAGATGCCAGTGTCAACATATAGGTTAGAAAATATTGTTATGTACATACATAGTGATTAATATATATACAACATTAATGTACTTAATGTCATTCTCTAGAGAACATTTTTAACCACTTATGGGTCTGCCCCCTCCCTCCCGAAAATCCTGGGTATGAGCCTGACCCGTGCCGTACCTACCAACCGACTGCTGGCCTCACTCATACCAGAAGTTGGATATCATCCAACCAGTTGCAGGGTGATGTGTCAATTGAAATTTAAATTGAAATCGTAATTTTGGGTGCGTCAGCACTTACGTTATTTTGCACCCGTCGCATTATACGGAGCCCAGCTCCTTACCATATATAAAATATAACTAACATAATACTATAATGTCAGAGGACTAAAATATTCTTACTTGTGTTAAAAGCTGAGGCTATAAAGGGACTCTCAGCACACATAAGGTCAAAACACAAGGCAACACACGCACAGCCCTACAAGGATTTATACTGGCTTTAGGTTTAGACGCCACAGTCTCGTTAGTCTGCAAAATGCAGTCCAGGGTGTATTACGTGAAAGTGAGGTTGACAATTGGGTGTACTACGTAGAAGGGCCACCCCTTACACTTCGGGGTGACGTGTGGTCAGCACGACCAATCCCAGTCATCATCGTAGGTTTTCATGACCAGGTTACACTACTCGTTCCTTCAATTTCCCCCACGATACTGGGTGGCCACCTGCCAAGTACACTGACCGAAGGAGATGCGTCCAGACGCATGCCCAATGGGGAAGGGGGGTTGGCGTTGGTGGATGGCAAAATATAGTGCAGAACTACTAAAAAATAAGATGCAACCCCTTTCGAAAATCCTGTAAGCACCATTGAGAACCAAGAGAAAGCCTACGTCCGCAGGAAAGTCACACCACGGAGTTAAAGAAATATTAAAGAAATCGTTGACACACGACATCAAACTATGGTCAATGGATTCGTCTCTCCCCCAATCTTCCCTCGCTCAAGGACGACTGGTTCTCTATGCTTGGCAAGAAGTCATCAATTTTGCCCCGCAGACAATTTCCGTCGTGTTCTTTGCTTGAGAAAGCCATTTTTGCAAAGAGAATGAATGGGCTTCTGTCAACCCTCGCGGTCTGAAAATTCTGTAACGTCATCGTCGAAGCTCGAAGAACTTTGCGAAGAACTTGCCTTCCTGTGATCTCGTGTTTACGTGGAAGCGCATACAGGGGATATGATCTGTGGCGCAAGGGGAGTGCACCGAGTTAAACCCCCTTTTGAGCTTTGAAAAGATAATGGGAAATTATGTGGCAAAAAAATTATATGGTCAGTTTATCACAGTCAAAGATCTGCGACAATAATAATAATAATTTGGATTATTATTCCCATGCAGCATGGGGAGAAGCACAGCATTCCGTATATTTAAGAGTGAATGCCTTGAAAATAATCACGAATTCTTGAAAATAAAATATGAGGGCAACTATGAATTAAAAAAGAGAAAAGTGTGTTTTGTATCTTCTGCTGCAACAATGTTCAACGAACATGTATTTTTCTTTCCTATGAATAATAATCAAGTAAAGAAAGTTCTTGGTCCATTGTAAGCGGCTAATCAAGACAAAGGCTATGCCGACAAGAATACAGTCACCAGTCCGCCATCATATTGTTTACTACAGCACGTTTGAATTTCAGAATTCGGACGACAATAAGCCTAACTATTGTGAAATATTTTGTTGGAAGAACAGTGAGATAATCCAGATGTAAATTATTGTACATGTGCATGGTAGATTTTGAGAGCGGTATTGGAGGTTTCTCACAAATCTTTACAGTGTCGTTTGAGAACTTTAGATATGTCTAAACCATGTAAGCTACCGCCTCCGAAAAAATCAATTTTTCACCCCTGCCCCCCAAAAAAAAGTCACACAGTGACTTTTGCCAGAAATGTGAAAATTCCTTGCCTTGTCGCATTGTGTCGGCGTTATTGCGAACGTTCTTCCCGGTATTTCGTATCCCCTTGTGAACTCTGTAGTGGTACTGAATCTACATCCATAATTCAGTGGCGTATGCTGGTTTTAACTAGTGGGTAATCTCCGACACTTGATTCATCCACCCACTCCTGAAGTCTCCCTGCAAATTTACCTCAACATCCATACAGGATTTATGAATATATGTGTGAAAAATTTTACTTTATTGTTGCGACCACTATCGAATAATTGTTGTGATTGCACTTGCAGTTAATCTACGTTTAGAATTTCAAATAATAAAACAAGAAAATATAATAAACCTATAAGAAAAAAACCTGTAACAATGAATATGAAAGGAAATAGTGAAATAAAAACCCTCAATAATAATTAACGTGTAAAATTCAAGTTACCCCAGTACCCAGTTACTCGTGCATTTCCAATTTTTGTTTTTATACACGGAAGTTCAAGACCTGTGGTACAAGAGATGCTACTGACCTACCTGCATTAACTATTTGCAATTTCTCCGGAAAATATCCTGTTCCAAATATTTTGACTGCAAGTCTGTGGTCGTCTGCTATTGTCGTTTTCACGTTCAGAAGACACAATGGGCTCTGAAAAACTAAATATGCTGACCAAGGCAGTAATTTATTTTATTAAAAAACATAAACTAACGTAACGTTTCAACCTTCTAGCAAGGTCTTCTTCAGACTCTGTATCAAGTACAAAAGTAACCAGATACAACAAGAAGGGTAATATATATACACAAACATTACTCCCTCCAGACTATTTAGAAAGTTGTTTGGAACTTTCTAGCAGATGACTTTCACTTTCCAACTTTACTTTCACCTAAAAGGCTAAACACTTCCATATAGAATGTGGTTGGACTTTTTAATCTCACGCTCTTTTCCCTTCATTTTTCTTCCTTCTCCTCTCCTCTTTTTCTCTTGTCCTTTCCACTCTTTCCAACATCTTCTTCCATTCCTTGTTTAACTTCAGTCCCCCATTCCAGTTCATTGTGTCTTCTTCGCCTTTCTTCTCTATTTCCTTGGCTTCCTTCCATTTTCTCACTAGCATTCTCTTCTCCCTTCCTATCTGCTTAGCCTCATCCCACTCTATGTCATGTCCTGTTTCTCTCGTGTGTTTAAATATTGCATTTCTCTCTCTCTTAAGTCGTACATCATCCCTATGTTGTTTCAACCTGTCTTTCAGCCTTTTTTTCGTTTCTCCTATGTACACACTCTGACATTCTTTACATTTTACTTCGTAGATAATCCCTTCTTCTTCCTCTTCTCTGTTTTCCTTTTTCTTGTTAGCATTCCTCGCTATTCCTAAGATGCTTCTTCCTCCCTTCCTGTAAGTTTTAATTCCTGCTTTCCTAAGCACTTTGCATATCTTTTCTGTGGTCTTCCCCATACTCCTTATTCCAAACCTTCTCTCCTCTTTTTCTTTCTCTTCCAATTCTCCCCTGCCCGTTTTCTTACTTCTTCTGTTTATGTCCAGTCTATCCTGCTTCTCATAGCCATTCTTTTCCAGCTGTTTCCATAGGCTATTTATTTTGCCTTCTTTTTCACATTCTTTCATGCATATTTTCTTGATTCTGTCCTCCATATTCTTTATAAAATTTATTTTTGTCACCTCACTTACATCACTTCTTTTGTGGCAGAATACCCCTGCTGCACACTTCTTCTGATGCCAAGCGGTTTCAATTTCTTGTCCTCTTTTCCTTTTCATCAATATATCTAGATAGCTTAACTTGTCTTCTTCTTCTATTTCAAGTTCCAATAATATCCCTCTTTCTTCATCTTGAATTTCTTTGGCAAAAATGTCAAGCTGCCTCTTCGTTCCCTTCCATATGCCAAAACAGTCGTCCACATATCTGCAAAACAGAATCATTTTGTCACCTCCCTTTTCTATCACTTTCTTTTCCCATTCATTCATAACCAATTCAGCCAATGCTGGGCTTAGACTGGAACCTATATTTAGTCCTTCACTCATTAACATTATTTTATCTCCCATTATACTGTAACCGTTATTCCAAATGGTTTCCAGCGCCTTCACTACCCTTTCACTATCCCATTCTCCTATAATTTCTTGTCCCATTCTCTTTTTAATAATGTCCAAAACGTGTCCCCTCTTGATGCTCGGGAACATACTTTTCACGTCTAAGCTAAACATTGTCGTCTTCATCTCATTTAACTTAAGTCCTTTTATGAGGTCTACTACTTGTTCACTGTTCTTAACTGCTCTGCTTTCTTGCTGTGTTACTAACACGTCAATAACTTTCTTTAATTTCTTTTCTAAGGGTTCCAAAATATTGTTTCTGCAGTTCATTACTGGTCTTAACTTTATCTCCTCTTTGTGTATCTTTGGAAAGCCTTTCAAACTTGGTAGTCTTCCTGTCTCCTTTATGCATTTCTTGAATCCACTCCTCCTACAGTCTTTAATGATTCTTTCTTTTATAGTTTGTTCTTCACCTGTTCCACAAATCTCCTCATATCCATTTTCTTTTAGGTCTTCAAACTTCCTCTCGTACCATTCTCTTTCCATCACCACAATTGCTCCACCTTTATCTGCCTGCTCTATCACCACATCATTTCTTGTTTTGATTTTCTTCATCCCTTCCCTTTCTTTTTGACTCAAATTATCTACTTTTCCTTGTTTTCCCATTTCTTTCTTCAGTATGGCTGCTGTTCTTCTTCTAATCTTGTCTCTTTCTGGTTCTTCTTTTATATGGAGCACTGCTTCTTCAATGTCATATATAACTTCCTCATAATCTACATTTCTTTCTTTAACTTTGAAACCTCTGCCTAGTTTTAAAAAAGCTTCCTCTTCTTTTGTTAGATCTACATTCCCTATTACCACAACTCTTCTTCTGGTATCCTCTTCTTCTTCCTCTTCTCCTCTTTCTTCTTTCCATCCTAGTCCCTCTCCTTTCTTCTTCAATTTTATTTTCATTCTCTCTCTAAATTTCTCCTGCCAGATTTTCATTTCATGAAATGTATATTCTCTCGTAAAAATGGTGAGACCATCTTCAATAGCTTTTTCAATTCTTGTCAGGTTCTCCTTTATTATTTTTATCTCCTTTCTTCTTGCCCTTATTTCATTCCATATCAGTTCTTTTTCCATTTTCTGAACCAATATCCTCCATCTCCTGGTGTTGCAAACTACTCCCTTCTTACTTATTTTTAATCCTTTAGGCGACAATGTTTAGCTTAGACGTGAAAAGTATGTTCCCGAGCATCAAGAGGGGACACGTTTTGGACATTATTAAAAAGAGAATGGGACAAGAAATTATAGGAGAATGGGATAGTGAAAGGGTAGTGAAGGCGCTGGAAACCATTTGGAATAACGGTTACAGTATAATGGGAGATAAAATAATGTTAATGAGTGAAGGACTAAATATAGGTTCCAGTCTAAGCCCAGCATTGGCTGAATTGGTTATGAATGAATGGGAAAAGAAAGTGATAGAAAAGGGAGGTGACAAAATGATTCTGTTTTGCAGATATGTGGACGACTGTTTTGGCATATGGAAGGGAACGAAGAGGCAGCTTGACATTTTTGCCAAAGAAATTCAAGATGAAGAAAGAGGGATATTATTGGAACTTGAAATAGAAGAAGAAGACAAGTTAAGCTATCTAGATATATTGATGAAAAGGAAAAGAGGACAAGAAATTGAAACCGCTTGGCATCAGAAGAAGTGTGCAGCAGGGGTATTCTGCCACAAAAGAAGTGATGTAAGTGAGGTGACAAAAATAAATTTTATAAAGAATATGGAGGACAGAATCAAGAAAATATGCATGAAAGAATGTGAAAAAGAAGGCAAAATAAATAGCCTATGGAAACAGCTGGAAAAGAATGGCTATGAGAAGCAGGATAGACTGGACATAAACAGAAGAAGTAAGAAAACGGGCAGGGGAGAATTGGAAGAGAAAGAAAAAGAGGAGAGAAGGTTTGGAATAAGGAGTATGGGGAAGACCACAGAAAAGATATGCAAAGTGCTTAGGAAAGCAGGAATTAAAACTTACAGGAAGGGAGGAAGAAGCATCTTAGGAATAGCGAGGAATGCTAACAAGAAAAAGGAAAACAGAGAAGAGGAAGAAGAAGGGATTATCTACGAAGTAAAATGTAAAGAATGTCAGAGTGTGTACATAGGAGAAACGAAAAAAAGGCTGAAAGACAGGTTGAAACAACATAGGGATGATGTACGACTTAAGAGAGAGAGAAATGCAATATTTAAACACACGAGAGAAACAGGACATGACATAGAGTGGGATGAGGCTAAGCAGATAGGAAGGGAGAAGAGAATGCTAGTGAGAAAATGGAAGGAAGCCAAGGAAATAGAGAAGAAAGGCGAAGAAGACACAATGAACTGGAATGGGGGACTGAAGTTAAACAAGGAATGGAAGAAGATGTTGGAAAGAGTGGAAAGGACAAGAGAAAAAGAGGAGAGGAGAAGGAAGAAAAATGAAGGGAAAAGAGCGTGAGATTAAAAAGTCCAACCACATTCTATATGGAAGTGTTTAGCCTTTTAGGTGAAAGTAAAGTTGGAAAGTGAAAGTCATCTGCTAGAAAGTTCCAAACAACTTTCTAAATAGTCTGGAGGGAGTAATGTTTGTGTATATATATTACCCTTCTTGTTGTATCTGGTTACTTTTGTACTTGATACAGAGTCTGAAGAAGACCTTGCTAGAAGGTTGAAACGTTACGTTAGTTTATGTTTTTTAATAAAATAAATTACTGCCTTGGTCAGCATATTTAGTTTTTCATAATCATGGAAACAAGGCTTAATGGAGTTACAATGGGCTCTTATGGGCAATGCTTTTCTTATGGGAAATACGAGCGCGCTGTTGTCAAATTTCTGGATTTACAAATTTAGCTTAAGTAAAATCGGTACCTGCAGTTTTGCAGGAAATTTTGTAGAGAATACAATGGTGAACACAAAAAACCGGTAACTTGCTTACATAATTTTAGATAAATTAAAAACGCAAATTTTCTGTGAAAACACAATTTTTACATTGTTTTCATTCCTAACGTTGAAACATGCCGTAAAATTGAAGCTTTCATTATGAAAAAAATTGACACAGTTTTTTAATTGTCATAGGTGACGGTTGTACTCAGAATTTATCAATACTTTAAAGCATATTTGCATTAAAAAATATTCAAATAAAGTATGTGGAGATTTTTTATATTCGTGCAGTAGAAAATGTCGTCGCTGGCCATTTTTTGTTCTCTAATCCAAGTAAAAACTTCCAGCGACAAAGTTGTGGAGAAAATAATGAAATTATTTTTTATAACCACTCAAGGGTTCCCAGAAAGATTACTTCCATGCATTTGGAGTTTCTTTTTAACCCGAACCGCGCGCGAAGTAAGGAGACGTTGTCTGGCCATCTTGAGCTGACTTACCGCAGCATTCCGGCTAATCACCACCAAGTTCTCGAGTTATTTTATTTCCATTCAGTAAAAATATGAACTTCATGTTGTTTGTTATAATAGAATTGAAATTACTTAAATTTAATAATTGACAATGATTTCCAATGCTGTTGTTGTAATCAACATTAGTGCTGTCGCAAATACACGTTGTTTTCCTTTACATTACTGTCGACATTAATAGGAAATGAAGATCACCTTTCAGTTTCCAACTTACACATAAATTCATAGACACCATATTAACCCTTGAAAGGCTTTCCAACACGTGACAAAATATGGGGGTTCAAGATAGAAATATGAGATGTCTTGCTTGAGTCATTCACGTCTTATCAGTTCACGTGGGCCATAACTCATTTGTTTGTTTGGGTTGCAACTTAATCTAACCCATGTGCCAGGTTCCCCTTACTTGAGTGAGAGATCTGCTTTGGTCTGTTTAGACTTTTTCCCTCTCCCGAAAAAGTGTTTTCAGTTGTGTGAGCGCTCAGTGATTTTTACTTTTTTAAGTGATTTCTGAAGTGTCATATTCGTGCATTACACTCGCGTGTGTAGTGATCGCAATGGATCATAGTAAAAAGGGTAACTGTAACGTTCACAGTATAATATTAATATTAATAATTACATATAATTATCATTATATATACAAAATATGTAACACCTTCATTGTGAAGGAAGGTCATCATTTCCCGGCGACATGAGCTAGCGCTGTATTGGCAACACTGTGCGGTTTCTCCATAAGCGCCGTTGTCTCTTCTGAACGTGAAAACGACTCTAGTTGCAACGTGTCGCGGCGCAGATGGAATAACTTGGCAGTGACGTCATCTCCCACCTTCACCTCTCCTTCCAGAAGCGAAAGCTCATTCGCTAGAGCGGACGACAAGCTGACGTGCAAACCAATCGAAATCATTCCGAAAGGGGTGTTGTAGGAGTGCAAACCCTCACACTGTTACATTAGTCTTGTGAAACAAACCACAGCTATAGTAGGAGTGAGTGATTGCAGGCTATTTTGTTTATTTGTTAGTGTGGGTTGTTTTTTTTTTTTGCTGGTTTTGTCATTGTTGTACAATGAGCAGTGGCGTAGAGAAAGGTAAGCCCTTGTACAGCGATGCAAGAGAAATATTTTTCATAGTGTATATGAACTTTGATTGCGATGAAAACAAAACAACAGCTGTTCACAGATCGTCTATGGCAACAGGTGTCAGTGAAAGATCTGTGTGGAGAATTTTGAAGGAGAGAGACAAAAGTGTTGCGAGTGCGAGCGGGAAACCTTTTTCGACGCCAGGCAAAAAACGACCGAATGCCCAGCAACGTGTAACAAATCTGGATTCTTTTGATGAAGCAGTCATGCGCCGAACAATCCATGATTTATACACGAAAGGCATTGTTGTCACCGTACATAAACTGATGAAGGAACTGCAAGAAAAATGTTAATTTTAAGGTTTCGCGTTGGTCGTTGCGTATGATCATAAGAAAATTAGGATTCAGATTTAAAAAGCACAGCGTAAACAGCAGGAAGCTACTCCTTGAACGAAACAGCATCGTTGCTTTGCGGCGATCATTTTTGCGTGAAGTTAAAGAACTGCGCAGATAGCAACCCCGCCTGTCTTTCATTTACATGGATGAAAGTTTCGTGAACACACACCACACTGTCCCCAACGTTTGTCTGGATTCCAAAGATTCATGGGGGGGGGGGGGGTTAAAAGTGCCAACAGGAAAGGGTCCCAGGTTTATATTATTGTGCATGCCGGTGGTGAAAGTGGATTTGTGGAGGGGGCGAAGTTAATGTTTCTTTCAAAAACAACTTCTGGGGACTATCATGGGGAGATGAACACTAACAATTTTATGTTGTGGTTCGAAGAACAGCTTCTTCCCAATCTGCCCCCAAACTCTGTTATTGTGTGAGACAATGCTCCGTACCACAAGTTAGTGGAAAAAATCCCAACATCAAACAGCAGGAAGGATGAAATGAAGTCGTGGCTGTAATCTCACAATGTTCCGCATGCAGAAGGTTTGCTGAAAGCCGAATTATATGAAATAATTAAAATAAACAAGGTCGCTTATAAGAGGTACGCCATGGACGAAATTGCAGCAAGCAACGGACACAAAGTGTTGAGAATTCCACGATACCATGCAGATCTCAATCCCATTGAACTCATTTGGGCTAGTAACGTGAAAAATTATGTCGCCAGGAATAACATTACCTTCACAAAAAATAGCGTTCAGGAACTTATAGAAGAGGGTTTCCGACAGGTGACAAGTGAGGACTGGAAGAAAGCAGTACAACACGCACAGAAATGGGAGGAATTTTACTGGGAGAAGGATGGACTTTTGGAAGAAAGAATCGAAAACTTATATGTGTATGTCGGGGACGATTCAGATTCAGACAGTGATGACAGTCTATCTTGCACAAGTGAAGAACAGGAGGATGATGACGTGCTTCCCATTGCTGATTAAATGTACGACATGTTTGCACTTTCCTGTTTTGACTTGCCTTACGCAATAATATATAACATGTTTCTTTCACCAAGTGTTTAATTAATTAATGTTAATGTTACTATTATTATTTACTTATTTATTATTATTATTATTATTACGACTATTTCATCTAGCAGTGCTAACATTAAATTGAAGATTGGTAGTTTGCACCGCGATCTTTACTGCTCCTACTCTTACTCATGCCATGATTCCTTTCATAGCAGTTGGCAACGCTGACTTAGCAGGGAGTGACGTTACTGCCAGGTTATTCCTTCCCGGCTTGTAAGATGCGTGGAGTAAAAAGTATATACTTGCAAGTTTGATTACGTAGGCCAAGCGCATTAGGTCGCGCATCCGATAGACTTAAATAGTAATAGCTTTTTAGCCATTATATTATCGGAGAATGAGTCACCTGTCAACGGATAATTATGACTCGCTTCAACTGAGGTATGTTTAAAAATACCAACCAAATAACGCAGTTAAAAAAATGTAATGAACCTAGGTACTGTTTACAACATTATTTTTTTGGCAAAACGGCTGAGCGTGCTCTTGCAAACACGTGTCCAGCTTCAGGTCGAGAGCACCTTTTATTTCGCTATCTAAGTTCCGGGTTCAAGTTCCGGTATAGGCATGGATGTTATTTGATTGATTTAATATATTTTACTTTGCATTTTTGTCACTTTTGGTTAATCGCGAGAAGATGAGGATGAGTGATGATATGATGAAGGAAAACTCACAAGGAACAGCATATCCAGGCCGGGATTCGAACCTGGAACCCCTGGCGTCGTAGCGCGATGTGTTAACCACTCAGGGGTGTTTTTTGTGAATGTCCCTTCTTCAAGTAGGGACATTCATTGTTTTGCAAGCAATATTGGCATCAAGTATCGAAGCTATTTCCTGTGCGAAACACATACTTTTCAAGGGAGCGTAATATCAAGAAATGCACCATTTAAGAAGTGTGATATTTGAAAATCCATTGCAAGGAGGGTGGTATTACAATAACTTAACGATGATCATGCAAAGTTAATCATAAAGACAACTAACAATATTGTGGCATATTCATGTATAAACGCCAGTTCGTATGTGTTTATGTATATTGCTTTAATTTACATTTTTTCGCAGCTACGCAAGCATAATCAGTAATTCATAATTTAAACTATATCAAACATTATTGCATGAAAACAATGCGATTTGTTATGGACGCAACACCGTTATACAATTTTGCACACATCTTGCAGCTTATACTCACTGTTTAACATTTCTGTTCGTAAGCCGACCTCCGTGGCTACGACGCCAGGGTCACGGGTTTGAATCCGAGCCTGGACGTTCTTTGTGAGTGTCCTTTCATCAATTTCATTATATCATCACTTATCCTCATCTTCGCGATTAACCTTCCCGATTGCGTAGTTGTAGGGTCGTCGCCCTGTAAACAAGGGGTCCCGGGTTCGATACCCGGTGGAGGAACATAGTGGTTCGCATCCCAGTTTAAGCTGTAGGTCCAGTCCCGATTAGCCTTACTGTGCATAAAGTGGACTTAAAACAACAGCTCAAACAAACAAACTCTTCGCCATTAGCCAAAAGAGGCAGAAAAGCGACGAGAAAAAATTCATATCAAATTACTGTTCTCAAATCGTATTTATTATTGTCCTATTAACAATGGTTGATTGATTGATTTGTTTAATTTTACTTCGCTTTCGTGCCACTTTTCGCTAATTTGCGAAGATGGGAACAAGTGATATGATGAAATCGATGAATGGACAATCGCAAACAAATAACCACTCAGAGAAGCTGTTATGAATTACACAGGAAAGGCAAGGGTAACCTTCACGAAAAGATTGGGAAGAGTTTTGTGGTGGCTGGCACGCATCACACCACCCCCCCTCCCTCCTTCCTCCTCCAATCTAACAGCGGTGCTGGAAGGAAGCCCCTGCCATTATAGTAACTGGCTTCGTAGGATACAAGAGATCTGACCAATAAGGACGTTTGGAAGCCACGTGACTGTCACCGAAAGAGCTCTCCCCCCAATTTCTGCTGGAAACAGCAAAAGTAGACCGCCGCGCCATCTGTTGACCACCGACGGAACTGCAATTTCCAAGCGCAGCGAGGTTCAAATATAGGTTAACCTTCTATACTCTAACTATTCTATGCTTCTACCACGAGTAAGGAAAAAAAATGGCAGTGTCTGCTGCCACGTTCTTGTTCTGCTGGAACCTCGAAAGAGATGCGCGTGGCAGCAGACTCGGTCTTTGTCTTATCGTGATTTCATCATGCTATGTATGCAATTACGTCTGTAACACATACTGTGAAGTTGTAGCGATTACTTTCACAAAAATGTTTTAAGATTAGGTCCCTTAGCATTCTTCTAATAATAAACCTAAATGCTCTCGTAGTTAGGTTAGGTTCTGTTAGCATTAAAATAATATCGCTAAATGCTTTCTAAAGAAAAAGTTCTAAATTACCTGTACATTCATTCCCACTAATCACGAACTTGCATTTTTATCGTCTTCATCTGTTCTAAAGACTTGTAACATCATAGGTAACATCCTTTTAGCAGACGAATTACGTGGCAGGAGCAAATTTGACGCTTATTCTTACTGCTGAGACGTGCGTGGCAGCAGACTCGGCCAAAAAAATTCAAACAAGTTGGGACGAATGGTGCATTCAACTTTTGTCCCATACAGGGTTGGCAAAATTTGTGTTTTTTTTAAAAAGAACAAAACAAACTGTTTTTTTTTTGTTTAAAACATGTTTTTTTTTGTTTTAAACATAGTTTTAAACATGAGTTTAAAAAAACATGTTTTAAACATGTTTTAAACAAAACAAATTCAACCTTTTCCCAGTAAATTATACTTAAAGTCGTTAAAGAGAAAAAGTACTCATTTTTATGAGTACAATGGCGACAAGGACAGTTTATTTACCTTTGGAGATAAGGTTTACCATACTGCAGGGAAGGGGTGTGCGGGACAGAATTTTTGGGTCGAGACGGGAAATTCTTTAAATCCCGACATTCGGGACGGGGAAAATTCTCAATTTCCCGAAAAAGTCGGAAAATATTCGGGACGGGATGTGTTAGAAATTTCCCAAAGCTCTTGAAATCTCGAATTCTACTCGTAATTTCCATCTTAAGTGCTTGTTTTTACACTTCTGGTACAAAACCACAATGCACACAACGTCTACAATTGACGACGTTTGAAAATGACCATTCGGAATTTCCAGACTGCTTGCGATCCCAAAAAGTAGGGAAGTCATTTCCGGAAGTCGGGATCGGGACGGAAATTTTCTTTCCCTTTCCCGGTCCCGACTTTTCGGGATCCCGCACACCTCTACTGCAGGCATAGGCGCCGACTCCATGGGGCTTGGGGGCTCTAGCCTCCCAATATTAACAATGTGGGGGCAGATCCCCCCAAATAATTTTGCTTAAGAGGATCTAATGTATTATTTTGCTTCTCTTGTAAAGTTTACTCTGAATTGTGCCACATGAACTTAACTTTTAATACACATTTAAAATTTTGTAGACCATCATCTTTGGGGGCTGAAACCGCTAAACCATCAACTTTGGGGAGGCTATGACCAGAGACAGCAAAACGCATGATTTATTACTAGTATATACTAAGTATGTAATTATGAGTATTGTTAAAATTTTTACTAAAAAAGAGTTTCAAAAGACGATGTGCATGAACTAGGGTAGTAAATGGGACGTTCGGGCTGCAAATGGCTCTCGCATGACATTCAGAACGAGATTATTGATATATTAGGGAGATCTGTTTTGCGCTCCGTGGTAGCAGATAATAAAAGTCGGGAATATTTTGCTATTATGGTTGACGGTTGACGAAACTTGTGACATATCCATCCGTGGACAATTAATATTCTGCATTCGAACTGTGAATAAAAAAATGATATTTTTGAGGAATTCATGGGCTAAGGGTGTGCGGGACGGGATCGGGACGGGAAAAATTTTCAATTTCCCTACTGAGTCGGGAAATGTTCAAAATTTCCCGAAGCTCTGAAAATCTCGAATTATACACGTCATTTTCACTTTAAGTGATTTCTGGATTAAAAACTAACCATTTACGGTAAGTTCCAGAAATTGACAATGCAGAAAACGTCGAGAAATAACGACATTTTCAAATGAGCATTCGGTATTTCCCGACTGCACGGGATCCCGAAAATTCGGGAAATCATTTCCCGAGGTCCGGATCGGAACGGAAATTTTTTTTCCCGTTCCCGGTCCTGACTTTTCGGGATCCCGCACACCCCTAGCTTTTATGAGATTCCGAACACTGAGGCCAAAACTTAAAAAAGGGAGAGAGTGAGTCATTCATTAATTTATTTCAGTGAACAGAGCCCCCCCAATAATTTTGACAAGTCGGCGCCCGTGTCTGCAGGGACAAAAGTTGTGGGTAATAGGCCCCCTTTTTCGCCACTACTGAAGTACGTTAGGATTTATATTCATCTAAATTTCAAGAAACTAAATATTATAGAATTACTATCCTCGTCCTGAAAAAATCACGGTGAAATATTTCCTGCTGCCTGAACAGTTTATAGGCCTCCCCGATGGCGCAGTGGTAGCGTCGTCGCCTTGTAATCAAGGGGTCCCGGGTTCGATACCCGGTGGAGGCACAAGTGGTTCGGATCCCACTTTAAACTGTAGGTCCAGTCCCGATTAGCCTTACTGTGCATAAAGTGGACTTAAAACAACAAATCAATCAATCAATCTGAACAGTTTATATAGCAGAAAACAACCTGCAGTGTCATAATAGATTCTCCAGATGAATTTATCTTTCAAAGTACAAAATTATGTTACCAAAAGTAAGCATCTGCGCTTCATTCAGTTATACAGACCAATGAATCTACCTTGTGCATGCATAGCTAGCCTGCTTAACCTAACAACATAGGCATTTAGCCTAAAATTAAAAAGCTTTCTCCCGTGACTTCAAAACAAAAGGTTGCTCAAGTGTTGTGCGATAAGTGAGACCTGCAAAGCACGGATTAATTGACACAGATTAAATGAAAAATAGGGTTGCCAAACAAAAAAATATCACAGACTATAAAATATCTACCACCAAAATGTGTTTTAAACACTTGTAAAAAAACATGTTTAAAACACATTGTTTTAAACGTTTAAAACATTTTTAAAAAAACAAAGCCGTGTGTTTTAAACGTTTAAAACAAAGTGTTTTAAACACTTTTGTTTTAAACATGCCAACCCTGGTCCCATACCACAACATATAAATGGATTGCGCAGGTCGGCAACCACCAGCCTTGGTTCAGTTCTCTACACTTGCCTCGTGCAATGATGACACTCACAACAAGACTTCGCACAGGTCACGTGCGAAACAACCAACACCTTGCTCGACTTCACTCATCTTCTACCCCTTCCTGCAGTTGCAGTGAGGCCATACAAACGATCAATCATATATTCTTTCAATGTCCGTTAAGCGAAATACACAGAACTACCGTTTATCGGTGTCTTGCACGAGCAGGAACAACAATTCCTCTTTCCATAGCCACCTTACTCCATAATCCTCACCCCGCTGTCATGTGGATCTTATACGGGTTCGCCTGAAAACAAAACATCCTACTGTAAACAACGCTCTGTTGATCAACAAACAGACCTCAACACGGGAGTGTGCTGGGAGCGAATTTACAATATAGAGATATTCTCCAATTTTGTTAATATTTCGCATACTCACTAATTTAGGCCTCACAACCACCAATCTGAAATTAAAATTTGGGGGTCACGTCTAGAAATCGGAAAATATGGGAGTCCATTATCTCAACCAACAATGTAGAATTGCTCATTATTTATCGCAAGATCTATCGTTTCACAACGAAATATACATATTCCTGATATACTACAACCACAAATGTTAACTATGTTTGCCTAACCCAACTGCAACTGGTTTTTGGGGCTATCCATCTCGGAATCGGTGGGAAATTAAAAATATATATATATTTTCGTTTCAAATTTTTGAGTCCAAATTTACCACCGATTCCGGGCTCCGCCCCTGGGTTAAATATCCTACCGCCCCCAACCGCTAACGCGGCCCCACCTCCGCGGGCATGTTAGAAATTGGCCGGAGTCACCTGCCCCCAAATTTTTAAATTTGAAGAAATCCGTTTCCAGGATATGGAAAACTTACCTGAATTTCACACAAAACACCTTCCCGATGTTAGACAATACTACAGGAACTTATTGCGGTAAGTAGTTTCCTCTGTAGAAATGGATAAATCTGTCCGAAGGATAGTAAATTAGTCCGCAGAACACCAAATTCCATCAATTTGTGGTAATTATGCGATATAGCCCGAACACCTCTCGCTCATTTATGTCGTTCATTTTAGCATTGATACTTACCTATTCTGTATTGTGGAAGATTCTTTGAGGTGAAGTTATGACTTTTTCCATAAAATAGTGTCAACTTTTCATATTACGAGTCATTATTTGTCTTTTTCGGTCCGCTTGGGTAACAGATCATGGATCATCGCGCGTCGTGCTTGTATTTTGTCGATTTGGAGTGGGTATGCAGTGTTTCAACCTTCTTAACCGAAAAATACCTACTTTCCTGTTCATTATGTCATCACAAACCATTGACTGATAACCCCAAAAAACCATTCACGATAACCCTGTGAGCTGCCCCACAAACCATTGACGGATAGCCCCAAAAACCATTCACGATATCCCAAAAACCATTCACGATATCCCCATGGACCATTACCGGCAAGGATAGGTTAGGTTGGGTTAGGTTAGGTAGGCATAGTTTAAAAAAAAAGAAAAAAATTCTCGTAAAAAAAAAGGTACGTTTGGAAACACTGGCGAGACCGCGTGACTTTCGATGCTCACGCCATCTTAAGGTACATAATGGAAACAACGCCAAAATGTTACAGAAAAAGCAAGTTCCTTACATAAAAAGTGATTATTTCTTGTTCTGCAGCATTCTATGGTGAAGTTTTCAGTTTTCGCGAGAGAAAATACCTCGAGGAACTTCGATATTGCTACAGAAACTGATTTCAGTAAGTAGTTTCTCCTGCAGATTTGGATAAATCCGTTCGGGCTATATCGCATATTTACTCAATTTGTTAACCAAACCACGACCATCCTCGTCTACACTCCACTTATATAACTGTAGCGCATTAACAATCTTTTCATTTCTCTCTGCCATTCATCCACAACCACAACGACCAAAGAGAATCGCTCTGAACAGCGTCGCAATGCTCTAGTCAGCGGAACGGACGTTGATCGTCATTTCTTCACATCATCAAACATGGTTGGTATGTTTGTTTATGGGGAATCATCGCGATAATTAACAACGTTATTTTACAAGTTCTACAACTCAATGTGCAATTTAACCCTCGAGTACTCGCGCGGCATCCCGTAACACGGATACTCGCGCGGGTGACAGTTGTCACACATAAGGTATTTTATTTATTTTGAAAAGACTAATTATAGTATGGTGGATTTTTTTGTTTCGTTATATTTACAATCTATTCTGGTGACACTTAAAGTGTTTTTTGTATTATTTTTGTATCAAACAGGTGTTGTAAGGAAAAAATTACCAAATCGTTCTTTAACAAAATTTTGCATGGAAAAAATATCTTAAACTTTAGGCTACCATAACTTTTTTTTAATGCAGGGTAACATTGTAAAATTCCTTGCTCATCTGAAAGACAGCTTTATTGAGAATCCATAAACATATATATTAACATATTTTGGCCAATATTACAAGGCAAAAGAAATCGCTAAAGCGTACTCTGCATTTTACATATAGAAAGAGTATAGTCACAACAATGTTTGTTGCTCGTAATATTTTTTTTACGCATATTTTAGGTTGAAAATTTCAATGTAATAACTAGGCCTATAATGTCCTTATTTTGTTTCACATTTTGGATATCAATATTGAAATGAATGTTTAACTACAGAAATACATTTGTACACTTCGCAACATCTTATTTGACCGCCCCGAAAGAATTCTAAGTCCCGAAATCGTATACTTAGCAACATTGCACTTCAGCTCCAGGTGAGAGTAGCCAACTTTGAATAGGTCCTTCCACTAGACGAAAAACGCTGCGGTGATAGGTTTTCCATTTAACACTTTCCATGAACTTAGAAACTATAAACCGCTATTATAATACACAATCAAACAGAAATAATAAATTGGAAAAATAACCTTGAAGGATATTTACGATTCTGATTGCCCGACTTGAAATTTGGGGGGTTTGAAACACTGAATAGAGTTTTTCTGCACCTGAAGGAAATTGCCATCAAGTTTGTGCAGAAAGAAGCAAATTTGTGAAGAGTTTATGCGACATTTTATTTACAATACCTTGCATAATATCGAACAGTTCTCGAAAACATATATTTTAAACGACTTGTCGAGAAAATGTGCTTGAAACACAGGAAGGTGTGAGTCTTCATAAACGTCAACATGTTTTTAAGGGTATAACGTCATTAAGTTAACGTAGAGTAGTTGGTAAGGCCCTGCTATCCTTACTTTTCATAAAGCGTGAAAGGTCGCAGGTTCAAATCCCACCCTCTCCTCTTTCTTTTTTTTTCTTTCTTTTTGTTTGCTGAACAGATACCGTTGATATTAGAATATTTGAAAAATGAATCCGATGCACACTTGAGGGACGTCCCTTCTGCGCATATTTCCTCTTAGAAGTTAGAGATTTCCAGGATTTAAAGTTAAAACTTTTCTTTTTAGTTAATGCTCATATGTTGGGTTAACACACACATCATGATTAATTCACAAATCACATATATGTATTCAGGATGCAAAATGTAATGTTATTTAAGTTGTGTGTTGTTTGTTCTTCACTGACACCTAAAATATTGATTATTTGATTTCGATATACTAAAAAAAGATATACAGTTATGTTAAGTAGTGATGTAGTGCAGTACTGCAATGAAGGAGAGCGTTTAATGAGTTCAAATTGCTAAGATTGGTAATTTTATGACCGTTCCTTCGTAATGACTTGTCACGGTATCTAGTGACATGTGAAACGCAGTTCGATATAAATTATTTTTTGTTTATTGATTCATTTTATGCACAAACATGAAAGTGTGAGGTTTGATTTATTTTGTGAATAAACTTGTATCCGAGCCAGACGTCGGGAGTTGGGGACGAGTGTTTCTTGAGTGACAGCCGCCGCCTAGAACATGACATATTTGCACCAACGCGGAGATAAGGAAAGATTATTTTCGCCGCTACCGGGCTCGAGTCGCAGCAGGCGTTCGAACCCATGTTCACGGATGACCAGGAGAACCAGCTGGAGCCCAACTCTGCAAGGATCCAGGACGCGTCGCTGACCGCGCCTTTCAAGACAATGGACAGAGGTCATTTCCATCCCCTGAGAAAGCGAAGCCAAGCCACTTGAGCGTCCTGTTCAACGGAAGAATTCGAATCTCTTATATATAGGCAGTACTATGATTCCGGACACAGTTTTTACCCGGATTTCATAGAGAGAGCATCTCCGCGCTACACTCTCGCGTGATTATTGTTTTGTGTCCGTGAACTTTGTTTCCTTACGTACTGTGAGCGACTTGCGGATAGGGAGTTACCAGTGTGCGCCTTATTTTGGTGAAGATTACGCGGTGATTTGTTTTTGCCAAGCGTGGACTACATAAGGATGGAGGGCTAAAGAAGATAGAGAAGGGGGGGCGTCGCTTCCCTGACGCCTGCAACGACGCCGAAGCCAGTCAGACGACGCCAAAACCAAACACTGCCCAAAGCCCGAAGGACGCTTTCAGATCGACGTCCCAACCAAAGCCCGAAGGACGTTTCCAGATCGACGTTCCAACCGAAGCTAGTTACCAGAGAAAGAGAGGGAAGGATGATACCAGAACGACGCCCAAACGAAGCCCGGCACCAGAGAGAGATGATTGCAGATCGACGTCCAATTGATGCCCGACACTAGAGATTTTCCGAACCGGCGCGTGACCACGTACACCCGACGCTAGTGACAAGAGGAACGCCCGAAGTACTGAGGAGGTGCAAGTACACCATGTCGTCGCAATTATTCTTCGTCGCGATCGACCTCGGAGGACAATTTCGCCACAAAGGAACCGTGTGCAAGTCCCGCGTCCAGGAGAGATGAATAACCACGCCATGTAGCAGAGTCTGGTACAGTATACTTCAGAGGGTCTCATGTACATGTAAACGTGCGTCGTTAGTATCAACACCGTACAGTTAACGCCGAAGTCTCACTTATTCGCAAAGTTACTCAGGAAACCCCGAACCTAATCCCCGCATCTGATAATTTTTGGTATTGTTGTAAAAAAAGGGTTATTTCATGTTCAGACGTTCTAATTTAATTGCCTGCATTCAGCGTTAGAAGCTCCATTTCATTTCTTTAATATTTAGTATAAATTGTCAAAGTGTGCTCCATTTTTTGTGTAACCGACCGCCCCGTCGCGCCATTTGATTTGTCAATACTTGACTGATGAGTCCTTTTTAATTGTGGAAAGCGTAGTTGTTTTTATTGCAAGGTCGTGTGCGTGAAATAGTATTATTTGTTGCATAGTGGTTTTTAAGGTAATTTTTGCTCGCGCCGACGATTGATTTGTGTATTTCCGGCAGCTGGAGCCAATTAAGTTTTTGCATCCCTATGTAAATGTGTAGTTGTTCTCATTGGACGAGAGAGGCTTATGTGTAATAACCCCGTCCGAGAAACTTGTAAAATGTCGTGCTTACGACTGGATGCATACGTACATTCGAACGAAAGATTTAACCACGCCGACCCAATTGTCTTAGTTAACCGCTTTCCGAGGGCTGGCACTTAAGTTAATTTAAAAGAGCACAGGAGCTGGCAGACAAATGCCCTAAATTCACATTAAGGTTTAAAACTAAAGAGAAATGATGTGTTAATGAGACCCATGATTTGTATCCATACTTCACATGTAAAAATACCTCATGTGTGTGAAAGAGAGATAGAGTGAATGTTGTGAGAGTGAGGAGGCTTTGTAAACAGTTGTTGATTGCAATAATTTTTGTTGTTACAATATATATTCACTTTTTTACCGTTCGTCAGTGTTGTTATTTGACGTTTTTCAGGTACCAGATATTATGCTATTAGTGTTTTATGATTGTTCGAATCTACATATCAAAGGTAAACAAAACAGTGTAACTTTTCAAGGTATTAATCTCCGCCTCGCAATAGTATGACAATAAACGACCGTCTCAGTACCGAACTTGATAACTGGACCGTGAGTCACGACCGGTTTCCCGTACACATCGTTTGGCCCCGTGCCGGGGTATGATTGACACGTCATTTCGGGGACCGTGAGTGCACTCGTTACAGACTGTTGTCAATCCCCTCACCGTCATCTTACCATGCGTCTAAAGCTAATAGTAAATCGCTAATTAACATAAATAAATTGCTATTGCGACGAAGGCCGATTCGATAAGAAACTACTAATAAGTATTTATATAGTGAGTGACAAACAAAAAATTCAAAACCTCATAATGATCGTTAATTCCTCACTCCTTTGTATCTAAAATGTTTGTCTTCTTTGAACAGAAAGTACGAGTATCAGATATAACAAACTTTCCGCACTAACTTTGTAATATTCGAAACCACCATTACAGACTTAGCTCTACGTAACTTGATTCTGTGCATTCCACGTGGCATGTGACTTCCTCCTATCATCGAAATAACTTTCTCTTACTATTTCCTTTACTCTCGTGAAATACAAAGACCAATGTTAGTAGAATTGGAACGAGATAAAGTCGTTTTTCTTCGATTATCTGTTATTTTTAATTGACATTAATGGTTTTTTTATTCATTTTCGAGGGGTGACGCTATTGTTAATTAATCTAGCGCCACGTGTCGTGGGTGGAGGAGGAGATGAGTCATCGATGACTCATGCACACGTGTGAGTTTGAAATTAATGGTTTTCCATTAGTGCACAAAAGACACTATTATGTATTCCGTTTTTGACCTAAGCTAACACTATTGTTGTATATTATATATGCGTTTCTGCCGGATATGAGTCACAGATGATTTATACAGACGTTGGAGTTTGGAATTAATGGTTTTTCCATTAAGGTACAAAAGACACTATTGTGGAGTTCGTTTTCGGACTATTCTAACACTATTGTTGTATATTATATATGCGTTTCTGCCGGATATGAGTCACAGATGATTTATACAGACGTTGGAGTTTGGAATTAATGGTTTTTCCATTAAGGTACAAAAGACACTATTGTGGAGTTCGTTTTCGGACTATTCTAACACTATTGTTGTATATTATATATGCGTTTCTGCCGGATATGAGTCAGGGGTGCTTTATGTACACGTGGGAACTTGGAATTAATGGTTTTTCCATTAATGTACAAAACACATTTTCGGCCTATTCTAAGGCGTCACGTCCGCCCATTTTGGCGTCGGTGGTGAGTCATATTTGGTATAATTAAGGATCCAGATTTACCCGAATTCAACCGGTGTCGACGCGTTCGATCGGAGGTAGAAGATATTATAACACATGTTCGCTTTAAAGGCGAAGAAATTGAACGATGTATCCTATATGCAAACGAAGTATGCGAGCGGAATCCATGTTAATAATATTAACCTGTTACGGAAGAACCTGTTATGTGGTTGCATTCATCGGCACCCCCAAACCGCGCGCGTTCATGGATACGCGTGGGGAAGAAAGGGTCGCCATTGTTACGGCCCCCATCGCTTGGTCTTCTTCCGAAGTTGAATGGAAGTCAAGTGTCGCCAAATTTTTACACACGAGTATTGATTTTCTTTGAGGTTCCAATTTTATTTGGTGGAAGTAATCTACGCGGTATTTCTGCCGCCTTTTGTAACATTGCAAAGACTATTTAACCTAAGGCGTAACGAATTTGGCTGAACTAGGAACATTCTGTTCCAGTATCTACAGGTTAAAGTGGATGCGATCCACTATTTGCTCTTATTTCTGGGTTGCGAACCACGGCCCATTTGATTATTGGGTTATAAACATCAGGATTCATGTAAAATTGACCAGATGTTTTTACTGTTAGAGACAATATTTCGCATTTTTTGTGTATTTTTACTCAGAAAACGCTATTTGAACGATTCAAGCAAGAGTTCGCATGGGAATTTAGACACACAAACTGTGTTTCTTCAACTTTAGCTGAAATTTAGGTTTATTTTTTACTCTAATATCACAATTTCTTCTATTCAGGCAACATTTTTTATTAAATTTTGGACTCACAAAGACATTTTTCAACTTTTAACTTGTTATTTTAAAAGTTTATTTCCATTTTTTACTCTAATATCACAATTTCTTCTATTCAGGCAACATTTTTTATTAAATTTTGGACTCACAAAGACATTTTTCAACTTTTAACTTGCTATTTTAAAAGTTTATTTCCATTTTTTACTCTAATATCACAATTTGATCTATTCTTGCAGAAGTGTTTATTGCAATTTTGACTTGCAAAGATAATTTTTTCAACTTCTTTTATTATTTTTTCTATTTATTGCCTTTTGTATCTTATATTTTTAATTCTTAACTTTGAGTTTTGTTCTTTATTTAAAAAATTTCTCTAATCACTAAGGAAGAAGTACTTTTAAGTAAAACTGTACCCACAAAGTTTATTATTACTATTATTATTAGTATTATTATTATTATTGTTGTTGTTTTTGTTTTGATGTAGTTGTTGAATCTTGTTGTTGTTGTTAGGGTTTATTGACTTCCACTACGCTATTTTTGGTTTGCTTCGTAGGAAAGTTTGTTTATTTTAGAGTTTCCTCGGTATTTTCTTACTGTTAGGGTAGGTAAAGTTTCCTAAATATATGAGTAGGGTTCCATATATTCTTGTTTCTTGCATGTTTTTCATATGATGTGATCACAACAACTCTCCAAGTGCTTTTACTGCATGTTTCCATTTTTATTGAGGCTTAGTGATTCCTAGAGCCACTTTATGCATGAGAGAAAGCTTGAAAATTTCGATCTCAGATAGCCGTCAACCTTATGTCAGAGTATTTTCGAGTATATTTTAGACTTATTATGGGGCAGTAGAATATCACGGCTTGCTTATTTTTTAAGTATGTTGCGCAGTTATTGTATTTTTGCTTTTGCTTTCTAGATAAACTGTATGAAATGTTTAATATTTGTACTTTTTTTGCACTTATAAGAGGCCAAACTTTTACTGTAACTAAAATTATTATCTCTCTAAGCACTGAAACCCTTTACCAAGAGTACTATAACTGAATGTTTATTAATATTGTTTCTTTCATCCCTTAAATATAACTACTTAACAATATAATGACAAATCACAGGACAAGACGATGTTAGCAGATGACTACGTGGCTCTTAAGTCCACCTGCCAAACTTTTCTTACCATGCTATTTACCCTTATAGTCTTTTATTCGGGGTACGTTTCAAGTACTACTTGACTTTTTGAGTGTTTGATTAACACCAGGGGTTATTTGTATCTGTTATGCTGTATTATTTGAGGCTTCTTTTTTTATTCTACAATCACTATATGTCCCTGAGAACTAAATTTCCACTGACTGAAGCTTAAAGCTTAGGCTCTACAGCATGTTGAATGGTTAAGCACTGGTCAATATGAATTTTACAGAGGCTAGTAGGAGGCATAGGAACACACGCCAGAGCCTTATTAGCGTGCAAGAAGCATTTTCAGGGAGTACTACGAGGAAACGAAGTTGATTTTTTTGAGGGCTTTACCAGTTACACAGCCAATATTTGCTATTTCAAGTAACTACATGTACCAAAACATTTTACAGCCCAACACTAACTAGACTTCAATTTATATTTTATTAGGTGCTAAATGTAGCAAGAACACTGATTGTACATACTTTTGAGAATCCAACTATTTCAGGATTTTTTCTATGTACGCATATTTTTATTGATTACTAACTTTAACAGACCAATCAGGAAGACGCCAAAATTCACTAAACTTAGTACTATAGTGTATGTGATTGCATGAAAAGTAGAAATTATAACAACCACAAGATTTCGCTTTTTTTGCTTTTGGGACTAATCGTGACGCTGAGGATGAATGGATGGCCAAAAATCTTAAGGACTGGATGTATTTTACCATTACAGACGCCTATGTAGAAACACTAGAGTACTGTTAGCTTTCAAAATTGAGGTTATACTGTACTGTTTTTTAAATATTTCGTATTTGGCACGCTTAACAAGTTACATTTATATCCATTTCAGGACAAATATTGCTAAAACTCTCAAATTAATGTGTACAACTTTATATTTCTGCTATCAAAGGAATTAACAATCCTATTTTACAAACAAAGGGTATTGTTTACACTTTATTTACTTCAATCTGAGACTAATATTTTACAGTAATTGAATCATTCAGCCCTAGTCAATATTTTACTGCATCAGAAAGTTTGTTATTATTCTAATAAGTATCCTATTTTGTGCTATTCTAACGCAAACGTTGTTTAATTCACTGGTTATAATGCAAACTTTTGCACAAATTCGATATATTCACTACCTTCAAACCAAACAATTGTACTTATTTAGCGCATTTCATTTATATTTCTTGTAATTAACTTATGTTTCTTATAATTAACAAACTAAACTAATTACTTTGGCATGTTAAAAACCTTATTTTTTACTATTTCCTATTCTATCAGGTTCTATATTGCTGTTTTTATCAATTATGTAAGACCACACTCTGGTAAATGCACATATATTCTCTTTTATACACACGCACGTCACACACACACACACACACACACACACATTTACACACTTATACGAACATCATCTGACGTTTTTCAATATTTTGCTATGAAGTTTGCATCCACGCTATTCAAACAAGGGCAGGCAATGTAGTATTTATGAGTATTAGTAATCCCAAAGTGGTGTTTTTGGTGTCCAAGTTCAGATGAGAGGCTGCTATGTGCCTTTTGCAGGGATTGCATGTGAAGTGTATGCATATTGAGCATTATTGACTGTGTAGGCTTCCAAGTTTTGCTGTTATTTTCCTATAATTCTGTGAGACTGTAGAGAGTTTCTCCTTTTCAGCCAGTTTTCTTTCATTGATTGGATACTTTTTGGGAACTTAGCAGTTTTTTATGTTATGAAGCAGATTGTTGTAGAATATTTTGCATGGTCTTTTGTGATATTGAGTGCCTGCTGTAACGGAAGTAAGTATCTTTCCTTCTTGTGTTGATGTTCTCGTGTAGGTTTCCTATTTTCGGTCAAGTTGCAGTAGGGAACTTAGCAGTTTTTATGTTATGAAGCAGATTGTTGTAGAATATTTTGCATGGTCTTTTGTGATATTGAGTGGGTGCTGTAATGGTAGTAAGTATCTTTCCTTTTTGTGTTGATGTTCTTGTGTAGGTTTCCTATTTTCTGTCAAGTTGCAGTACTTAGAATAATCGCTACTGTCTTATTGATCTACGAAGCTCCTTTGAATAATCATTTGCATGTGACCCTATACTCCACGTTGTACTTTGTTCTGGGAGCTATCTTTTGAAGCCTTGGCATTCTGCTAGTACAGTATTATTATCGTAGAGGTAAATTAGTTCGTGAAAATATGTATTTTTCTGATTAACTATAGTCGCTTAGTTGTTCTAGCAGGTATAAGTAGTTACTGCTGATGTTGTTAATTTTCTATTCGCAGGGGCTATGTATGATGTAGCGTATTTGTGTTGGCTGTCCCTTTTATTCCTATGTTGTTGAGTTTCTCCATAAGCATGTCCTGTTTTACTCTATTCTATGCCTTGTTGCTGCTAGATATCTGAGGTATGTTGCTGGTTCATATCTGAGGTAGCTTGTTTGACTATCTATTATTTTTGCTATGGCTGTGGCTATTGATGTCCCTTTCTGAATTCCATGTTGGTTTCTGTTTATCCTTGTTGCTGCTTGTTATCTGAGTTAGGTTGTTTGACTTCAGGACTATCCTTTTTTAACTTTATTGTTGATTGCTGTTTTGTTTATTTCCTTATTTGTTTTTATTTGTCTACTGAATCTATTTGTTTTGTGTCTTGTAATATTATTTACTATAGTAACAAAATTATTTTAAAAATTGATATTTATCACCATACTTGTATATTTCTTGTTCAGTATTTGTCAAAGTTTAATTTATTTTGTCCGCTATCTTTAGCAAATAACACTATTTTGAATTTAATATATAAATTCCTGAAAATTTACTGTAATTTTATATCAACTAACATATTTATTTTAACAAAAATAACAAAATTGTACAAAAGTTCAAATAGCAGAAGAATTGTACTCTTAAATTATTAACTTTGAAAGAATAGTATTTTTAAAACATTAACTTTGTAAAAATTGTACTTTTAAAACATTAACTTTGTAAAAATTGTACTTTTAAAACATTAACTTTGTAAAAATTGTACTTTTAAAACATTAACTTTGTAAAAATTGTACTTTTAAAACATTCACTTTGAAAAAAATGTACTTTACACCAGAAATAATCAAATATATAGGAAAGAAGGAGAAGTTCTGTTGCTCAGAATAATAAATGTGGGATGGAAGGAAAATAATTTTGTTACTATAGTAAATAATATTACAAGACACAAAACAAATAGATTCAGTAGACAAATAAAAACAAATAAGGAAATAAACAAAACAGCAATCAACAATAAAGTTAAAAAAGGATAGTCCTGAAGTCAAACAACCTAACTCAGATAACAAGCAGCAACAAGGATAAACAGAAACCAACATGGAATTCAGAAAGGGACATCAATAGCCACAGCCATAGCAAAAATAATAGATAGTCAAACAAGCTACCTCAGATATGAACCAGCAACATACCTCAGATATCTAGCAGCAACAAGGCATAGAATAGAGTAAAACAGGACATGCTTATGGAGAAACTCAACAACATAGGAATAAAAGGGACAGCCAACACAAATACGCTACATCATACATAGCCCCTGCGAATAGAAAATTAACAACATCAGCAGTAACTACTTATACCTGCTAGAACAACTAAGCGACTATAGTTAATCAGAAAAATACATATTTTCACGAACTAATTTACCTCTACGATAATAATACTGTACTAGCAGAATGCCAAGGCTTCAAAAGATAGCTCCCAGAACAAAGTACAACGTGGAGTATAGGGTCACATGCAAATGATTATTCAAAGGAGCTTCGTAGATCAATAAGACAGTAGCGATTATTCTAAGTACTGCAACTTGACAGAAAATAGGAAACCTACACAAGAACATCAACACAAAAAGGAAAGATACTTACTACCATTACAGCACCCACTCAATATCACAAAAGACCATGCAAAATATTCTACAACAATCTGCTTCATAACATAAAAACTGCTAAGTTCCCTACTGCAACTTGACCGAAAATAGGAAACCTACACGAGAACATCAACACAAGAAGGAAAGATACTTACTTCCGTTACAGCAGGCACTCAATATCACAAAAGACCATGCAAAATATTCTACAACAATCTGCTTCATAACATAAAAAACTGCTAAGTTCCCAAAAAGTATCCAATCAATGAAAGAAAACTGGCTGAAAAGGGAGAACTCTCTACAGTCTCACAGAATTATAGGAAAATAACAGCAAAACTTGGAAGCCTACACAGTCAATAATGCTCAATATGCATACACTTCACATGCAATCCCCTGCAAAAGGCACATAGCAGCCTCTCATCTGAACTTGGACACCAAAAAACACCACTTTGGGATTACTAATACTCATAAATACTACATTGCCTGCCCTTGTTTGAATAGCGTGGATGCAAACTTCATAGCAAAATATTGAAAAACGTCAGATGTATGTTCGTATAAGTGTGTAAATGTGTGTGTGTGTGTGTGTGTGTGTGTGTGACGTGCGTGTGTATAAAAGAGAATATATGTGCATTTACCAGAGTGTGGTCTTACATAATTGATAAAAACAGCAATATAGAACCTGATAGAATAGGAAATAGTAAAAAATAAGGTTTTTAACATGCCAAAGTAATTAGTTTAGTTTGTTAATTATAAGAAACATAAGTTAATTACAAGAAATATAAATGAAATGCGCTAAATAAGTACAATTGTTTGGTTTGAAGGTAGTGAATATATCGAATTTGTGCAAAAGTTTGTTATTATTCTAATAAGTATCCTATTTTGTGCTATTCTAACGCAAACGTTGTTTAATTCACTGGTTATAATGCAAACTTTTGCACAAATTCGATATATTCACTACCTTCAAACCAAACAATTGTACTTATTTAGCGCATTTCATTTATATTTCTTGTAATTAACTTATGTTTCTTATAATTAACAAACTAAACTAATTACTTTGGCATGTTAAAAACCTTATTTTTTACTATTTCCTATTCTATCAGGTTCTATATTGCTGTTTTTATCAATTATGTAAGACCACACTCTGGTAAATGCACATATATTCTCTTTTATACACACGCACGTCACACACACACACACACACACACACATTTACACACTTATACGAACATACATCTGACGTTTTTCAATATTTTGCTATGAAGTTTGCATCCACGCTATTCAAACAAGGGCAGGCAATGTAGTATTTATGAGTATTAGTAATCCCAAAGTGGTGTTTTTTGGTGTCCAAGTTCAGATGAGAGGCTGCTATGTGCCTTTTGCAGGGGATTGCATGTGAAGTGTATGCATATTGAGCATTATTGACTGTGTAGGCTTCCAAGTTTTGCTGTTATTTTCCTATAATTCTGTGAGACTGTAGAGAGTTCTCTCTTTTCAGCCAGTTTTCTTTCATTGATTGGATACTTTTTGGGAACTTAGCAGTTTTTTATGTTATGAAGCAGATTGTTGTAGAATATTTTGCATGGTCTTTTGTGATATTGAGTGCCTGCTGTAACGGAAGTAAGTATCTTTCCTTCTTGTGTTGATGTTCTCGTGTAGGTTTCCTATTTTCGGTCAAGTTGCAGTAGGGAACTTAGCAGTTTTTATGTTATGAAGCAGATTGTTGTAGAATATTTTGCATGGTCTTTTGTGATATTGAGTGGGTGCTGTAATGGTAGTAAGTATCTTTCCTTTTTGTGTTGATGTTCTTGTGTAGGTTTCCTATTTTCTGTCAAGTTGCAGTACTTAGAATAATCGCTACTGTCTTATTGATCTACGAAGCTCCTTTGAATAATCATTTGCATGTGACCCTATACTCCACGTTGTACTTTGTTCTGGGAGCTATCTTTTGAAGCCTTGGCATTCTGCTAGTACAGTATTATTATCGTAGAGGTAAATTAGTTCGTGAAAATATGTATTTTTCTGATTAACTATAGTCGCTTAGTTGTTCTAGCAGGTATAAGTAGTTACTGCTGATGTTGTTAATTTTCTATTCGCAGGGGCTATGTATGATGTAGCGTATTTGTGTTGGCTGTCCCTTTTATTCCTATGTTGTTGAGTTTCTCCATAAGCATGTCCTGTTTTACTCTATTCTATGCCTTGTTGCTGCTAGATATCTGAGGTATGTTGCTGGTTCATATCTGAGGTAGCTTGTTTGACTATCTATTATTTTTGCTATGGCTGTGGCTATTGATGTCCCTTTCTGAATTCCATGTTGGTTTCTGTTTATCCTTGTTGCTGCTTGTTATCTGAGTTAGGTTGTTTGACTTCAGGACTATCCTTTTTTAACTTTATTGTTGATTGCTGTTTTGTTTATTTCCTTATTTGTTTTTATTTGTCTACTGAATCTATTTGTTTTGTGTCTTGTAATATTATTTACTATAGTAACAAAATTATTTTCCTTCCATCCCACATTTATTATTCTGAGCAACAGAACTTCTCCTTCTTTCCTATATATTTGATTATTTCTGGTGTAAAGTACATTTTTTTCAAAGTGAATGTTTTAAAAGTACAATTTTTACAAAGTTAATGTTTTAAAAGTACAATTTTTACAAAGTTAATGTTTTAAAAGTACAATTTTTACAAAGTTAATGTTTTAAAAGTACAATTTTTACAAAGTTAATGTTTTAAAAGTACAATTTTTACAAAGTTAATGTTTTAAAAGTACAATTTTTACAAAGTTAATGTTTTAAAAATACTATTCTTTCAAAGTTAATAATTTAAGACTACAATTCTTCTGCTATTTGAACTTTTGTACAATTTTGTTATTTTTGTTAAAATAAATATGTTAGTTGATATAAAATTACAGTAAATTTTCAGGAATTTATATATTAAATTTCAAAATAGTGTTATTTGCTAAAGATAGCGGACAAAATAAATTAAACTTTGACAAATACTGAACAAGAAATATACAAGTATGGTGATAAATATCAATTTTTAAAAATAATTTTGTTACTATAGTAAATAATATTACAAGACACAAAACAAATAGATTCAGTAGACAAATAAAAACAAATAAGGAAATAAACAAAACAGCAATCAACAATAAAGTTAAAAAAGGATAGTCCTGAAGTCAAACAACCTAACTCAGATAACAAGCAGCAACAAGGATAAACAGAAACCAACATGGAATTCAGAAAGGGACATCAATAGCCACAGCCATAGCAAAAATAATAGATAGTCAAACAAGCTACCTCAGATATGAACCAGCAACATACCTCAGATATCTAGCAGCAACAAGGCATAGAATAGAGTAAAACAGGACATGCTTATGGAGAAACTCAACAACATAGGAATAAAAGGGACAGCCAACACAAATACGCTACATCATACATAGCCCCTGCGAATAGAAAATTAACAACATCAGCAGTAACTACTTATACCTGCTAGAACAACTAAGCGACTATAGTTAATCAGAAAAATACATATTTTCACGAACTAATTTACCTCTACGATAATAATACTGTACTAGCAGAATGCCAAGGCTTCAAAAGATAGCTCCCAGAACAAAGTACAACGTGGAGTATAGGGTCACATGCAAATGATTATTCAAAGGAGCTTCGTAGATCAATAAGACAGTAGCGATTATTCTAAGTACTGCAACTTGACAGAAAATAGGAAACCTACACAAGAACATCAACACAAAAAGGAAAGATACTTACTACCATTACAGCACCCACTCAATATCACAAAAGACCATGCAAAATATTCTACAACAATCTGCTTCATAACATAAAAACTGCTAAGTTCCCTACTGCAACTTGACCGAAAATAGGAAACCTACACGAGAACATCAACACAAGAAGGAAAAATACTTACTTCCGTTACAGCAGGCACTCAATATCACAAAAGACCATGCAAAATATTCTACAACAATCTGCTTCATAACATAAAAAACTGCTAAGTTCCCAAAAAGTATCCAATCAATGAAAGAAAACTGGCTGAAAAGGGAGAACTCTCTACAGTCTCACAGAATTATAGGAAAATAACAGCAAAACTTGGAAGCCTACACAGTCAATAATGCTCAATATGCATACACTTCACATGCAATCCCCTGCAAAAGGCACATAGCAGCCTCTCATCTGAACTTGGACACCAAAAACACCACTTTGGGATTACTAATACTCATAAATACTACATTGCCTGCCCTTGTTTGAATAGCGTGGATGCAAACTTCATAGCAAAATATTGAAAAACGTCAGATGTATGTTCGTATAAGTGTGTAAATGTGTGTGTGTGTGTGTGTGTGTGTGACGTGCGTGTGTATAAAAGAGAATATATGTGCATTTACCAGAGTGTGGTCTTACATAATTGATAAAAACAGCAATATAGAACCTGATAGAATAGGAAATAGTAAAAAATAAGGTTTTTAACATGCCAAAGTAATTAGTTTAGTTTGTTAATTATAAGAAACATAAGTTAATTACAAGAAATATAAATGAAATGCGCTAAATAAGTACAATTGTTTGGTTTGAAGGTAGTGAATATATCGAATTTGTGCAAAAGTTTGCATTATAACCAGTGAATTAAACAACGTTTGCGTTAGAATAGCACAAAATAGGATACTTATTAGAATAATAACAAACTTTCTGATGCAGTAAAATATTGACTAGGGCTGAATGATTCAATTACTGTAAAATATTAGTCTCAGATTGAAGTAAATAAAGTGTAAACAATACCCTTTGTTTGTAAAATAGGATTGTTAATTCCTTTGATAGCAGAAATATAAAGTTGTACACATTAATTTGAGAGTTTTAGCAATATTTGTCCTGAAATGGATATAAATGTAACTTGTTAAGCGTGCCAAATACGAAATATTTAAAAAACAGTACAGTATAACCTCAATTTTGAAAGCTAACAGTACTCTAGTGTTTCTACATAGGCGTCTGTAATGGTAAAATACATCCAGTCCTTAAGATTTTTGGCCATCCATTCATCCTCAGCGTCACGATTAGTCCTAAAAGCAAAAAAAGCGAAATCTTGTGGTTGTTATAATTTCTACTTTTCATGCAATCACATACACTATAGTACTAAGTTTAGTGAATTTTGGCGTCTTCCTGATTGGTCTGTTAAAGTTAGTAATCAATAAAAATATGCGTACATAGAAAAAATCCTGAAATAGTTGGATTCTCAAAAGTATGTACAATCAGTGTTCTTGCTACATTTAGCACCTAATAAAATATAAATTGAAGTCTAGTTAGTGTTGGGCTGTAAAATGTTTTGGTACATGTAGTTACTTGAAATAGCAAATATTGGCTGTGTAACTGGTAAAGCCCTCAAAAAAATCAACTTCGTTTCCTCGTAGTACTCCCTGAAAATGCTTCTTGCACGCTAATAAGGCTCTGGCGTGTGTTCCTATGCCTCCTACTAGCCTCTGTAAAATTCATATTGACCAGTGCTTAACCATTCAACATGCTGTAGAGCCTAAGCTTTAAGCTTCAGTCAGTGGAAATTTAGTTCTCAGGGACATATAGTGATTGTAGAATAAAAAAAGAAGCCTCAAATAATACAGCATAACAGATACAAATAACCCCTGGTGTTAATCAAACACTCAAAAAGTCAAGTAGTACTTGAAACGTACCCCGAATAAAAGACTATAAGGGTAAATAGCATGGTAAGAAAAGTTTGGCAGGTGGACTTAAGAGCCACGTAGTCATCTGCTAACATCGTCTTGTCCTGTGATTTGTCATTATATTGTTAAGTAGTTATATTTAAGGGATGAAAGAAACAATATTAATAAACATTCAGTTATAGTACTCTTGGTAAAGGGGTTTCAGTGCTTAGAGAGATAATAATTTTAGTTACAGTAAAAGTTTGGCCTCTTATAAGTGCAAAAAAAAGTACAAATATTAAACATTTCATACAGTTTATCTAGAAAGCAAAAGCAAAAATACAATAACTGCGCAACATACTTAAAAAATAAGCAAGCCGTGATATTCTACTGCCCCATAATAAGTCTAAAATATACTCGAAAATACTCTGACATAAGGTTGACGGCTATCTGAGATCGAAATTTTCAAGCTTTCTCTCATGCATAAAGTGGCTCTAGGAATCACTAAGCCTCAATAAAAATGGAAACATGCAGTAAAAGCACTTGGAGAGTTGTTGTGATCACATCATATGAAAAACATGCAAGAACAAGAATATATGGAACCCTACTCATATATTTAGGAAACTTTACCTACCCTAACAGTAAGAAAATACCGAGGAAACTCTAAAATAAACAAACTTTCCTACGAAGCAAACCAAAAATAGCGTAGTGGAAGTCAATAAACCCTAACAACAACAACAAGATTCAACAACTACATCAAAACAAAAACAACAACAATAATAATAATAATACTAATAATAATAGTAATAATAAACTTTGTGGGTACAGTTTTACTTAAAAGTACTTCTTCCTTAGTGATTAGAGAAATTTTTTAAATAAAGAACAAAACTCAAAGTTAAGAATTAAAAATATAAGATACAAAAGGCAATAAATAGAAAAAATAATAAAAGAAGTTGAAAAAATTATCTTTGCAAGTCAAAATTGCAATAAACACTTCTGCAAGAATAGATCAAATTGTGATATTAGAGTAAAAAATGGAAATAAACTTTTAAAATAGCAAGTTAAAAGTTGAAAAATGTCTTTGTGAGTCCAAAATTTAATAAAAAATGTTGCCTGAATAGAAGAAATTGTGATATTAGAGTAAAAAATGGAAATAAACTTTTAAAATAACAAGTTAAAAGTTGAAAAATGTCTTTGTGAGTCCAAAATTTAATAAAAAATGTTGCCTGAATAGAAGAAATTGTGATATTAGAGTAAAAAATAAACCTAAATTTCAGCTAAAGTTGAAGAAACACAGTTTGTGTGTCTAAATTCCCATGCGAACTCTTGCTTGAATCGTTCAAATAGCGTTTTCTGAGTAAAAATACACAAAAAATGCGAAATATTGTCTCTAACAGTAAAAACATCTGGTCAATTTTACATGAATCCTGATGTTTATAACCCAATAATCAAATGGGCCGTGGTTCGCAACCCAGAAATAAGAGCAAATAGTGGATCGCATCCACTTTAACCTGTAGATACTGGAACAGAATGTTCCTAGTTCAGCCAAATTCGTTACGCCTTAGGTTAAATAGTCTTTGCAATGTTACAAAAGGCGGCAGAAATACCGCGTAGATTACTTCCACCAAATAAAATTGGAACCTCAAAGAAAATCAATACTCGTGTGTAAAAATTTGGCGACACTTGACTTCCATTCAACTTCGGAAGAAGACCAAGCGATGGGGGCCGTAACAATGGCGACCCTTTCTTCCCCACGCGTATCCATGAACGCGCGCGGTTTGGGGGTGCCGATGAATGCAACCACATAACAGGTTCTTCCGTAACAGGTTAATATTATTAACATGGATTCCGCTCGCATACTTCGTTTGCATATAGGATACATCGTTCAATTTCTTCGCCTTTAAAGCGAACATGTGTTATAATATCTTCTACCTCCGATCGAACGCGTCGACACCGGTTGAATTCGGGTAAATCTGGATCCTTAATTATACCAAATATGACTCACCACCGACGCCAAAATGGGCGGACGTGACGCCTTAGAATAGGCCGAAAATGTGTTTTGTACATTAATGGAAAAACCATTAATTCCAAGTTCCCACGTGTGCATAAAGCACCCCTGACTCATATCCGGCAGAAACGCATATATAATATACAACAATAGTGTTAGAATAGTCCGAAAACGAACTCCACAATAGTGTCTTTTGTACCTTAATGGAAAAACCATTAATTCCAAACTCCAACGTCTGTATAAATCATCTGTGACTCATATCCGGCAGAAACGCATATATAATATACAACAATAGTGTTAGAATAGTCCGAAAACGAACTCCACAATAGTGTCTTTTGTACCTTAATGGAAAAACCATTAATTCCAAACTCCAACGTCTGTATAAATCATCTGTGACTCATATCCGGCAGAAACGCATATATAATATACAACAATAGTGTTAGCTTAGGTCAAAAACGGAATACATAAGTGTCTTTTGTGCACTAATGGAAAACCATTAATTTCAAACTCACACGTGTGCATGAGTCATCGATGACTCATCTCCTCCTCCACCCACGACACGTGGCGCTAGATTAATTAACAATAGCGTCACCCCTCGAAAATGAATAAAAAAGCCATTAATGTCAATTAAAAATAACAGATAATCGAAGAAAAACGACTTTATCTCGTTCCAATTCTACTAATGTTAACTCCTTAGCACGGTGGATAAACATTACACCCAACGATATACTCCTGAAAAAAATCCTGGCTAGATGGAGAATCGAACCTACGAACTCCCTCGTAAGAATCAAGCATGCTACCTCTTCTCCAGGTAGCTCATGTTAAAGTTTGCTACCAGTTTGAAGAAACCAATTCACACATAATGTCATATCTATAATTTCCTCATGGCAATTTTCATGAGGAAACGAATTCAGAGAAAATCGAGAAACGCTGAAAGGGAAAAATGATGAACATGTCTATTGGCGTTTTGTCATATTTTGTAAATTGTGTAAAAATTCCGTGTTTTGAACAAGCAATCGTTTAGTTACGAAGTGTTTTGTTATTTGTTTAAAGTAGGAACAGGAGAGCGAAAAGAAGTCATTTTAATCAGACCCCGTTTGACAAGAAACTTCAGCTTTCTTCCAAAGACTGCATGAAAAGAGAGAGGAACGTATAAAATATAAAATATGTGTGAAATTAAAACAATGGAAACCTTGAAAGATAATACTAACGAAGTTCAAACTATGAAAAACATATTTTCGTGGTGGAAAACTCCAAGTCATTTTCGAATTATGAACTTGATGTTTTTCTTTATTATGAAGTGGAGATATGGGACGATACGATCCCTCAGCAAGAAAATTGTAAGTAAGCTACCTCCAACTTTTTCAATGGTCATAATTACTAATTAGGGTCCGGAAGTTGATGAAAAATCAACTTTTTTTCTGACCCTTAAAAACAATGCTAAACCTGATATCATGTCCGTTTCCCTTCAGTTAGAGCCGGAAAACACTTTCTATTTTACATTTTTTTTTTCATTTTTCGGCCTTTTTTGACTTTTAGTTTATTTGTTAGTATTTTTAACAGCTTTTGTTGCATTTTTACTTATTTTTGAGGTTTATTTTTGTCCTCCCCTGTTGTTTCGTGCATTTTAAATGCATTTACTAGTAAAAGTTACATATTTAGATTTCTTGACATGGTCCTTTTAGCAAATTCACCATGAATCGAAAATACGGTCAATGGAAAAGCATAATATTATTCTTAACTGAAATGTTTGGCAATGGATTAAAATACTTTGTGTGAAGGTCTACTTTGAGGTTCTTTTTCTGGACACTATTATCGCTTTAATCTGTAGTTTTAAAGTAAAATTAGTCACAATATTAAATGCAATTACACTCTGGTATACGCGAAGCAGAACTGTATTTTCGGATACTGGTCGACTACAGTAACTCTGAAAGGAGATGAATTGGTTGATTTAGTGTTTTAAGTCAACTTTATGCATAGTAAGGCTAATCGGGACTGGACCTACAGTTTAAAGTGGGATCCGAACCGAGTGCATAAAATAACGTGAACCGTGTGGTGTAGGGCCTAGGGGGATCGTTTGCTTATGGAATGGAAGTTCATGGGTTCAATCCTACTTCTTTGCAAAATCTTTTTCGGGAAGTAAACGGCTTTGGACGAGAATGCTTATCTACGTTTCTTGGATATTTCCGTTGATATTTATGCGATTTATGTCCAGCATTTCCGGATGAAGAAAGTTGACATGTAAGTTCTTAATATGTGTTAACTTATAACCAGAGCTAGGAATTTTAGGTGCTGCACCTTAACTTTTTTTGTGTGAAAATGGGTAAAAAAGTGACTCATCCCCAAAATAAGCACGTATTGAACTCCACTCATGGTGTTTCGGTTGCACCTTTTTGCACCTTTTTTACAATCTCGGAACCTTTTCCACCTTTTTCACAATCTCAGAACATTTTGCACCTTTTCGCCCTTTTTGCATCTTTATCATTTTTTTAAATACAACTCGCGCGCTGTTTAACCCCACCCACATTCGAGGCACGGCTTCTTGGCACTCGATTCTTGTTTACCGCACAACAATGAATCGGCTTTCTTCAGTTCTTGGACGTTAATGTAGTAAGCGCGCGGACTTTAAACAGTGCCAACAATGACGCGTTACAATTGCTAGAAGTTGTGCTATGCTGTATTGTTTACGAATTGTTGTAGGAAAGCTGTTTTGTTTTCGTTTCCTTCTCCCGTATCAGGGAGCAAGGTAACTGCAGTCTGTGATCGACTGATCGATGCATCGGATTTGCTTGTTCACCATGCCAAAACATAAAGTAAATGTTGGGAAACTGCAGGACATTGTTAAACAGTTTAGCGGTGACGGCATTCAGAGTGATGGATCTGTTCTGAGGTGTGATGTGTGTGATATTTCTATTGCTGTTGATGACAAACACCAACGCACTCGGGTTGTGCAGCATCTACAAAGTGGGAAGCACGTCAGGAATAAAGAACTACGAGATGGTAAAGGTGGGAAGCGACAGCAATTCATTGGTGAAGCGCTTGCATCTTCGAGTTCCAGAAATACAAATGAATTTTTCAGTGAGACAGGAAGAACATTTATAGTGTGTGGAATACCTCTTTCAAAACTTAACAATCCTGTCATGAAATCATATTTGCAAAAATATACTGAGAAGTCAGTTCCAGATTAGACCACCTTAAGGAAATCTTACCTTCAACCTCTTTATGAAGCTAAAATCTCGCAGATCAGGCAAGTAGTAGCTGACCATCCAGTCTATTTCATACTAGATGAAACCACAGATAGGCAAAACAGGTACGTTTTGAACATTTTAGTAGCACCTCTCAATGGACATCAAGTGAAACCCATGCTTTTAAAAACTTATTTTCTCGGCAAAACAGATAATGCAAGTGTAATGAATGCAAAGTTTCAATGATGCATGTTTTGTATTGTGCCGGAGGGCGTAAAATATGATAGAGTGTGGTTAGTTCTTACAGACCAAGCATCTTACATGTTAGCTGCATTTTCTAATCTGAAGAATATGTATCCTAACTTAAAACATGTGACCTGCATTATTCATGCTTTGCATCGAGTTGTGAAGCTCTTAAAGATGAATATACATATGTGAACGAATTTGTTTCTAGCATTAAGAAAATACTGAAAAAGGCTCCTTCTAGAATACAAAAGTACGTAGAAATTACGAAACTTCCACTACCACCCTCTCCCATCCTCACTAGATGGGGTACATGGTTAAAAGCTGCAGTGTTTATTTGCAATCATTTCCATACAATATCGAAATTTTTAGATGCTTTGCCTAGTAATTCCTCAGCTGTAGAAAAACCCAAAAAACTTGCACTTAAACAGGAATTGCAAGATGAACTCTATATTGTACATGGCTTCTCTTTCCTTACTACTGCAATCACAAAACTGGAGGAGCAGTGTCCTGAAAAGAAAGCACAGTGGGCTGTTTTGATGGATGTGCAACGAGAGCTGCAAGGGGTCGGGAAACAGAAGTTAGAACAAAGTTAAGCCAAAAACCCTGATGTTCAAGAAGTCGCAACCAACAAGGATGTGGATTACCGGTTGAAAACAAAATACGCACCACTTGTGTCTCTTGACGTTGAACGTTCTTTTTCAACTTACAAGTATCTGCTTAGTGACCGCAGATGTAGCCTCACTCAGAAGAACATAGAAATTTTGAATGTAATCTATTTTAACAGTTTTCTAGATGACTAATTCTAAGCAAGTAAGAAGAAGCATGTTTTCCTTTATGTCGCTTTCTAATGTATCAGAGAATTTTCTTTGCTTAGTTATATTAAACGATTTAAAACCAGAGAATACTCTGTGATTATCCAGACAAGTTGAATCATATATGTATGCACTGCTCACAATAAATTTTACATCTGAAAATTAGCACCTATTTTAGCACCTTTTTTGTACAAAAATTGGCACCTTTTTTGCACCTTTATTGGCAAATTTTTGCACCTAAAATTCCTAGCTCTGCTTATAACAGCTGACTGAAAGGAAAAGTATTTTCTAAAATCCTACCAATCACTGAAAGATTAAAAACATTAGTAGAAGCATTACTTGAGGCATACACAGTGGCGACGATTATGGAGTGTGGAGGGGCAGTTGTCCTCGCACTATGCTAAACCTTATCTACCAAGGGAAAGAAAGTGTCTTTGCGCTCCCCCCTCCCCCACCTTGCCCCATCAGTTTTGAAACCCAATCGCCGCCACTGAGTATGCATCGCAAAAATATTGACAGTAATATCATATAATATTATATTACCTTATCAGAACACTTCGTACTCGGTAAATAAAAAGGAAAAAAATATAAGGAAAGGGTGGGATTTGAACCTACGATGTTTCGATCTTGACGAAAACAGTAAAAAAACAAAATTGTTGTCATCTAACAAACTACTCCATGAGATTGCTAACAGAAAGCTCAGTAAAACACTTTAATCTCAGTTGAAGCAACATTGTGCCGGAGTTTCGAACCATTTTTTTTGGCAAGAACCAAGGAAAAGACACACTTTACAGAATCGTTTGGTGTTGTGCAAGGTATCTTTACTAAACATTTCGCATAAAATCATCATAAATTTGCCATCTTGCATTCAAATGTGAACGCAATTCTTTCCAGGTGGATGAGAAGCTGTTCAGTGTTTCACAATGCACATACATTTTCCTATTTTCAAATTCAGAACGAAGAATCTTGAAATATTTTCAACATTCGTATTTCTACTTAACATTTTCTTGTCTACTCATATATTTTATTACTGCTTTAGGGTATCTTTACTTTATGTGAAAGAATGAAAAAAAAATCACGAGCGTTTTCATTCAGGAAGAAGAAATGTTGCAAAATTGGCTACTCTTAGTTGGCTCTGAAGCGCTATGCTGCCAAATTTACGAATTCCGGACTTTGAAATTTTTCAGGGCGGTCAAATAAGATGTTGCGAAGTGTACATAAGAATACTAAGAAGTCAGCAATATTTTACAGTTGCAATGGTTGCATTACCTTAGTCCCATTCCAAGCATTCAGTACAAACAATTGATGAAGGATCACTACAGATATGACGTCTACATTTTTCACAATGTTTTCTGGTTGTTTTGTCTCTCCCTCCCACACAGATAGCAGCGACCTCTACTGTTACCTTGTTGTCTGCGCTCAGGCTGAGTTTCTTCGATTACAAGAAGGGCATTTCCTCTTCTCTTCAGATATACAGGGATGAAAGGAAGCTAGATTAGACTCTCAATCAGAGGTTTTATAAGTTCCAACGACAAACTTTTCAGGAATTCTCGTCTTGCAGAAGGTTTAGCTGCAGCATTGTTGAACTTGTAAATGATTGAGGCATTGACCACAAGTGTTGCCCCACAAGTTGTAGGACTTCTCTGATAGGCGCAAGCCTATCAATTTATCTTCGCTGCTGACGATCTCTGATGTCATCAAAACGAAGACATCGCGTGAGAGAATGAAATCTATTCTCACTCATGGCAAGATAACAGACTTCCACACCAGTCCCTGCAGAGTTGTCCCGCACCTGCTTAGTTTTTTTTGCTGTTACTCCCCAAACAGCCGGTTAGTAGCAACATGCCTATGAAAGCACGAATTTCAATAAACATTCGTGTGTTTGGCGTCCCTGTCTAGGCTAAATTCCTTCTTTATATGGTCAATATAAATGTTGGTTGATGTAGCTATAGTTCCAATAACGTTAAAAAGTACAAAGCAATCAAGTGCACTGCGTGCTTCCCTACCCTGTCCAGTTGGTCCTGGGAGCCGCAAAATAAATAATGTTGTCAGCTCTGGTTCGTACATTTCTGGGCTGAGGGGATAGTTCATTCACTTCATTACATTTTTAAACTGATCTCTTAGCATGCATAAATTTGCAAATGGAATGTCCTCTTCATCACTGGATTCTTCTTCCGCATTTGGCGCCAAGGTCATTTTCGGCATTTTTCGCTTGGTCCTTTTGTGGCTCATCTGCTTCTTCGGTGTCAAAGAGATCGTCCTGGACATCTACATATCGTAAATGGTCATCTCCACCATCTCCACAATCGTCACTATCATTCTCCACAACATCGTCCTCATCGGAACTCTCACCAAGCAATACGTCCAAAATAAGAGAGTTATTACAGAGTTGTGGACGCTTTGGTGCATTCATAACACAGTTAATCGCGTGGGGGACAAGTGTCACCCAACTGACTTTCAAGCGCAATAACACGGGCCACTCCTCACTATAACATAGAAACGCACACTAGTCAGGTAGCTGGAGATGTAGGCGGAAGGTACTGAAGCCCCTAGCACTCCCCTCCACCACACTGCTTGGCGGTAACGAAAACAAAGGGGCTGGGTGACAATGGTCACCCGCGCAAGTACTAGAGGGTTAAACAAGCTACCCCCAAATATTATGTGCATATAGGTAAGTACGACTGCCTATTTAGTGAGTATAACAACTAAGGTGCGTTGCAAAATTATAAGAACGAATCAAAAAGTAACTGTGACACCTTTACTGAGTTACAGATACATGAACACAACACATTACAATGTTCAGAAGGAGAAAACTTGTTGACCAGAAGTCATGTGCAGGCAATGAGAAGGTACAAAGCAACGAACCTTAAAAGTGACCATGTTTACTGTTGCAAAATGATAAGAACGGCATCCCAGACCTGCTTTAATAGCCAATACACGAACCATGACAGTACACCATCTTGAAGACCCGATCACACATGCTGTCCACTAACGTTTCCAATAGATTAGCATCAAGAACCTTAGGTCATGAACGTTGTTGTACTTGGTTCCATTGGCATACACTGAACGGCTCAGAAGACCCTACAAGTTTTCCATGTGGTTAACGTCAGGGGATATCGCAGGCCAATCAATGACGTGCACATTCCTGTCAATAAACCTAAAGATAGTCGACTCAGCAGTGTGTATAGTGGCGTTGTCTTGCTGAAAAACGCCACTGATCGCCACCAATGCCATTGGAAAATGGCAATAGATTGTCCGTTAGGACGTTGTGCTATCCGAGCGCATTCATACGGCCTGTGGGAAAGGCGAGATTCGTTTCCCCATGATAACCAAACCCACCCCCACGCCATTACATACTGTCCTCCTTTTTGTCTCTTGGATAAGATCTTTACCTCTTTGCGGGGATCATGCCAATAGTATCTCCAGCCATTGGGACCATCCAAATTGAATTTATATTCATCACTGAAAATTACCCACCGCCATTCCTCCTTCCACGGCATGTGTAATTTAGCTCAGGACACGCGACACTCCTTGTGTTGCGCTACGAATCGTGGCTCTCGTTTGGCCTTGCGATATCGGAGACGATTGCTGCGTTTCACAGCTCGTGATGGCGTTGATTGATGCACATGGATATGAGGATCACGAGTCAACTATCTGAGGGATGTTTCACCAACAGCCAGCTTCCTCAGGACGTCACGTTCCTGTCGGGGCGTCAATTTGCGCTGCCTTCCCGGTGCTTTCTTCATTCCATACCTGTCTCCAAGTTTTAGGAAATTGTTCACCACATAGGCGCTGCGACGAATTCGGCATGCAATCTCATTCGAAGACACTCCCTCTTCCTTACATGCCAATATCTGCCCCTTTTCACGTTCCGACAATCCTGCTCGACGGCCCATTCTGCACCTTCATCAATGCTGTAATACTCCTCAACAGGGCATGAATACCTCGCGATCTGCACTCTAGCTGCAATAGCGCCCTCTGTAGCCACTGGCAACGACATCTATTGGGGTAACCAGTGGCGAAGCGTCCTATGAGGCCATGAGGCCGGGCCTACCCACGCCATTACTCTTTTAAAGGTGTATTTACTTATTTCGTCAAAACATATGTAATGCAATGGAAAAGTTTGGAATTTTCATTTATGATAATTACAAAAAAATTCTAACCCTGTCCAGTATACGAACTTTCCACGGAGTGAGGTACATTTGCTGGGGCCTCCTCTCTTCACATTCCGTCCTACGGTCGTATATGCGGGAAGCCTAATCTTACGAGTACTGTACGTATGCTTATAACGTGCTCCTGAGGCCGGCCTCGCGGTGTTACCCACTAGGACGGACAGAATATCAGCAACGCTGCATTTCCGCCAGGGTTGGAAATTTGTGGTGTACCAGCATTTTTTTATAAACATTAGCCTGTGTTCGTGCAGAGAGACTTCTATTTCATTGTACATTCTCCATATTTTGTACGAAACTTAGGTTTTCCTTCCTTTCATCGACAAGTGTAAGTGAAATTGAAAATTACGGAGTACTGTAGTCCTGACTTCGTTTTCTGGTCAGAGTGCTGATGGCCTTTTCGATTCACCCAACACCGTAGCGTAAACAGAAAGTCCAAAGAACTTATATTTGTAAAGTAAGTCTTCATACCAAATTACGTAAATTAAAATGATAGTTACGCCTTATATTTACAAAGTAGTTTTACTTTCACTGGGAATAGAATAATTTATTTTTATCGTGAACGGGGATTCCCTCGCTTGTTCCCCCTCTGTGAAAACTTGCCTCCTGCTCACGACGCTAGAAGGGAGCTTGGCTCGGAGCGCGAGGTTCGTGATGGTAGAGCTTTGTTTTTGATTCGTGTCGTGTGCAGCCATCAGATTTATGCAAGAAGTGCTGGACTGAAATGCAAGAACAACAAGAACAATCGAGTTCTTGAGTGAAGATGTAATCATCAGTAAGTAGGACCCACTTTTGGTCTTTCATGTTTCTTTCTTATAACAATCATTTCTAAAATGTTTTAAACTATATTTTCCTTTGGAAGTAGCAGTGGCAAGTGACAGCAAAATATTTTTAAAAAAATCAAAGTTGTTGAAACGTTATTTAATGCGTTAACACTGTCGTTGAATAAATATCGTATCAATCCCTAAGATTGTATGTTTATTTTATTTAAGTCTCTCTGAACGCTTCATGTTGACCAGGGCATTCACTTGTTTTTCTCAGCTGTCTCAAGCCTCTTAGGCATGTTTACAATGCATTGTGTTGTGCCATGCAAACCTCCTGAGCATTCAGGAAACAGGTAATACTTCTGGTTACAGAGTCGGCGGTTTGCATGGTAGCAATTATAATAAACACGATTCGGCATTGAGGAAGAGCTCGATGGCCTGGGAATATAGAGGTGAGACAAGCTGAGGGGTGATGGACTTTTGGAGTTGAGTTGGTTGAGAGAGGTGGTCAGCAAGGCAGGAGGTCAGTAGTGGAAGCACGCTTTGGTCAGCATAAGAGAGAAGCTTACAGAGGACTTCGATTATTTCGATTCAGCTATAGACTTCAGATAGACAGGTAATTATCCTACACCCAGCCATGATACAGGTTCAACGGTTCACAAAACCCAACGAGTGACCATTGTATTTTCTGTAGTCTAGTCCCTAGTGTAAATTTGTACCTTTCGCATTGCCAAGCGATAACTCGTCATGTCAATGACGAGTGGTCTCATCAAGAGGATGAATGATGAGTAGTTTAGATCACCCCATCAATTAACTGGTTAACCTTCTAGGTACTCTTAAGATCCCACGAACATAAAGGTTCGTTACGATATTACAAGCAGACATTTTTTTATGCAGCCGACACAAGCGAAGAGGTAGGCAGTTTCGTTTACTCTAAAGGGATAAGAAGAGAAGAGGGTGGTCAATGAGAGTACAATGCAAGGGAAGACTTTTTTGGGTTTAGGACAAAGTGGGTTTTGGGGTTATTGCGCGGGCCATGTCTGTTTCAGGTCTGGCGGAACAGGCCAGTGTTGTCACTTTGGATTGGCAGAAAAGAGCTAAATTGCGCCTAAAATTGGGATTCTAGTCTCTCCAGCATCAACATTAATTATAACCTGTTTATATGTTACATAGTAACCTGTCGTGTCTCCGGTCCGAAACAAGGATCCTATGTTCTATTATCACGTAAAGGTGTCTACTAACACAAGGGGTAGAGCAAACTAGGATGCGAAGTATACACACTAGGGTGATGACTTTTTTACAACCTCATTTCCCTGTATCATAATTTGATGAGCTTTCATTAAAGATTAGATAAAATCTTAATTTCAAGGTGATTAGATAAAAAAACCTCACGCACAAAATGATTTAAAACATTTTATTTATCAGTTTTTTTGCCCATTTTTTGAAGTCACTGTAAGCAGATATAACATTGAACACAAGCTTTAGAGTCACATATATACAACATTATATAGGGTCATCAAACACACAAGGAAGTCAATTATTCACGATAATGTAATTGAACAGGATGAATCTCAGTGGGAGGTTGTCCTTGTTGCGGCAGGAGTCGTGCAAGTCTTGCATAACTTTGATCGCAAGCTCACAGCACTGGTTGCTTCGGGCAATGTTGATTGGAGATTCATCTGTTTTCCAGTGGGTTTTCAAGCATTTGAGACCTGTTGGGTAGTCATTCAGAACTGCAGATAGTTCATCAAAATCTTCAGCGCGGAACAATTGACTGCTGAACCAATGGTCGGCCCATGAGTAGGAAATGAATGAACAAATTTTACACAGCCTGTTCCGGGTTTCAGGCATCAGAATAAATGCAAGAAGGGCTAGAATGGCACGAGAGTTCCATCGTGCATTGCTGATGTTTGGGATCTGTTGAAACTTCACGAAGGGGATCTCATTCCTGTCAGTGAAGTGACGGAAGACACGAGTGAGGTGGTATAGAAACTTCATGTCGTATCTCCAGCCGCCTGTTTCCTTAATCTCAGTTTTACCGTTGTTGAAGGCTGCTTTCAATTTATCATAATTGCTCATCAAATCCTGCACAAAGAAGTGCTCGATGTTTGGTGATTTAGTCGAACCATGGAGCTCATCGTCCATGACAACGCGAAGAACGCGATCCAGCACATGGTGCTGGCAACTGATGAACTTGGGTTTGGGGTGACCTTTCTCTTCGAACATTTGCTGCAGCCGAACAACAACGCCTGTCTTCTTGCCGGTATTCACGCTTGTTGTGTCGGCAACAATCATCACAATTGATCCCCACAGGTTGAACTCCTCTAACACTTCCTGGAGTCCTTCTGCGATTGTTTGAGCTTTCCCATCTTTCAATTTGAGTACAGACAACTTAATTTCTTTTGCTTCATTCTTGAGGACCACGGCCTGATATTCAAAGCCATCAATATGTTTGCCATCAAAGTGTATGCTCCACTTCTCCAGATGAAGAGTACTCACCAAGTGCTTCTTCATCTGAGCAGCTCTCGTGTAGATAGCCTTGTGGATTGCTGACTGACATGGGGTTGGGATTTCAATGCCCTCACCAGAAAGCTGGCGGCACACCTTTGCTGCTCCGTGAGACGACAGCTTTGAGCTTGTAACAAGGCATCTTGCAATGCCTGTTGGGTTATGCTTCCTTGTGCTTGTTGATGCTTCATTCTCATCCTCCCAAGGACTGTCTTTGCTGTTGTCGGATGAGTCCGTTTAACTGTCGGAACAATCGGGTGGCGCTGAGCTTGTAAGTGTTGACACAGTCGCTTCCATTGCCTTCTTTCGCTTGGATGGGTGGATGGTCTTTGCACTAGCACGTTTGCAACTGGAATAACCAACCTGGCCCTTGCTCTCAATTTGTAGTTTGTAGAGGTTTTCATCCTCTTTGCACATCCATTCGCCTTTCACCTTGGTCACGTCAAACAGTTCATTCAATGAATGAAAGTATTGTTTCTTTCTGCATCGCTCATAGTCTTTCAGAAGGTTTGCTAGTTTTGCACAAATGGATTGATCAGATACATGCGGGAAGTTCAATGTTTTGCTCCATAGGGCTTTAAGCTCCACAGAAATTAGACCGATCCTCTCTCTCCGTTCTTTGGCAGTGGATTCAAAAAATTTGAAGCGTCCAATGATGTGGCTTTTAAGGGGCATGCGACTCCGTTCACTCAAGGGTGCTTCATAAACTGCCACGTTGCCTCTTCTTGATGGCGCTTGAAACTGGACTAAGTTCTTTGTCCAGGTTTCCTTGTTCTTCTCCGTGTTAGAAGAGCTCTTCTTGAACATGTTGTCTTCTACTCAGCAACTGAAATAGAACAGGCCTTAACGTAAATATTAAATATGTAACAAATTAAAGAAACTGTTATTGAGTTTCCATATATTTTATTTAAAAACAAGCAAAAAACAATTATAGAAAATAAAAAAGACAGACACTAATAATATATTAGATGCTCAATTATAATTAGCGAGAGAGTTCAATGTAGCTCACCAAATAATACAAGGATTTATTTATAATATACTCTGGATAATGCGCAATTGCGCATTGCGCAATAGTTATAATAAGGCAATAATAATGTTGGCACCAAATTAATCTAATTAAAACTCAACTACCCACTTTGAACACCTTGCTTATATAGCAGTTTATACCACACTGCGAAATAGCTGAAGAAAATTTTAGTACTGTACAGAAGCTTCCCGAGTAATTACGTCACCGTGACGTCTCAGTCCGGCCGTACGGTGCACAGCGTTTATGATTTTCTGGAATATTTCATATAATTCTATGGTGCATAAATTATTGCACAACTCCGTTTGCTGAATTATATTATATATAAATATTGTTAATACAATTTTATGAAATGGTAAAATGGCATACATAAAATTTAAAAATGGTTTGTGCGTGACCTTTTTCAATATTTCAATGGAATATACCTCACTTTAGTCATTAATAGGCAAAAGTTCATCCATTTGTGCTACAGGAAATAATTTTTGAGAAAAAAAATGAAAAAGTCATCACCCTAATACACACTGAATGAGAGAGGTCATCTTTACTTATGTTTTTTTTCTTGAAAGCCCCGTAGTCGTCATCCTAACACGTTACGATGCCAGGTGACCTAATTGTGGTCATATCAATGTTTCCTGATCATCTTTAATTCATTCTCCACGATTAGCATAGAGCAGAACAAATGAGACGAAAATATTCAAAATTTAAATTATGTTTACTTGCACATACAGGTGTCAGAAATTCATTTATCTAGAAAGCCAAGACTGGAATTAACTACAACCATTCCTTTAGTTAGACAACAGACAACAATGGTGTTTTCCTCTGTGCGAGGAAGTCTTGCTAAAAAAAACTAAGTTGGCAGCAATAGAACATACCAAACTGACAGTCGTTGAAAGTGCGGAATTCTGTCGTCTGCTCACGGCACAAACGTCAGACTGACCCGAAAATTATGGGGTTCTTCTAGCCCTTTTCACCTCAATTGCAAAATAAATAAATAAATTTAGAAAAAAGTGATGAAGAATTGACAACAGGGCTCGAGCCCTATTCGTTGGATTTTCGCGATGTCTCATGATTGGTAGTTCTTTCTGGAAGTGTGTGCATAAATCGGGGGTTGAAAAAATACAAACAAATAGAAAACCAGAAATGAAAAAAAATCTAGATGGATGACATCTGATGGGTGGGAGGAGAACGTCTAAGACATAATTATCGTACTGATGGCCGGTAACAACACTTTTGAAAAGGTCACGCCACTGGCAAGTAAAGAAGCGGTCTGGAGAGACATTGAACCACTCTCCAAGACATAGCCCAACCCCCTCCCTTTCTTTTTACAGATTTAAGCAACTAATGGAAATTATCGCATTTCTGTTCCTACCCTGCTAGGAACTCTACGCTTCGCCACTGGGGGTAACCACACTCCGTTGTTATCATTTTGCAACGCTCTTTTGACTTCGACCTTGCCTGCTGTTACACATACACGTCTCCCTGAACAGAACCACGTTTCTCATAACATGCTTTCCTCTCTGTGTCAGTTTGCATCACTTTCGTTTCCTGTTTCCTTTACGTTCCCACGATATGTTCAAATTCCATACCGTTCTTATCATTTTGCAACGCACCTTAGTAAAGTAATTACAAAATATCTCTATATTGTAAATTCTTACCGTGTGGGGTAAAGTGCTAGTGCCGAAGACAAGTGACAAGTGCGAAACAGGCGAGAATGGAAACGTGTCTATGTCCTTCCCAAGTGTTCGTGACTTTGTTAATTCCAAATGCTTACAATATTTTGTTTTTAAAGAGGAGGAATGATATCAACACTAATAGCAACTTTGGCCGGAGACTGCAAAGGCGGTGTGTGCCAGATAAAAGAAGAAGAAGTAGAAGGTTGCCACACTGTTGCTTTGTTACTTGCAGAACAAAGAATGGCGGAAGAGATGAATGAGAAAATTGTTAATGTTCTACAGTTCTTTAAGTGGAGTGTTGAAGAGGATGGACGTGGCCTAATTAACAAATTGATGGATTTCGGTGTTTTGCCCAAGGAAGGAGCTTATATGTGTCCACGCGGGCACGTTTTACAATTGTACAAAGACCGTGCATCCCTTGATAACTACGCATGGAAGTGTCGGAAAAGTGTTGTTTCAAGAAAGAAAAAATCGAAGCCATGTAATTACTCGGTGTCCATTAGAAAAGGAACTTTTTTGGCTAGGTCAAAGTTGTCCATTTTACAGGTGTGCATTTTCGTAAGACTATGGGTCTCCAATTGTGAATTGAATGTTATTTGTGATGAGGCTGAGATTTCCTATAAGACGGGTGTTGACTGGGCTTCCTTCTGTCGGGAGGTTCTGGAACATTCCTTTTACAAGAACCGTGAGAAGATTGGAGGTGTTGGAAAAGTGGTGGAGGTAGACGAATCAAAGTTTGGGAAAAGAAAGTACCATCGTGTGGAGGCACAATGGGTTTTTGGAGGTATTGAAAGAGGAAGCGGACGGTGTTTCCTGGTACCAGTCGAGAAAAGGGACGCGGAAACTCTGATAGCTGTGATTAAGGAATGGATTCTACCGGGTACGACGATTATTTCCGATTGTTGGAAGGCATACGATCACCTTAAGGATGAGGGTTATGAGCACCTTAAAGTAAACCATAGTGTCAACTTCGTTGATGTGGAGACTGGGGCTCATACAAATAGTATTCTTTCGACATGGAGGCAGGCGAAAGCCACTTTAAATTCTTGTGGAACAAAGAAAATTTTTTACTCGGGTTACCTTGCGAAATATATGTTTCTGAAGAGGTGCCTTCAGTTAGGATCGGACCGCACGTTAGAATTTTTCCGGCTAGCAGGAATGCTCTACAATCCCACAACCTATGAGGAACATGACGACAGTGACCGTGACAACCACGAGGGAGAAGAACATGTGGAATGCGGACTACTTTGATTAGAGATAAGTTTGGCAACGGTGCACCATTCTCTTGATATCCCCAGGAACCATTTTCGGTAAGGTTAGGTTAGGCAAGCATAGTTAAAATTTAGTTCGTAAAACAATGCACATACAGCTCCAAAAGAACATAACCGAAAACCACTTAATTAGGCTTATTTTCCAATTTCCAGATGTAACCCCCACAATTTAACTTCAGATTCATGATTACGAGGCCAAAATTACTTAATATAACGAATATGAAAAATAATTTGGAGATACTTCCGGTATTGTAAATTCGCTCCAATATTTCCTTCTTTGTAGTTTTTTTTTTGTAGTTTATTTGGTAACACTTTACTATACCAGAGACGGATTTCTTCAAAGTTACAGGAGAAAGTACTTACGCAAATCATTTTCTGTAGCGTTGTTGATGTTCGGGAATGTAGTTTTGATCCATTTTAATGCGAATGCATGTGGTTATGTACGAAAATCTATTTTCGACGCACTATTGCTGCTGCTGCCATTTGCTTTCTGCACGAGAGCACAATACGATCCGTATTGTCCGTATGTGCTAAATTGAACGAAACGAGTGCTAATGGAACCTAACCTAACCTAGTAGGCATACCTCGTCCCCGTGATGGTTCGTGCGGCTATCGTGAATTTTTGGGCTAATGTCAAAGGTTTTTGGGGCTACCCGTGGATGGTTTGTGGGAAATAAGGAACAACAGTAAGTACTCGTTAATGTAAGAAATAGACACTATTTTCGTTAGAAATTCATTATTTCACCTAAATAAATGTTCCGCAATGCAGAATAGTACGTTAGCAATGTAAAAAATTTCTAAATAAATCATTGCTAGGTGTCTCTGGTATAGTAAAGTAGTACCATTTATTTGAACTTGGAAAAAGTTTGCGACCTTTTTTTTTAGTTTCGTAGAGGCGCCAAATTTGATTCTTACCACAGACAAAATAAATTTGTTTCATTTGTGTTTATAATGAGACTTCCTCATTGTCATGTCTTGTCTCTGGCATTACATTTTTTATATGTATGATTTCCAAGTATATTGCCTATGTTATTAAAGTTTGACTGAATAGTAAAATGAGCATGTCTAATAAATGATGTGTTGGCTGCTTGTCAGATAATAGGCTATGCTAAATTGTCAAACTAGTCTGGATGCTAAAAGATTTCATGTTATCAGGAACTTGCAGAAAATTTTTCCAATTTTGGTAAAGATGCAGGTATTTTCTAAAGTAAAGTAAAGAAGTAAAGTTCTCCCCTGTGCATTGCACCACGCTATGAAGGCGTATAGGGGGTGTGGGGGTAACGCCCCACACTTTCTTGATCCGGTCGTGAGTGGGGGTGATGTGATCAGCATCACGCCCCTGACTGCCTTTCCCCCCCCCCCCCCCCCAGGGTTTCCCCCAGGTACCCATGTTATTTGACGCTGGGTGGGCGCCGGGGCCACTTCCAACGTTAGAAAACTTCCCAGATTTGAACCGGCCGGGGATCGAACCCGGGACCTTTAGCATGGTAGTCAGACGTGTTACCGACAGCCACCGCGGCCAACCTAGGTATTTTCTATGTACCTTGAAAATTAGAACAGTCCTTGCATGTTGGATTTGATTTAATTTATTTTATTTCGCTTTTGTGCCACTTTTGGGTAATTTGCGAAGATGAGGATGAGTTATGATATGATGAAATTGATGAATGAACACTCGCAATCAACCAGGCTGGGATTCGAACCCGGGCCTTGTATGTTGGAGAAACACCATACTACAAAGCAAGTTTGTTTATGCATATAGTTATTGAATAAATTATGTTACATTTTCTTGATGTGCATTGCTTGGTACTATTACCAGCACTTTTATTCCAACAATTGTGAAACAAACAACGAGTCCTGGGTTCGATCCTCGGTGAAGGCATACTTTAAGCTCTAGGTCCAATCACGTTTAGCCTATCTGAGCATAAAATTGACTTGAAAACACTCTTTTTGGTAAATAATAACGAGCATAAAGTTTTTAAGAAGTAACGTTTCAACAGTACTCGTGAAGCTTTTAGGACACTCAAATAAAATAGATAGGCAACTTTATGATATATCAAACATTGTGGATAGCAAGACTGCAACAGCAACACATTTGTGGTTATGTAATCTGTTCCTTTTTCTAAATAAAAATTATGTGGTGCAGAGTTAATGAGTAATGAGTTAGTACATGTATTTAATGATGTGAATACATTTCAATAAATATCCAACTGTCTAATGATTTTTACAAATTGTACAGAAGATTGAAGAATGCATTTTAATAATAATAATTCCTTTATTTAGCAGCTGAGGTTCAGTTGTAGGCTGCTTAACCATTTACCTCTTGTCACAAGCTACATAAGAAAATATAAGTAAATATTATAATACATGAATACAGATAGAATCGGTGACTAAAACTAAAGAATACAGAATTTCACATATACCTACTATTCATTGTAGTAATAGTAGCCATAAAATCATACAACTGTGAAAGAAGAAAAGATGACAGAATTGTAGAAAAATATGAGTAGAGAGAAAACTGAGGAAAAAATACAAATATTAAGGTTTACATAAACAGTGGCGTGCCCAGGATTTTTGAAAGGAGGGGGTAACACTTACTTTTTAAGTAGTCTGCCCTCATTTTTTCCATCTGTTCCTGCCTTGACGTTCTTTTTTTTAGGAATGCAGGGCAAAAGGGCCCCCACCCTCACCAACCCCTCCTTGGGCACACCAGTGAACATAAGGTTGCCTTTAAGTATAAGTAATATAAAGATGGCAATAAAATACCAATAGTCACTGTTCATGCAGAAGCATTTCTTTCAGTTTAATTTTGAAACTGTTGTTACTTATTGTAGATTTTTTAATATTTGTAGGAAAGCTGTTTGAAATTAAGTTTAAATTTGGAGAAATGAATTATTGTTGTCTGAATTGTTTTCTTTTTTTAACATTGCAAAAGTTTTATACATGTGCTAGAGAACAATGGATGTAAAGGCAGTAAAATCTAATACCCTTCATCTACTCAAAACACGTAAATAGAAACACTTAAACATATAGATATGAGATTGTGATGCTAACTCACCTAACCTATTCATGCAGGAATAGAGGAGAATTACACAATTTGAAGTTATACTGTGCACTTATCCTCATGGACGTCACCAGAGAGACTTAAACTTAACTGTTCATTATCTTTTTACACTTCATACAGTTAGCATACTGAAATGCATAGTTATTTTATCTTGTTATTAACTTTTACATAGGTACCTTGTCCAAGAAAAATCTGTGAAAGTGATAGGAAAATGTTAGTCATGAAGTTTTGTTGTTTGACCTTCCACATAAAGCTCTTCTTTTTTCTGTTTTAAAACTGCAGAACCATTTATTCTTATTGTTTAAATCATACCATATGAAAACCTCAAAATCTGGTTCCTTTATTTTACATCATTGTTTTCGATCTGATGTGGTTTCTACTTTGGTAATTCTGTTACTAATAATATGAATAATAAGCTACTGTTCTGACAAAACTTGATTCGAACTTGAAATGAAGGATGCCCGTTTCCAGGGGTGTTTGACAGACCAGTGCAACACCTTTTCTGACACCCATACATACGTTCCTGTATATCCTCAAATGAGATTTACTCATTACCTGATACCATGTTCCACTCCATTATAATTAGAGTTATATGTTAAAGGTCTGACTTAAATGTTTCCAGTATTCCACAATATTCAATAACTGATTTATTTTTGCATGACACTTTATCCTTTAAAATTAGCAGAATATCTAAGAGCAATTCATCAAAAATATATTTGTGGTTTGATTTGATTTTTTTTCTTCAGAATTTTGAAGAACAATCAACAACACTATATATGTGCATATTTTGCATTGAAAAAGTGGAGGAATTCATGCAGTTAAGACAGCTCTGTATATCCAGTAATTTTGTATTAACAGGGAAAAATGTAAGTTCATAATAGCCTTTTGTTGTACATTTTGTATTCTTAATGCTCATAGCAGGTAATGTAGGCTTTAACTGTACAGCAAATTACAGAAGTAATAGTGGGCTAATTGTCCACCAGTATGTTCATTCACTGTGCTTTCTACAATTTGCAGATAATTAATAAAAAATACCAATAAGCAGAGCACATCATCTGGTTGAGCATCAGTACAATTCCAATTTCATTCGTTAAAATAAGTACAGTTTATCTTCACTTATCTTAGCCACTGAATGATTGTAGTAACCCAGTCAATACCATGTCAACTGCAATATCCAAGATCAAGATTAGATTCCTAGAGGTAGGTGATTACAGATGATATTTTTTCTGCCAATGCATGAAGTAACTGGTGTTTTGGGGAAGAGTGATGACACCACCTCCATTGTGGCCAAGAAAGAATGTGTGGAGCTTTACTTTTACAGCTCCTGTGTGCTTTCATGGCATGGTGAAATGCAATTAGGTTACTGTAATGTAAGTTTATACCATTTATTTCCTGTATGGTATGGAATATGTTAAGCTGAAGTATTGCATTGTTATTTAATACTAGTTTGGGTAACTTCAATATTATACGGACTACCTCATTTCAGACCATCTGTTTTTTGGGAAAGCAAAATAAACGCTCATGGACATGATAGGAACACTGTATTTGAATGTTTAGCATATATAAATCATACAATTAGCCTTTTGTTATTTGTGGTTTCCGAAAGTCAGCTATATCACCGAGAAGCTTGTTGAAAGTGTCGACACCGGATGCAGCCATCGCCGATCGCCACATGTATTTTGCCAAATATGATTCCAGATAATGACGAGCTGTTCCCCTGTGCTTTTAGACAAACTTTTTTCTGACACGATTTAACATTACGTAACCTACAATAAATCACTTGAGGAACGTAATCCATGCCAGGACGACAACTATAAATGCTGGTACGGTAAATGACTCATGTTTGCTAGGGGAATATAATTTTAGGTGGACGAATATAATGTAGTCCTTATAATACTAAAGTATCCTAGTTTGTTTCCAAATTTGTTTTTTAAACACCTATTAATTATTTTACATAATCAAATTTTTATTTCATTTTGTCTCTTTGGCTTGAAATTAAGCGTAAAATATATAACTACAATAAAAAATGACACTCTCACACGCAGAATTCTTAAAGTGTGTATCAGCATTGTGTTGGCTATCAGGAAAGGGTAGTAAAATAAAAGTAGAATGCTATACTTTCGCTGCATCGCTACTCAGTAGTAGTACTGTAGTAAAGGGTCCGGCAGAAAAAGCTGACGGTTTTGAAATGTATGTATAAATAAAACAATTAATATAATGCAAGGTTAAGTAATCAAAATTGCTACAAAAATAATTGCCATTTACAGTGCTTACATTATTTTTTCTTTGTTTTGAAAATTGTGTCCGATAAATGATAAACCTCCATTCCTAGACTTGACCCTGTCTCAAGAAGTTCTGGCCCAAAGCAGTATCGTATTCTGACTGAGTACATGGCCGATCCCTGTAGTAGTAATAGCAGCATTAGCTAGGCCTGCCAACACTCCAAGAATGGCTGGGAGTCTGTCAGACAAACTTTATAATCTTCCGGAATGACGAGATTTAGTATTATTTTTCTTTTCCTTTGATATGCATTTGTTAAGTAGGGAAATTTCTTATTGCAGACAAAATAAACTTTTGAAGACACTTGAAAAATGGGGAAACAAAGTTTAAACACATTGTTGTCCCAGAACATGTACACAAGGGCTGAAGTAAATTAAAACAAAGGCATTGTTACATCACTCTCAATACCTTTATTTTTCCTACAATTTTGCTTCATGATATAGATTTACTTGTTCATAGTACGCTAGAGTGGCATTAAGTGTGTTGAGGTCATGGCCAGTCAGGAGTTACAAGAAAAGAAAGTATTACTTACTTTTACTAGGTTGTTCAGATCAAATTGATTCAACTTTGTTTTCACAATTGGGAAAAAAGAGACACTGTATTATATAAATACGGAAAAAGTAGTACTCACTTTATCCGAGATACTGTTTTTTTTTCTTCATTCTGTTAATTTCAGTGGCCGCTGCCACCATCCTCCTTGGAACTAGCTTTTCTGTTGCTTGGCGTGCATCTTTTGTTTGTAGTTCTCCGGCTGCCGCTAGGTGCACTGTTGTTAATTGTGCATCTGGGTCCGTCTCGTCTGCTATTTCCGGGCAATAACCGTTGTAGTAGGGAAATCCAAGTGTGGTGCGCTTGTCTGCTATCGATGTTTAGCAGACGACACAGACCCACACGCACAGTTAACAACAGCGCATTTAGCGGCAGCCGGAGAAGTACAAACAAAAAATGCACACCGAGCAACAGTACAGCAAGTTCCAACGAGGATGGTGGCAACAGCCACTGAAATTAATAGAACGAAGAAGAAAAAAACAGTTTCGCGGATAAAGTGAGTTCTAATTTCTCCGTATTTGTTTTCACATTAGCAAGACCACAAACAGATAACAACTGGTATTGAGGACTTCTCCAGAACATTTTAATCCAAAGGAGGATGTGAAGAAATCTTCTGGAATTTTATTCTTTAATGTTGGCAATCTTAGTAGTAGCATCTCATGTTCCTTGCACTACTCCTCTTCTTCCATTAGTTCGTGAGAATCTTTCTAACCTTTCTACTGTTGTGGCTTTCAGGGGCAAAAATTGTATTTTGCAGCATGCAGTATATGTTATTTTGTCCTCTAATAATGTGTTTTGTTCATTACAATGAAGAACATAACAGTAGGATATCATTTAATTTAAAATATTTCAGTTTTCATCACTCATTTCATAAGCTAACTGAACACAATTCACTTGCCATTGAAACGAGGCAGCTATCTGGGGGGGGGGGCTTAGGGGGCTCGAGCCTCACCCCCCCCCCCCCCCCCGAAAGTTTTCAGTTCACACTAGATAAAATGAGGTTTTTGGTTCCTTGTGGTGTGAAATAAAATAAAATGAGGATAATTTAAGGAGATAAATAATTATCGAGGAAAGACTGAGAATGTTCTGTAACCCTATTATTGATAATAGCACGTATCCAATTTGGGAATCAAGCCACCTCCCCTAGGAAATTTTTCACTTTACACTAGATAAATTTAGGTTTTTGGCTTCTTGCATAATGTGACAATTATTTATTTAAGGAGATAAATCATTATCGAGGCAAAACAGGGAATGTTTTATAACCCTGTTATTGTTACAGTAGAAGAGGTGAGACAAGAAACTCTCCCACCGATGTGCTGGATCGGAAACGCAGCAAGCGCATGCGCAAACTTCCCCTATCGTGCACACAGGCAGGGTTGCCGAACATCTTAATGTTGTGTGAGCACCGAGAAACAATGCGATCGACTTGCCTGTCTTCATTTAAAGTGTGTGTTTGTTTTGTGTGCAGTGTACTTGCTAGCATGGAAGCTTGCAGTTCAGAGAAAGCAAGTAAACTCGGTGGACGGAAAGTAATCCACAGCCAAGGGCGAGAAATTGTATATAATGTCAATGCATTTATGAAAGACCAGGTGGGAGTTCGTATGTCCGAAAACCAATTGCAAAGGAGGGTGGCTCGCGCATGTGGTGTTTCCTTCAGCAGTGTGAGAAGAATTGTACTAATAGAAAGTAAAGCATGCACTACGTTGAAGAAACACTTTCATATGCCCCATAGAACACGATCTCGCCGAAAAATCAAAAGTCATATAGACGAGTTCGATAAGTGTGTTGTTAGGCGTGTTGTGCACGAATTTCACCTTACGGACGGGGAAGGTATCCGAAGGGTTTTGAAACAAAGAATAGAGTTCCAAGGCAGTGTCTGGTGTGTGCGGAAGATAATACGTGACCTAGAGTTTAAGTGGGAAAAGCAGAAAATAATAGACAATTGCTTATAGAAAAGGACGAAATAAGAAGTTTACGTTCATCGTACCTCAAAGCCATAAAAATCTTTCGACGACAAGGACAACCCATTGTTTACGTTGACGGACTTATTTTCACAGCTCGACAACAAAGAAAGAAGCTTGGGTGGATGGAACCGCGGCTGCCGTCAAAGCACCGGTGTCTAAAGGGCAACGTGTAATTGTTGTACATGCTGGAGGTTAATGTTCAAATCTGGAAAATCTTTTGGCGATTAATACCACAAATTTTACACGAAACAGTGTTGTTGTTGTTGACAACGCCTCATGCCATAACGTACAAATAAATCCTGCGACTTCTTCCTCCTCCCGAAAAGACATTATGATTCATTCAGTGGCTCGTTCAAAACAACACCCCCTTTGACGCACACCAGAATTGTATTCCTTGGTGAAAATTAACAAACCCCGTTTGAAGATGTTCAATATTGATTCCATCTTAGCAAAACGCGGTCATTCAGTTGTATGTTTACCACCATACCACTCAGATCGTCTTGCTTAGTTTTCTTGTGTTCTCGTTCTGCGTAGACATTTGACCCGTATGCACTGCCAACCCTGCTTCTGTGCGTCCTTCCCCTACGTATGGCTTGGGCGTGAGGCCGCGAGGAGTTTCTTGTCTTACCTATTCTACTGTAATAGCGTGTATCCAAGCTGGGGATCAGGGTGCTTGTGCCCCCCCCTCCACACACACACACACAAACAGGAAATTTTCAGTTTACACTACATAAAATTATGTTTCTGTCTTCTTGAATACTTTGATGATATTTTAAGGAGATTCATAATTATAAAGACAGAGAATGTTCTATATAATCCTGTTTTTGATAATATTGCACGTAAACTTTTCGGTGTTGCCGCAGCGAACTTTTTGGAAGCTGCACAACAAAGATAGCGCCACAAGTAGGATGATTAGTTGTAATTTTTAATCTCTGGAAAGCGCGAGAGGGAACGTTCTTGAATAAGCGAAGGAGTCGAACTACTGGCAATATTAACTAATTGTTGTATCTGCAGAACGTTCTAGAATATAATGAGGATATAAATATGCGGCTTCAATTTACCGGTTGATCTGTACAACAGAATCGGTTAATGAGACTTCAGAATTTTCAGTGTGTGGCAATTCATACAGTCGATTAGTGATCTGTGAGTGTCCATTGTTTGCTTTGTAAGATATAGTGATTCGAAAATAAAAAGGACGGAATATCGTAAAGTAACGAAGTCTACTAGTTCGGGTTCAAAGCTAAAGACATTGACGACAGCGGAACTTCCGGAGCCTCAGTGTAGTGCAGCTAATTCAGGTCGAGGGCCGAATACGTAATGATAAAAACTTCTGGTGAGTTGATTTTAAAAAAAATGTGTCCGAGATAAAGAATGGCGTGCCCAGGATTATCGGTAGGGAGACGGGTTACGAATACTATTTTTGGTAGTCAGTTCTCATTTTGCCATCTTTTCCTGTCTTTCACGTTCCTTTTTTAAGGAATACTGGATGAAATGGGGTTATGACCCCAATAATCCTCTCTTGGGCACGTCACTAGAAATAAATAAGTAAGCATTTGATCATATTGGGAGACGAAACATTAGGTGTGTTGGGAACGGAAGGGTTTTCAGAGGCCTGAATATGAACAATTTAGTGGGTTTCGGCTTTTATAAGAGCTGCAAACATGGGAGGACAAGACACAGTAGTGGTGTTCAGGCTCGGATCAGAGAAACATTCGAGAACTGTCTGCGTCCACCTCGCAGCCCACAGTTCGAATGTGGCGTTGTCAAGTGGATTGTCCTTCCCGTGCATGTGTAACGGCTTGGTAAAAACACTCTGACACCATAGATGTGTTGATGCCTGATGAGAAGAAATGGACAAACGCACACACTCAGATGGTTCTGGCACACAATGTTAATGCATGGAAACAGGAGAGTCGAGTGGTAAAAAACGTTCCGATTTCACGTTCTGTTTAAAATGGGTGCCTTAAATAGTTGCTCCCCATTTTTTTGCCTCTTAATCCTATGCCTTGTCTACCAAGAGAAAGTAAACTTTCCTTGCAACCCCCCCCCCCCCCATTTTGGAACCCAATCGCCATCACAGGCCTTAAACATACAATTGTGAGGTTCTATCTATACCCCTTAAAAATATGATGTTCAGTCCTCCCCCCCAAAGGAATTCCTGGATATGTGCCTGATTGAAACAGAGCACCCATAACCCAACAAAATTGAGAATTGGAAGAGGTTGAACAACTTTCTTAACCCTTTAAGTATGTCTGTCATGTTCACTTGTTATCTGCAGTGGGTTGAACAGATGTATCCATCCTTGACATTCTATGGTTAATATCTCCTGCTCATTACGAGATACAGACTTGCTTCTTTCACTATTGAGTTAGTTTGCATTGTCACCATGATATGGAGACACTGTTTCCACATTGGCACTCTGCCAGCTGAGTTTATCTTGCATTTAGAGCTGAGGCAATTCCAATTCAAGAGCGGCATGAATGCTTTTTTTTATTGATAAATTGAATTGCATTAGTTTATGCTTTTCTGCCACTTTTGACTAATCGCAATGATGAGGATGAGTGATGAAATTGATGAAGGGACACTCACAATGATCAACCATGCCCAGGCTGGGATTTGAACCTGGCACATGCCTTCTTGTATTTTCAGGAATTGCATTTTTCTACGATGGTTCAAAGCAGCAAAAGTAGTTGTCTGTCTTCTTCAGGAATAAAAGATTCAAAGATGCACTTTTTGAGAGTGATGGTAAATTGTATTTTTTTAATTGCCCACTTTATAGTTCATTGGCAATATTGAAAGGTCCGAAAATGCACTTGTACAGGATGAAAAGATATGATTTAACATTTTACCAGTTTACTCATTTTTATTGCTGTGTACAGCAACAAAAATAGATTTTTCATAACAAAAATAATAATTTTGTTTCCAAAGGAGGATGTAGATCAGAAATTCTAAAAAAGTGTGATGCATAAATGTAATAAGAGATACCAGAGAAACTGTGTGATTACAATGACAAGTTTTCATTTCCACATATATATAGGCAGTTGTTTTGCATTTTGTTTATCTAAAATATAATTAAGGGAAAAAAAATCAGAAATATTATATGTTGTTGCTGGTCGTCATATGTAATTGATTAACACATCTCTCAGTGTTGTACTATGGCGCTAGGGGTCCCGGGTTCGAATCCCAGCCTGGGCATGGATGTTTGTGAGTGTCCATTCATCATATCATCCCTCATCCCCATCTTCGCAAATTAGCCAAAAGTGACACAAAAAGCGAAGTAAAATAAATCACATCAATCAATCTCTCGGTGTTGTAAAAATATACATTTTTCTTTGTTGCATAATTGCAATTAAATTAATACAGACAAGAATGTTCCACCATCCCTCCTTTTCTTTATAACAATCATGTGTTTAGAATTTCAGTGTCACTTTCTATTCACCATGGGACAAAAACAAAAAAAAATCAATAATGTGCTGTGATTCGTGATTCGTTTGCATCTGTCTTGCTGTTCGAGAAAAAATGTGTGCTCTAACATCATCACTCACTTTAACCATGGAATTCAATGTGCTGCTTGTAGTTAAATTGTTCATCATATATGGAGAGCTTTGTTGATGAGCAAAATAATGTGTAGACTTTGATTCTTTAAGTCAATATATTTTTAGAGTTTCTCTGGAGTCTCGTTCAGATGTAATTCAGAAGGCCCTATAATTTTAAAGAAACAAGGAAATGTGTATTTTTAAAGAATACAATTTCAATGAACTGGACATCTAATATATTTATTTTATTGACTTTTGCTCATGCATAGACAGGAGGCAATAATATGCAATGTACCTCCTATTTATTTATTTTTTATCAGGAATAGGTGAATTTCTAAACATTTTTGTTATAATATATTTCATTTTGTAATCAACGGGTTTGAGATTCGATTGCCAGTGGGACACATTATATGAGACCCACTAAATTGTAGGTCCCGTCCCGATTAGCCTATCTGAACTTAAAGAGAACTTCAATCTTTTCATTTTAAAATGAACATGACTTGTTTACACTGTGAATAAAAATTAAAACTTATCCTGTTATTTAGGTTCATTCATTGCAAAAAGAAAACAGACAGACCATTGTCTTCTACGTACTGTTGGTAACATTTCCAGATGTAAACAAATTGATGAATTTGTAAATACTGAATCTTAAATATAGTTTCCTCATATATTTGGTTTATTTTGGATATTGAACTATTTGCTACATATTGTTTCCTTCTAATTATGTCCGTAACTGTAACAAGATCTTTTATTTCAGTGTTCAGTTACTGAAATAAACATTCAGCAGCTATCGCAGAACAGTACACAATACACTCCTCTAGGAGAAATTTCACTGTCTCGGGATGAAGAATGACAGATGCTTTCCGCAAATGACTCCATGCCAGTAAATTATCTGAAACAAGAACAACTGGAATTCAGTTAGATACCTGTCTGAACATGCCTAATAGTATTTTGCAAAATATGACACAACATAATGGTTTCCATGAAACTCAAAGGAAATTTCCGTGTGAAATGTCTGCAAAAGAATATACCTCAGAAAGTTCTTTAAAAAGTCACAAGAGAAATATACATCCAAATGACCAAACTTACACTTGTGATATGTGTGGCAAATGTTTCATTAATAGGAATCTCATTGTACACCACTTTAATCACTACCATAATATCATCATTGTGTTACATGCAACAAGATTTATTTCTGGCAACACAACTTTACTAATCACATGAAAAGAGCCCATGAAAGAGATGCTCTGCCTATGACTAGGGTTGCCAGACTTCCCGTATATATGGGATTGTCCCCTTTTTTAAAGAAATATCCCGGTATCCTGGAAAATGTTCTCAGGATGCCCATTTGTCCTGTATTTAGCTAAAGAAATAACATCATTTTGTACAACAAAGTTTAATAACAATTTATATCTATAGAGCGACCACAAGGAAAAAACCTTGGATGAAAAGTCCCCGTGTGGCTTTCCCTTCTACCGTTCAGCTCGGGCCATAAAGAAGCATGGTCAACTCTCCCCCTCCCCTCCTCGCAGGAGTACGGTGCACAGGAGTCGCGGGTCTGCGCAGGTTTCTTTGCTTGTGGTTCCACTATAACCTAATTGGATACCAATTACCATTTACCACTTAACCCTCATATTAACAGTGACGTATAACTGCTCATTGTCGATATGTCTAATATATTTTGTCAAAATGTTAAAAATTAAGGATTAACACTGCTATATACAGCAATTGATTTTGTAATGTTTAAAAATGTTATAAAAAATAAATTTAACTATATCCATTTATATATAATCTGTATGTTCCTTTTTTATTTTAGAAATCTGGCAACCCTACCTATGATTGATTCTTGCACAAATGGGACCATTGTTGATTGCTGTTACAAAGAAGTGGTGAAGAGAGTGAATAATCAGAATGCAACATATGAGAAATGTATCTGCAATTTTTGTGGAAAAGGTTTCAAAAAGAGATATTTGAAATCCCACCTAAGAACTTACACAGCCGAGGCACGGTACATTTGTGATGTTTGTGGGAAAGGGTTTGCACAGTACGAAGGATGGAATGCACACAGAAGAACACATTCAGATGAAAAATGCAGATTCACTTCCTACCTGTGTTCTGCCACATTTGGACATACAGAGAAACGAGAATATCATGTAAATTGTGTTCATTATAAGAATAAGCCATATGGGTATGATACATGTGGCAAACTCTTTTATGCCAAGCACTGTATCTGAAGTCACGTTAAACTTCATATTAACTACATAATCACTTCTGAAGCAAAATTGAAATGTCATGAGCTGATTCACTTTGGCACTAAGTCATTTGCTAGTGACCTTTGCGGAACTAAGTTCCTTCGCAAGCAAGAGCTGGTTATACACATGAGGTGGCACAATGGAGGTGGCACCTGTGACGTATGTGGTCATACATTTCGTCAACATTCTCATCTTAAAACACACACGTTCACATCGTGATGACATGCATGCTTTGTGGAAAAAGTTTTGCGAGTAGAAAATCACTACTCGCTCATGCTTCTTAACACAGTAACAAGGTAATTTGGCAATGAAATTGCTTGTCAGAGAAGGTTCTAGATTTTCAAATTCATTTTTATGTTTTTGTATATAATACAGCATTACTGACAAAAATATTCTGAATTTTGCACACTGAACTACATTGTCAAATTTGACTAGAATAATATATTTTAAGAAAAGGAAATTTTTAATTATAAACATATTATTCATTAACCTTTTGCTGAAATATTCATTAAAGTGTTTTTGTTGTGATTTTTAAGTTTTGGATTGTGCCAAATATTTTGTCATAATATTTGTGTATAAAGATATTATATTACAGCACATGTTCTTAATAATGTGATTAACAAGATATTGAAAGATTCCGAACATATATTATGTTTCATTTAGTCAAATAATTTTGACATAGAATATTGTGCTGATATCTTTTTTTTTTTTTGCAGAAAATAAAATAATGTAGATATTTTGCTTTATTTGTTGTAACAAGACATAGAATATTGTGCTGATATCTTTTTTTTGCATAAAATAAAATAATGTAGATACAGTCAACTCTCGATTCTACGACCCCGGGTATAACGACCCTCTCGAAGTAACGACCCTTTTCCTGGGAACCGTGAAAAATTTAGAAAAAGATAGAAAAATTTGAAAAAAAAAAGTTGAAAGAAATCGGCCGAAAAATGCGTTGTTTTTCCCTCCACTCATTCCCTTTACGAGCGCTCTACCGCTCACAATTAGGTCTGAACTAAAAATAGACACCACCACACCATGCTTGAGTGATATCCAATAGCACTTGACCTCTGCCCTCCCCTCCCTCAAGTGCACCAATGTTACCCCGCACCCGACTGTCGCTACCCAACGCGCCAGGCTTGTTTTGTCACGCTTGCTCTTGGATACGCAGAGAAGAGAAGATCGAATGTGCTTGGATGTTATTTTAAATCTACTTTACTTGTTTCCTTGTCCTAAGAACTGCTGAAAACTCGCGGGGAAGGGTGGGAGCAGCCCGAAATGACTGCTGGACTTGCAGTCTTTGCCAATGTGTATGGCAGGTCAAGCTCTTTCATCGATAAATACACCACCTTGAGAGATAAGATCGCAGGAATGTTCGAAAATACAGATGTGTGGCGCCTGGAAGTCTGGCCCATCTGTCCAGCTCTGACCTAGAGTTCAGCAGGTTCCCGTGAGTGAGCAACTCTCGGCCTTGTAGCCGACAACTTCCGGTAACCGCTTTCATTCAAAACGTGTTCTTTGTTCCCTGCAACACTTCATAAAAAAGCGAAACTGTTAGAGATAATCAAAACCACATAGGTGAACTAAAAATCGTCAACCCGCTTAATGCGTTGTCATCCAGGTTTCCACAAAAGTTTACTTCGCTCTTACGTGCATCATAACTCCCGTTTCCCACTTCATACGTTTTCCTAATTGTGTCGATGTAATATCTGCCAAAAAAGTGTTCCGTTGGCTGACTGACTTCTCCATCTTTTTCTGTCAGCAAACGTGGGCGGGTCGATGCAGATTGTTTCAGCCACGATTTTCTTGCTGATGCAGGCTGATTACAGGCGAGGGTGGAAAAGGACCCACCCTCTTCCTTTCCTTTGACGTCTAAAATGGGGTAACCGGTTCTGGATATATTCTTGAAAAGGAACAAGAACCATAGAACAAGTAAAAAAAAAGGTGACCCTCTACCCTTTCCCCAGCTCATTCTCCGCCACTGGTGTGCACGGCAATGTTGATAATTGCAGAATTCAGTTGTTTTTTTAAAATTTATTTATTATATATTTTTTTTAATGCTGTTGTCTGCATAGGAAATATTGCCCGTATTATTGTCTGTTGCGTGGTAAAACGTAAAGCAAGGGTCATTTCTTTCTTCTTTACACTGCTGTTAAAAGTTCCGTCTTCGACAGTTGCGTTATTTTTAAAATGCTGGGACTTTTCTCTTCCGCCACCTGTTGCTCGAACTTCCAGCTGGTCTCCTTGTTTTAACGATGCAGCTGGCGCCAGTGTTTTGTCTAGCGTGTGCAAAGCTCTTGCTTGCCGATAACAGCGATGACTCATCCAGCGCCGATAACAGCGATGACTCATCCAGCGCGCGAAGGAAAAAGTTATTGTTTTGAATCTCGCAAAGCTGTTTTGATTTGACGATAACGAAATTCGATCTCCAGAAAGCAAAACAAGAGTTAAAATAACTTCATGTTCTGCGCCTTCTGATAAGCAAAACGTAAATTTAATTTACTTTTCTTCAGAACCATTCATGTGGAGGAAAAAAAAAAGTGTTCAATGTAGGAATGGTCGCTGAGACCGATTAAAAAGACATTATTCAAGGGGAAAGCGTTTGGAGGGGTGGGTGTTTGACATCGAGAATACTCCTAAATCCAACATTAAATCGTCGATTAACGTGCGAGTAAATAACGATCTACCATTTTGATATGTGAAAATGCGCCGTTTCATAAAGCTTGTTTTCAGTTCATTTTATGCTGATGGGCTAATCGGGACTAAATATAGAGTTTAAAGTGAAATTCAATTCCAAACCCGAATGATTATCAACTGGCACGTTGTTTAATGACCTGTCCTACAATACGCATTGGGTGAAAATAGATCGCAAGTTGCGCATTTCCTTTTTCACGCTGGATTACAATGCAAGTCAAGGAAGGTGTTTGGACTGCTCCCTTGAATGGGGAAGGAGGGTGAATGAAGTTGGTTGAAGCAAAGAAAAGTGACTTTTTTTTTACGATGTATTTTACACAGCCGAACCAGAACGAAAATTACAGCCCTGCCTTTATTTTTTTGTCTGGTACCTAGAGAGGTTGTGTTGTTTCTCCCGAGAGATCTAATCTTACCAGTTAATCTTGTAACAGACAATGCTCCAGTAAACCCATATAAAATCCAACATTCATTCTGCCCGATTATCTCCCGACTTTTGCTGGCAACAGTCTGACTGGTGTCAAGATTCTTCGAGTTTCGCTTGCAATAAGCGAGAGATTGTTTTCCTTTCCATAGGTCTCAGTGGAAACGGGTTTCTCATGAACTAGAAATGTAAGAATTTCCTGGAAAAGCAACGACTGTGCACAATTGAAACAAAGTAACTTTATTTTAAATTCTCTTTTGTGAAAACTTTTTCATGTTCTATTTTCCTTCTCAGAACACGCATCCTGTGCATAACAGGTTGTATAACTACCAGGATAAATGATGTTACCATCTCCTAGGCATCTTTGTGTCCGTTTGAGCTCCCTTCAAGCTGAAATTTGGTGCAAATTCAAATAACGACCCCTTCGAAATAACGACCCTTTTCCCGGGAACTGTGAAAGGTCGTTGAATCGAGAGTTGACTGTATTTTGCTTTATTTGTTGTAACAATATAGGTGTTCTGTGATATATTATTTTGTGTTTATAATTCCAATTGTATGTTAACTGTAACTCCATCATCTGAAAGACAACTTCACCTTGAAAAATCTAATTGCTGTGAATAATTGTGAATAAATTACCATTCTTAAAGAAATGACTGGTTAAAATGTTTCAAAAATGTTTGTCTTGTTGACATAGATAATAAGAAACAGAAATTCATGTCTTGTTTTTTCTTTAATAAATTTATATTTCAAGACAAATCCAACTGGTCCAACCACTAAGATGGACTCATTAGGGAGCAGAATGTATCGTTCATGGTCTGAACTAAAGGTTTGTGACTTATATCAGCCTGGTGCATAATTGGTATTCCATTAATTTTTTTAAAAAGTGTATACTATTGTTTATAATTCAATTCTGAAACAAAATGTGGTTGTCTCTTATACCAATTTATAAAAATCTATTAATTACAGTTGTTCAAGGAACAGGGTGCATGAACAAGTGGTATTTCTTTTAACGACAACATGCTCAGATTATAATTGCTTATTCTTCATTTTAAGTAGTTCACAGAAATGTTTGATTTCCCACCTGGATTCGAACTCAGGATCGTGCTTACTGAAGTTTTTATTGATTTGGCTCCACTATAGACTGTCTCAACCTTAAGAGTCGGTATGGAAGCAAGTGGAGTACTTCCCTCTCTCTCTAATACATGAGTTTTGCCAATAGCTCTGTCCTTCTCTACGATCGCTGCGTTGCCAGATATTACAAAATTTACAAAAAGTAAAAGTCATAAATTTCAAACAGTGAAATCATTATCCTGTAGAGTTTTTTTTAGGCTCTATTAACTGACTGCATTATATAACCTGTCATAAGTTCATGTGATCTGAAATTTCCATAATTAAGCAAATTTTCAAAATGCTTAATTTTTTCCTAGTAAATACTTCAAAAGCCATAAATATTAAACCGCTTGAACAACAACTTTCCCAGTATTTTTTTTCTATGGGAATAATGGTGTTTGTGGATATGATATTCTTCGCCTGAGTGAATTAATTTGCTTATGAGGAGAGTTTTATATATATATATATATATATATATATGACACACACACACACACACCCACACACACAGATATATATATATACGCCTTCATGGCGTGGTGCTATGCACAGGGGAGAACTTTACCTTATATATATATATATATATATATATATATATATATATATATATATATATATATATTGGATATTTGGTATAAATCATCAGATCGTATCACAAAAAAAGTTGGTTAGCGAGAAACTTTTCGGTTTGTCGCGATACACGTGCAGAACAAGCAAGAAAAGTGTTGACCATTGTTTGAAGTTATTTTTAGAATGCATTGTTACTCCACAGCACTGTTATTTATTGCGGAATTGTAGTTTGTTTATGCAGGCTGTCTCACGTATCAAATTCATTGCGTGCCACCGAGGTTACAATTCAGTTGCAGGCAGGTGCCCCTGTTCGTAGGAAGTGCAGTGTGCTGTGTGATAATTGTGGATTGCATGTAAGTTACATATTTCATTTAATAATGGATAGAGAAGCTGGAAAAAGACGCCGTATTGGTAAACTTCGAGGTAAAGAATGCATAATACGAGGGTTATTTTTTAAGTAAGGTCCATTTTGCAATAAAAACGAAGTAAGTAAATGTTTTTCAAAAAAACATTTATTTTCTGAATTTACATACACTTCTAAAACATTTATTTTCTGAATTTACATACACTTCTAAAACATTTATTTTCTGAATTTACATACACTTCTCTATTCTACATAATTTCCTTGCCAGTTTAAACATTTATCGTAATGAACTACGAGTTTTTGGATACCCTCCTCATAGAACTCTGCTGCCTGTGATGATAGCCAGTTATTCACGGAAGCTGAGTTAATTGTTGTTCCTTGTGGCAAAAAGTCCACTAACAAAACACCTTGCCTGTCCCAAAACACAGTTGCCGTGATCTTGCTCTTTGAAAGTGTCTGTTTTGCTTCCACTTTGACCGGCGATGATGTGTTTCACCACTCCATCTATTGTTTTGTTTCAGGAGTCATGTGGGACACCCATGTCTCATCTCCTGTGACGATATGACTCAAAAACTCATCACCTTCCTCATTGTAGAGGATCAAAAATGTTAAAGCACTTGCCAATCCTTTTTTCTAGTGAAATCGACCATGAATAACTGGCTATCATCACAGGCGGCAGAGTTCTATGAGGAGGGTATCCAAAAAGTAGTAGTTTGTTATGATAGATGTTTAAACCAACAAGGAAATTATGTAGAAAAATAGAGAAGTGTATGTAAATTCAGAAAATAAATGTTTTTTTGGGAAAACATTTACTTACTTTGTTTTTATTGCAAAATGGACCTTACTTAAAAAATAACCCTCGTAGTTATGCGCGTGTTAAATCACTTTTTAAAGTCAATGAATATCAGCAAATCTTAGATAACTATTGTTTTTTCAAAACTGCATCAAATACATAGATTTTGAATATTTCCTGTACGATATTAAGGAAGAAAAATTTGTCGCAATCATTAGCAATTAACAGCGACTCGATGCACCTCCGTCTGACTTTTAAGGCTGAGAGACACTTTAGTAGCTATGTTGGATGTCTCTCCACAGGAAAATTATTTACAATTATTACTGTCCAACCAGGCATGTATCTAGAAATATATTTCGGAGGGAGGAGGGGTCTCAATAATAACAAAGTTTAAATTAAAATAATTATATTTAATTAGAATAATATTAATATGTAAATTAATTAATACCGTATTATTATTACATGAATATGCATAAAGACTGTTTAAGAATAGAGATATAACTGTACATATTCATTATCTAGCTTACGTGTAGTTAATATATCCAAACTTTGTATAAAAACAACTGCCTGCCAAGAAAAGTTATATCAAATAGATATATAATTGATTATTTATTTGATAACAAAAAATGATGTTAGATCCAGTTGACGAAAAGTAAAGTTCACGATTAATATTTTATGCATAAAGCTTCTTTGGTACTGTCATTCAAAGCCATGTAATCCTTGTCGTGCGGTAAATTCGAAGGAAATAAATAACACTCCATTATACAAAAAATGCTTAATAAATATATTTTCGTTATTTACTTGTTAGTACTTGGTTAGTCTTTGGGGTGGGGGGAGGTCCGAACCCCCTGGACCTTCCCTAAATACGTCCTGGCTTCCAACACATGTATGTGTCAGAGAATGCACAGTTAACAAGTGGCAACAATATTTCAACAATAGACCAGATTATATGAAAGGTTTCTGCTCTCAATTCCTCTCCACAGCTTTCACTTTTATGCAAATGACTACTGTTACTTCAGCAGGTCTTTGGAAAAAAGTGGCCATTGTGCCATTTAAAGAACCTGTTAAAATTACATCTATTAAATAATGAAAATTAAAATTCTGACCTCCATCCAAGTAGCAGGTGCAGGGAATGACAAGAAAGTAAGGCATAGGAACAAAAAAATTGCCTTATGTAATATTAAAGGTGAATTATTTTTACTGTTTGCCATTTTGGACTATGTTTAAGCATAACATTATGTAGTTGCTTGTATGTGTGTGATTTAAATGTACTGCCTTTTTGTTTGAGTTGGTGTTTTAGTGGGATCCGAACCACTGTGCCAGGTGCCTCCACCGGATATAGAAACCCTGGACCCCTTGATTACAAGGCAACTTCGCTACCACTGCACCAAATGGGAGGCACCTGTTGATGTGTGTGAAAGGGTGAGCATGTGCCTGTGTGTGTGTTCATAAACTATTGAGTTTTAGTGTTCTCTTTAATTCATTTTGTTTTTCTCTTTTCTGTTTTATTAGTAAAGAGATGTAAGATAATATCGAAGTAAATTGTTAAGTGGAAGAAAAGGCATTATAGCCTTAACTTCACGTACTCAAAGCCAAAATAAATGAATATTTCAATAAGAGAAATAAAGTTCCTTTGAAGTGCCCCGTAAATTTATTGCAGTTCTTTTTGGCCAATTGTCAGTCTGGATCAGCGGCGTATACTCTGGATCATCTAGGTAATCGCAGATGACCTGGCTGTATTTCTTTTTTTTTAAAAAAAATATATATATATATATATACACATTTCTTCTCAATATTCTTCCAAACCAATTTCGATGCATATATTTCTTTGCTAACAGCGCACAAATGTTTCCAACCGTTTGCTGCTGAATGTCCGGGAACCTTTCTCCAGCCGGTGGAATGACTTCAGGGAATCTCACCCTGACGTCATTCCTCCCACTTCCCTTACAACCCTTGGCGAGGAGGGAGGAGAGAGGAAAGAGGGGGAGGAAATACTGCTCAGGCACGGTGATTCCGTGCCCAGGGTAACCTCCTCCTTGTGAGAGTCCACCGGTCGCACTCTCAACCTTCAGAGCCTTTTCCGTTCCTTCCGCTGAACTAGGGAAAACATACCCGGTAGAGTGCGAAGAACAGGAAAATGAATAACATGGGCAAACCAATTCTACGCTAATTTTCACTTTACATTTGCTTCTGTCTTGCTGATTTCTTTTACTTGAACGTAAATTTATCAAAAGGAAAAAGCTTAAATATTGAAGACGAAGCAAACTAAATTAAAATTCAAAGCTTAAGCAATTAAAGCACCTATATGCTGACTCCCCCATCCTTGTATTTACAAGAATAGTGATTGTTTCTCCTCTCTAATCATCAAAAGCAGCGAGAATATTTCTTTCACGGAACTGAATATTTTTTAAAGGGAAAGATATCAAAAATAAATTATATATATATATTAGTTAATTTAAGTTGCTATATTCCGCCTCTTTAGATTAATAGTGATGAAGATGAACGAATTAAACATAAAACGAAAAAACACATCAGGCATGTAGTCAGGTGGAGGACTCAGGGTGCTGAAACCCCCCCTCCCCGAAATCCTACAAATATCTAATTTAAAAAGTGTATAGTGTTAATTAATTTTGCTTCATTAGCAGGATTAAACACCTTGCATAATACGTTGTAATAATCTGAGATTCATCTTCAGGACTTCTAACCCCACTGTTTCAACTTTATGTTGCGGCTGCTAATAAGGGATGATCCTCATCCCGAAATAAAATTCTGGCTATGGCCTGCAATGATTTTGAACTTTTAAAACCTGTCATTTTGAGCTCGGAAAGGGATATTTTTTTATCATTCATAGGGAATTTCATTCTGAGCCAGGAACACAACAACAGAAGTTTGGCACGTGAAACTGAATGCGTGTAGTTGTTGGCTTCGTGCTGTGCTTTGTGTTTATTGTTTATTTAGGTGTTAGTGTTTGTCGTGATAGTGCTGTGTTAAAGGGTAATGGATGTGATACAAGATTTGCTGGTGAAACTTTTGGAACAAGATCTTTTCAGGAGAAGTTGCAAATTGTTAATACAGGTAGGCCAGTGTCATCGCTTAAACTTATTTCTACACACAAAGACAAAAATCGGGAATATGTGAGGCATTTTCGCAAGCAAATTATGACAAAACAGCATGGTTGACAGGAAGTATAAGTGTTAATAAGCTTTGCTTTTTTGTTGGCCGTGCTTACTTTTCGGGGCTGAAAAGAATGTATGGACGCGTGGCGGATACTGTAATCTTTGCAATGCTTGTGCCAAACATGAAAAATCCAAAATTCACATAATTTCCTTTGTTAAGCTGCAATCTTTCGCACAGACACACATTGACGTGCAACTGGACAAACAGCGTGCTTTGGATGTGGTACGGCACAAGTAATCGTGTCCTGGAGTAAGTTGAATTTTGCACTTAAATTAATATTGCGGGTTTTTATTTTACTAGTGCACGTCTTTCATTTTATATTTCACAGGTTGTTTTTCTATAGCTTTATAATACTGTCTTGTTTTATTATTTGAAATTCTACACGTATATTAAACTGCAATAACGAGAATTAATTGATTGTGATCGTAGCAATAAGACAAACATTCCGACACAATATTCCTAAATCCAATATGGATCCTGACATAAATTGCACGGAAACGTTTGGACTTTGAGGATCAAGGGTCGGAGATTACCCACTCGTTAGAACCAGCATACGCCACTGGTCTGGATGTGCATCCTAATGGTTTTCATAAAAATTACCAACGTGATGTTCCTTTTCATAAAAATGTTAACATTTGTAACTAGGAAATAGGTTTATTAATTCAGATTTTGCAAAAATGTGTAAATTTAATGTTATCAAGCATATCACTGGAAATTTCCATTGATTGGTTAATTGATTTAGTGTTTTTAAGTCCAATATGCAGAGTAAGGCTAATCGGGTCTGGACCTACAGTTTAAAGTGGGATCCGAACCATTATGTGCCTCCACCATGGAAATTTGCATTGAAAATTAGAATGATGGAAAGTTACTTATTCATTACAATTTTACACATTTCATCACATATACACATAACAAGTTAAAGCTCTAAAAATTGGAGTATACTGATGAATAGGTGCATGCATATTTCATTTTTGACGAAAAAAAGGAAATGTCAAGAAACACATTGTAGTATTAATATTTCATGTTTTTTAAAGGTGCGAGATTCATTTTGCTACCATGTTTTGTCACGAAATAATGCGAAATAAATTCTTAAAACACGAAATTTATGGTTTATTTAAGGACACGACACCTTCTGAGATTTCAATTATCCTGCAAGTTATGCACTTAAAATTGATTAATTCTGCTGTCAATAAGCATTTCCATCTTGTCCGATTCGTCGCCAAACTCTTGACCTCCAATCATGTCTTCTTTTGTTACAGCAGCTCCTGCTCGATTGTCCTTCTCCATGTACATCCTCTCCTTCATGCTCCCTGGGGTTCCAATCCAAAGCATCCTCTTCTTTGAGCCATCTGGTTTTCTCAGGGTGTGCCCGATCCATTGCCATTTTCTCTTCTTTATTTGTTGTATGATTGGTTTCTGATTTGTGATATCCCAAAGTTTCTCATTTGTAATTTAACAGGCCAATTTATATTCATGATTCTCCTTAAGCACCTATTCACAAATGTTTGTAGTTGGTGTCCTATTTTATTTGTTTGCTTCGAAGTTTCACAGCCATATAGTAAAAACTGACTTAACATTTGTTTGAAATATCTTGAGCTTTGTTCTTAATCCAATTTGTTTACTTTTCTATATTGGATACAGTTGAATGAAAGCTATATTGGCTTTGCTTATTCTGTTTTTGACATCTTCTTCTGCCCTTCCATTTTTGGTTATTATTGATCCAAGATATTGAAATTTTTCCACTTCTTCGACAATTGTGTTGCCTATTTTCAATTTCTGCTTTTTTGTGGCATTTGTTTAATTTTTTTTTTCCCCCATTTATTTTTAATCTGACTACTTTTGATTCAGTTTCAATGTCTTTCAATTTGTTTTCCATATCCTTGAAGGACTGTGAAAGAAGGCATACATCATCGGAAAATTCGAGGTCCTCGAGTCTATCCATCATTTTCCATTGTATTCTTCTTCTCTTTTTGTCCAAAGCTCTCCTCATTACACATTCACATCACTAATAGGAACAAAGTCGGTGGTAACACACATCCTTGTCTTACTCCAGTTGGCCTCCCCGATGGCACAGTGGTACCGTCATCGCCTTGTAAACAAGAAGTCCTGGGTCGATACCCGGTGAAGGCACATAGTGGTTTGGAACCCACCTTAAACTGTAGGTCCAGTCCTGATTAGCCTTACTGTGCATAAAGTGGACTTAAAACACCAATTCAATCAATCATACAATCTTACTCCAGTTTTATTTGTTGTTGGTTCCGATAGCTGGTGATTGCTTCCTTCATACATGTTTCTTATCAGATTTAGTATTTTACTAGGCATACCTGTTCTGTGAAGAATATTCCACATTTTGCTCCTATTTAGTGAATCAAAAGCTTTTTCATTTTCGATGAAAACTGTATATAATGTTGTTCTCCATTCTGCTGACTGTTCTAGTATAATTCGGAGAGTATTTATATGGTCCACACATGATCTATTGGAACAAAATCCTGCCTGTTCTTTTCTTATAGCTTCTTCTATTGGTTTCTTTATTCTATTTAATAATATTCTTGCAACTATTTTACTCGGAATTGGTAACAAGGTTCTACCAACAACAACATTGTTGAAACAACAGATACATTGTGGCGACTTTGGCTGTTCAAGAGCAATATACTGTATTGATGCGTGTATAATGCCAACAAACAACTCGTATGTAATGCACAGTACAATTCATGTGCAAGAAATGACTTTCTTAGTTGTAGGACATAAAGCTGTTGTTATGCCGATGAAAAGTAAACATATACCTATTCAAAACCTGTTGATATGTGGACCAAGAGGAGAATATTGTCTTGTGTGTATACAACCCACCCCCCATCCCTCCACTGTGTTCAGCATGCCAAAGCTTTCACTTCTGTAACCACCTCGTTTATTCTGTAGTAGAAGAAAGTGAGATCAAAATTATGTTATGTGTATTTGCAGTGTTCAGGAAGTTATTTCTCACCCGAAAAATACCACTGATACACATCCTATGTGAGGATAAGAGGTGCATGTTCAAATTCTGCCAGAAAGGAATGGTGTTGCTTTTCCCAGTGTTGCAAAACATTCCCTTACAATGTGAAATATCATAGGAAATGGCTATTTCAGTTTTATAGTGTATTTTTGAAAATTATTATTACTAAAGAAATTCAACCTGTACTTTGTATTTGGCCCTGTTGATATATGTATGTGTTATACGTACTGACATAGTGAAAACATGCATGGCTTAAATTTTGGCTGTCCGAATTATTATGTGCATAATATGCACCACAGTTTTTAGGGGTAGAATTTTGGAAAAAAAAAGTGTGCATTATACATGAGTAGGGACATAGAATTTTAGCGATGCACGAAATTTGAAAAAAAGATGCAATTTTGAACATTCTGCACGTAACTACACCCCCAATGATGAAATATGCATGAGTTTTATTCGCGAAGTAATGCGAAATGTGTGCTTTTCCACGAAATGAACGCTTTTTCGCAAAATAACCGTGAAATATCATCAAATTAAATAGAAAACACACAAAAACCGGCAATCGATGTTGTGCGCGCAAACTGTCGGATTTGTAACGAAACGTTTGCCTAAAGTTTCCTACCACTTGCAGCAGAAGAACGTTTTATCTTCGATCACATCAGGAAGATGCTGCAAATTGGGATTTCCCATGCACATAATCTCAATTCAAAAACTTCCTCCCTGTCAAGCTGCATTCCATTATTCCCCCGAATGTCTACTCAACTTCCAGTTTCATTGAACTTGCTAGCTGTAGCAGCGATGAGATTAGTCTGTTCCCGCACATCAAGGGAAACAATGGTGTCATTTGTGTTCAGTCATGAATGAATTTTGTTTATCATCATGTGATTTTCAACATGTTTGTGTATGTGCAGTAGTGATTATTTTATTTGTTGGACAGCAAATACATACAACGAATAAATCACTTGAGATATGCAATTTAGAAATGAAGTGATTTTGTGTTGATGTTTTCTTTTTGGTTGGACAGCTAAGTACTTGTGTACAGTATATAAAAATGAAGTAGTTTATTGATTTATAGCTCTCTTGTATGTTGTTTCCTCTCATAATGAAAAAGTGTGTGCCAATTTTTTTTTCCACCGCTGGTATATACCACTGATCTAACATTTTATTTACTACAAATTTGTCTCCCTATACATGAGTAAATGGGCCTCCCAGATTGAGTGGCTGTACCGTCGTCACCTTGTAACCAAGGGGTCCCGGGTTCGATACCCGGTTATATTAGTAGTTAAAAGAATATGGGGGCGTTTAAGGTTCGATTCAGTTCGATCTCGCGATAATTATGTGGCATGGATGTTCATTCATGTAAAAGAAAATTAAATGTACCACAATAATTAGCATTAGACACGGTATTATACGTCGTGTCGACGGTCCAATAGTTCGGCCGATGGACTGGAACGCATATGTTCCCAATACATTGGTCTTCATTTACGAGCCAAAATTATTACTACGAGAAGGAATCAAAAATCAGAAATCAAGACACTGAACACTGAAACATGTTATGACATAGTATTTAATGCACTGCTGTTGACATACTTACAACACCTTGTCTTTCGCCTACACAAGCACCATTATGGACAAAACACTATCGCCGACACATGATGCACCGGGTCAAAACAAGTTAGCAGCGCAGACCGCTGATGGTCGACGTTGCACGTAAACACTTTACTCGAGCACCATCGTCTAACCAGTTAAACATTAAGTTTGAAATCTCAAAGCTAGGAATCTAGACTTTGTCCAGGGAAGAGAAAACAATTTCTCTCTGACCTACAAAGGTGCTGAAACGAGAGTCTCGATCTGAAAGTCTTAACTGTGAATCTTGCACTGTGTGTGTCTAAACTGTGAATGTTCTAAACTGTGTATCTCAAGTCCGTACTTCCTCTTTTTCCTTCGAGTTCCTCCGTTCCCCGAAGAATTGTTCTTTTTCTCTATTGGTCGTCAAACTTTAACTCCTCCCACATGTGGTCATGTCTGCACCGAAGGGTGATAATGCTTACACTGAAGGGTGATAATCGCGTAGCACAAAAACACAACAACACCTTGTTTGAGAGCTGATCTCGAGAACGAAAAGTACATCGTTCTAAATAATTTTTATTGCTCACAACTCGGACACTTCGTTAAAGTTATGCCTTGTGTGGCTGTCAAAACTTCCTTGAGGCGAAGAGATATTTTCGGGCAGGGTTGTAGTTCAAGATTCCGTACTATTTACCCTTGTCATTTCACTGTCACTGAACTAGACTGGCGGGCGTGATCGTAGAAGTTATGACGTCTCTTCGAGACTGCCATGTGTAGAACAATTGTCTCGATTCTGAGCCTGGCCATCTGCAAACTCCCTTGAGAACAGAGATTCCTTGTTTGGGACAAAGGTGAGAGTCTCCTTGGGGTTTTTAAATTTTAAAATGCCTGAAGTTCCGTGATTAGCTCCATCTCTAAATTTCAGCCATCAGGCTGAGCTTGAATTTATGTTGACGTGAGCCGAAGGTGGACTGGATGGATATGAGAGTTTATTGCAGGACACACTGGCTCCTTTATCTCGAAGTAGGGGCTTCATGGGAAAGAATGCTGGTTTCTTGAGGCACCTGTCTTTTCTCAGAGAGCAGAAAATGAAATCTTGGGGGGAATGCGTAGAAAGACCGATGGTAATGGTAATTCGTACATCTGGTAATTGGTACATCGGTTATACGGTGGAGGAACAAGTGGTTCAGAGCCCACTTTAAACTGTAGGTCCAGTCCCAATTAGCCTTCCTGTGCATAAAGTGGACTTAAAAACCAAAACTCAATACATGAGTAAATATGGCATACTTAGGACCAGCAAGGCCATCAACATTCTCAAACCTTTGTTGTTATGTACCCTGTGTCCAACGTGTGTCAAATAGATTTAATTGAATTTTATAATATGGCCATATCAACACACAGGCTATTTTGCCCATCTCGCAATATACCCCATACTTAAATCAATTGAAGACAGGCCACTTAAGGGCATGCAAGACAGTCTCCGCCCGGCTTTTCCCTCAGAGTTAGTGTTGCCAACTTAACTCTCTTGAAGCCACATCTGGCTCTTTTGTTTGCCTGTGAACTGGAACGGCCACCCCCTTGCCTCACTATGATACCATCACTGGTTCTGCTTATATATATATATATCCCCAGCTACTTTTTTTTTTTTTTTTTTTGGTGGCGCCGTGTTGACGTGAAATTGGCATAATATTGTTATTAGGGAATCCTTTATTTTCGATTTTGTACGACCATGAGATGGGTGTAGCAGCCGAATCTAGATGGTAAAAACTAAGAATAAATTGTAATCAATTTAGAGTTAACGGTAATAGCAGCACCCCACCCCCCCTTTGACAACTAACATTAGTCTAGGAAGCACTTCGTAATTCTAGCTCCTTGAAAGTCAATTTTAACTCCGTTTAAGATGAAATTTATCTCTTTTATGCACACCAGGTTTGGCAACACTGCCAGGAGGCAAGGAGACATGCATTGGGCATATGGGAGTATTTTTTGATTTGTTATCTTGGGAATATCAAACTTCCGATGGAATAGAAAATTATATCGACGGGAAGAGGGCAGTTAGAAGAAATGATTGCCCAGCAGAAAAGTCGAAACTCCCATTTGATTAGCCGTAACTTGATGTTGAAGTTGATTCCCCATAAGGAATGCATGGGATTCCAAAAATTCTTATTCGGCATATTTTTTACAGGTTGTATCAACTTTGAAAAACGTTTCGACCTGCCACATGTGGAGAAATTCATACTCTCTTATACCCTGTTTTTCTTCAGTAGCATTGCCCATTCCAACGATATTCAAATAAATTCACATGGTGCGTAACTGTATCTCCTCCCCTTAACAAAAACAAAATTGAGGACTGGCAACTAACAAAAAGTAAAATACGTCTGTTAAAAACCCCAATACTCAATTTGTAAAACTAATTTTCATTTGCTGCTGGAATTTTTTCCAATTGGTTCTGATAGCCAATGAGTTTTTAGGCACACTATCGGAACAAATTGGTCAATTGTAATGAATTGTGCCCTATTAGAAAGTATTTTATCGTTTTCAGTGTATTGGTACACAAAAAAACACTATTGTTTTAAGTAATGAAAAATTCTTATCTACACTGTAAATGCAATGGAGAAATCACATAAAGCAACTAAAATAAATCTTAGGTGGAGCATTTGGAATTTGCTACTTAGAAAACTTATATTCTTTCGTATTTCTAAAAATTAAAAATACAAAATTATTTATTACTTACGTAAAATGAGTATCTATTTTGTACACCGACAACGTTTCAGGGACCACTGTTCTCTTCTTCAGGTCCTATATTTCAGCTATCCGAAAATTGCCATAGCCTCGTCAATTCATACACTCGTCAGGCAAAGGAATTGGTACATTATGGTAAAGGTAAAATATTTGGAAAACACTAAAACCTTTGCTTGACCCATGCTCCACAGCTATGTATTTGTTAAAAATAATCACTATAAAACCTTCCACTTAAAAATCAGTGCTAGTTAAAACTTTTAAAAAAGAAAAGATGCTCCCTATCATACTATTCCCATGCGGTCTGCCTGTGCTTTCCTTATCGTATGCGTGAGGTTGTGGGCATGTCAACTCTCCCCTCCCTTACTTTGCTCCTGCATTTCTCCTCCTCGTTATGTCATTTCAAGATCAAAAAAGAAAAAACTTTTACATTCATTTTTTTTTCAAATACAGTATATGAACACAATTTTTAAGTCTAGCTTTTGTGTTTAACACACTGTTTCAGTCATAAATTGATATGTTGTTCTTCCTATATACATGCATAAACAGCAAAAAATTAGGAATCTGACTCACAGCACTTGGAAAAGTGATAAACAAAACACTGTCGAGATTGACTAAGTTGATCAAAAGATTGCTTATTTTTCCAATTGCATTACACAGACATAAGAATAACCATTGAAATTCCATATTGAAAAAACAGCTCATACGAACATTTATTCCAACTACTAGCAGCTTTAAGGTTGTGTTAGTTCTTAAGAAAGAGTTATTTCTAGTTATTCATAAAAATGAATACATCTGACTTCAGTAGTAAGAAATAGAATTCAGAGGAAATTAAGATCAAATGTGCTGTTTTTCCAATGAATTTCTAAATCACAGGGAATGTGGTGTCAAGAATTAAACTACCTAAGCTTTTAGTCAATAAATGAATTTATTGATTCTACAATATACAGGGTAATTATAAATTAATATAGTATGTGTGTGCTAATCATGAAACGAAAGAACACATCTGAAAGTTTAATTTCTCATTTGTAACCTTGGTGCCTGCCAACAGATGGCAGCACAAACCTAGTTTCCAAAATAGCATCTATGCAGCAGAAAGCATTCTGTGTTTTGGAATGTGAGAAGGGTTTTTCTGTTATCGTGCAATGTGCATTCCGGAGACAGTTTGTAACTGCACCACCAGGTCGCCAAAGCATTTTGCGATGGCATCAACAGTTTAAGGAAACAGGTTGCTTGTGTACAGGTAAAAGCACAGGACGTCCAAGCGTTTCTGATGAAACAGTGGAGCTATTTAGGGCGAGTTTTGTGCATAGCCCACAGAAGTCAACATTCCGTGCCAGTTGGGAACTTGATAATCCGCAGCCAACAACCGACTAAAACCGTACCACATACAGTTATTGCAAATGTTACAACCGGATGACCTCGTCAAACAATGTGAATTTTGTAATTGCATGCAGGTTGCTATGTAGGATGATGGTTTTCTTGAGCTTCTGCTGTTTAGTGAAGAGAGAACATTCCATTTGAGTGGCAAGGTTCGTTCGCCATAATGTTCGTATCTGGGGTACTGAACAACCACATGCTACAGTACAACACGAACGAGATTCCCCAAAAGTGAATGTGTTTGCTGCAGTCTCTTAATCAAAGGTGTATGGGCCTCCCCGATGGCGCAGTGGTAGCGTCGTCGCCTTGTAATCAAGGGGTCCTGGGTTCGATACCCGGTGGAGGCACAAGTGGTTCGGATCCCACTTTAAACTGTAGGTCCAGTCCTGATTAGCCTTACTGTGCATAAAGTGGACTTAAAACAACAAATCAATCAAAGGTGTACGGTCCCTTTTCTTCATAGAGAACATTGTGATGGGTATGTTTTTCCTCGATATGCTGCAGTTGTGGTTTTTTCCACAAGTGAAAGAAGATTCCAATAACTTCGTACACCACCCCATTGGCACACTGAGGTGCATGGCTACCTGAACGAAGAACTCAGGATTGGGCGATGTGCTGAAGATGAAATGTGCTTTTCCCATGGCCTCCTAGATCTCTCGACCTAACGGTTTGTGATTTTTTTCTTTGGGGGCATGTGAAAGACACAGTGTATGTGTCACCACTACCAACAACTTTTGGTTGATCTGCAGGATCGCATTACAGCTGCATTTATGACCATTAGTAGGGATATGCTAGAGCACATTTGGGGCAAGCTAGACTATTGCATAGATGTGTGTCGTGTAAGACCTTTCAAACCCAATGAATCATTTATAATTACCCTGTATACAAACTTACAATTGGATACATTTCACCAATTGGAAATTGTCTTGCATTTCCAATTGGTTTCAGTTGAGATTTCGATCAAAACCAACCCATTCCGATACCTTCATTGGACATCCAATTGAAATTTCAATTGTAACAAATAGACATTTTCAGCTCGTTACATAAGAGCTAAAACTATACTATCTCTGAGGACTAATTTTTTTATTTACCTAGGTTAAAAGCTGAGGCTGTAAAGGGACACCTAACGTCAGCACACAGAACACCACAAGGATTATCCTGATTGTGGGTCCAGGCACCAGAGTTTTGTTGGTTTGCAAAAAGCAGTTACTCTGGTGTACTATGTGGAAGTGAGGTTGACACTTGGGTGCCTTATGTAAAGGTCACCCTTTACACCCTGGTATGGTGAGTAGAAATTTCCCCAACTCAACAATAATGATAATTCATTATTTTTAATTTATTATTCTAGATTATAGCATTACTATTACTAATTTAATGTTATCCTGACTAGCCTGACCCTCCCTACAAAAATTCCTGACAATGCTCATGCCTCAAAAGTAGTGATGGGTTCAAGCCGTTCATTTGTGTGAGTCGACTCATGAGCGCTCGCTCACTGAGAAGAGTCGTTCAAATGAGTCGTCAAGCTTCCTTTTCTCGAAACACATGCCTGTAGAGGGGGAAGGGGGTAGGAGGTGTTGAAGCAGATGATTGTATTTAAATAAACGAACACAACGGAACGTATCACCCTCTGTCCTTCAAGATTAATAAATTGTATTGCATTTTTGTGTATGTGTGTGTGTGCGTGTAGCCGACTAGATGGCCAAGATTCTGAAGTAATCGACATTTGATCTTGCCACAGAAGTTCCCAGGTTCTAGTCCCGGTTTGGGCAAGGATATTCTTTAAGAGTGTCCCTTCATCTATATCATCACGCATCATCCTCATCGTCGCAATTACTTAAAATTTGAAGAAAAGCGGCATAAAATAAGAAAAATACAAATACGAGTGTCTGTGTGTGTGTGGATATACATATATGTGTAAACAGTAAACACACACACACAAACAAAATTTATTGCATCTTGTTTTCATTATTCTGCCTCATGAGTGAGATTTTCTATATTTGTATCTTGTTTCAGTTTGGATTTCATGCTGCGGATAATGCAAATTATGCAGTACAATTGCATGCACAGAAATGCTATATAATTAATTATATCAATCTTTTATTAGTAATAACGTGCATTTACATATTCTTCCTTTTTTGCATTCGATCACTGGTTTTAATATCGCAACAAATGTGAGAAAGCAAGTCAACAAAATGCACTCCAGATCTGCGCTGCGACACATGCTTGCCAACTCTTTAAACAGCACGAAGAGTCACAGCACAGTCCCACGCCTCTTTCCCCATCATTCGTTCACGACTCTCCTGGCAGCTCGAAGAGTCACAGCACAGCGCCACGACTCTTCTCCCGCCGTTCGTTCATGACTCTCGAGACAGCACGAAGAGTCATGGAGCACCTTAACGACTTGCTTGCCTTAGCGACTCTTCTCCTCCCTCATCGTTCACGACTCTCGAGATGGCACGACGAGTTGTGGAGCACCTTAACGACTCGCTCGCCTTAGTGACTCTTCTCCTCACTCATCGTTCGTTCACGAGTCGCGAGCTCTTAGACAAGGCGCAGCGGCGGCAGTCTTGCCAGCAGACTGGATCTACAGTTTAAAGTGGGATCCACCTGCTCGCTCTCCGCGGATGGCTAACAGCTGTGTTCAAGAAATTTATATCGCTCTTGAACATTGTCCATGTCCATCCCAGATAGCTGTTTGTTGTTCCACAGTCCTTCAATATAAGTTTCTGCCAATATCATAATGTATGATCGAATTTCTATAAAGCGGGCCAAATTATATGTATGTATTTTTTTTAATGTTGCTTTCTACTAGTAAAACACCTTGACACGTAGGCTCAATGCAGATGGCCAACAGCTGTTTATATCACTCGTGAACATGACCCACGTCCATCTTACGTAGTTGTTCCTAATTCTGCAGTCATTCAATAAAAGCTTTTTTGCAGTATCATGTACGATGGAATTTATGATTAAACTTCTATACTTATTCTCTAATGCTGTTTTCATTAGTAAAATATTTCCATGTTAATGTTAATGAAATATTTCAGGTCCTATGAAAACGATCTTGTCAGACAATGTTTAAAGTTCACTTTATGCTCAGATAGTCTAATCGGGATTGAAGCTACATTTTAAACTGGGGTCTAAATCACTGGGCAAGGTGCCTCCACCGAGGATCGAATCCGAGACAGGAAGCGATTTCCTTACCAGGATTTAACAAGGAATGAAAGGATGGCTGAATAACATAAATAAAACATACTCCATGGTGCATGTTCATTGTTTCTTGGTTTCTATGTTGGCCAACTTGAAATAATCTTGGAGTGACTGATAAGTGATGTCGCCCTCCTCAAAGTAAGCATATTGACACCGAAAGTTCCGGGTTCGAACCCCTGCCCAGAGATGAGTGGTAATCTGTATTTAACCTCCTGTCAATTACTCTAATCCTCCGTCGTTGCCTTGTAACGATACCTGGTGGATCCCACTTTAAACTGTAGATTCAGTCCCGATCAGCCTATCTGTACGTAAAATTCATTCATCCTCGCTGTCAATACTAAGTAATTAGGTATAAAAGATGCATAAAATACAACAAAGCGTGTTAGGCAGTGAAAATATTAAAATTGAATTAATAAATTATAAAACATAATTACTGCATGCTAATTTATAAGAAATTATAGCATTTTGAAAAATGTTTGTTCCTTAATGGGAAAATAACTAGTAGCTTATTTCTTCTGTTCATTCCCATGTTAACAGATTTGTCGGAATATTGTAATTAAGAGGTCTCTGCCTAACACCTTCCCAAAATTTTCACAAGACTCCCCTAATATTTTTTACTAACATTTAATTTCTTGTAATTTTAGCGCTAATTTTGTCTGGACATCATAACTGGGGTATAGGCTTCCAGGGGCTTGACTTCCGGCGAAGAAATGCAATGGTTTGGCCGAATTTGAAACTACAGGACAAATTTGTTGGCTGTTCTTCGTTGCCCGTCATGGCCTGGGGCATAGACATACTAGCCTGGGGTTGCGCGCTCTCTCTCTGCAAACAACACTTGCGAGTCGCGAGCCGACTCTTTCCTTCGTTCAAAGAGTCGACTCCTTCCCCTCTCAACGTACACGGCACGTTTCAGCCAGCTTCACTCAACTAGGGGTAGGGAAAAGGGACAGAGAGGACCCCCCTCCCTCCCTCCCTCTCCTCTCCAGTCCCCATTTGCTGCCCGCAGAATCGACTTGCTTTCTTTCAAAAATTGCGGCCGCCAGGCGAGTATACAGTTGCGCATGCGCCTTCCTCGCAAAATTCGTGGAAAGGAGAGGGAATAATAGTTGCTTGGCGGGGTGGAGGAGTCGTGGCACACATACGACTCTTTGAACGTGTCGTTCAATTCTGGTGAACAAGTCGTTCACCGCTCACAAGAGAGAGTCGTTACTTTTGAACGACTCGTTCACGAACGACCCATCACTACTCAAAAGTAACATTCTATTCCTCTGAGTTTGATGTGGCTGGTGCAGTATTGATAATATAGAATATAAAGAAAATGAAAAACACAATGATTGACATATCTTTAAAAAATTCTCAAATATATTCCTGAAGTTTCTAGAATATCTTTCTATTTTCGGTTATTACATTTCTTAATATTGGTTACAAATAATGTGAATTACTGAACATTACTGACAATAGATATAGCACCAGTCAATACTTTCATTGCACAACACTTATATAAATAATAATAGTATGATCAAATATACAGAATTTAATTTATTAATTGTGTCAAAAATATTGCACTTGATACATCTAAATAAACACAATCACATGACTCACATCTCTGAGTTTACTGAACATATTCAACTTTGTTTGTTGAACTTTTTCAACTTTTCAAAATATTGAAGAAACTACATTAAAATAATGAGTCAGCACATGTCAATAAAATTAAAATGGGAAGCATTAACAAGAAATTCTCTGCAAATATTCAAATCTATAAATATGTGAATAAAAAATCAACTATTATCAATATATAATAAACAGTAACAAATTAAACACTTATACTTGTAAAATCAAATATGTACATTTGGCTATGTGTATACAGAAAATGTTGAAAATATTGTTTATAAAGGGTGGTGGAGCCAACTGACACATTTCAAATTTGAATATTGCCCCGGGATGATAGCTTGGTTGGCGGGAAGGGGAACGGTAGAGGAGAGGATGCCATTTCATACAGTCGCTCACATTGGTGCGTTGAAACTTAAAACAATGTATTACCTGTGTTCGAAACTGTTATCTCTCATTTTGGCGACATCGCTTGGCCACCCGACCTTAGTATATCAGATTTTTTCACGGGGGTTCTTAAAAGACCGTGTGTTCTGGAGGCGTATCATGACGACTATTCAAGAACTCAAAGAAGCCATTGTTGACGAAGTTGCGGCTATTGATTAGGACCTATGGAGGCACATGCACGGCAACTTCCAGACACACTTGTAATGCATTGATGTAAAAGGAGGTCATCTTCCTGTGTAGTTTTCAAGAAATAAGCTTGTAATTTGCAAGTAATAAATAGCATACTTTGATGTATTTGCAGATAGTTTCAATTTATTTTTCCCTGTTTCCATGTATGCTCTATGACCATTTGAAATTTGTCAGTTGGCTCCGCAACCTTGTACCATACAGTCCGACAGAAAAAACAAACTGCTAGTACAACGAACAGTATATATTAAGATAACAAAATATACAGAAAACAATTGGAAATATAGGGATAACAGAAATCTTCGGACATTAATAAATAGACTGCTGCATGTATGACTTGAGTATGAAAAGTAGAATTGGAAAGACATCTTATGACTTGTACAGCTTACTAAGAAGTATGTAACACCAGGAACTAAAGGTTATAAATTTGTAAATGGGAACATAGAAAATTACTTATTCTAAATCAATTATATAGTCAAACTGGGTGGCTAGTTAGATCGTAATGTCAAGGAGAGATGGGTGAAAATAAAATGTGAGATCAAAGGAAAAAGTATGATTTCTTTAGACTAGCTTAATATGGAAAGTTTCACTAATAGTTAATAATAATCAGTTTACAGTTCTCATAGAATATTAAATAAATGGCATAATCTATAAGGGTCAGTCAGTGGAAAACAGACCACCTTGTATATCTCTACGTGTAGATGGCACGGCTCTATGAAACTCCAAGGGGGTTCCATTGTCACCTGGTAGATGGCAGTCACATCACAGGCTTGTGTAAAGTAATGTGAGTGTGAAGTGCAGACATGCAGGGACTTGCCATCTGGCATATCATGGAGGCCAGTAAGGAAGAGCAGCAAGCAGTTGTGAGCTTCCTGGTGGAGGAAGGCACTAGTACGCAAGACATTCACCATCAAATGACGGCAGTGTATGGGGAACATTGTTTATCTGTCTCTGGTGGACTTGGAGGTTAGCATGATAACGAACCTCGACATACGGCCAATGCTGTCCGAGACTGGTTTCGCAGATTTCAGTGGGAAACACTCAAGCACCCACCTTATAACCTGGACATGTCCCCGTGTGATTATGCCATCTGTGGTGAGCTGGAATGGGCAACTCAAGATGCTGAGGTGAAGAATGCAGAGAGTGATTGGTTGTTGCAGGAACCACCCACTTTCTACAGGGCCGCCGTTGACATACTGCCAAGACAGTGGGACAAATACCTCAATGCGTACGGGTATTACTTTTAAGGTGAGCACATAGTTTTCCACTGACTGACCCTTACATATTAATCTCCTGATATTATTTGCATAATTAATTTAATAAGACTTCCATGAGACCAGCACATGGAAGAAAATAAGGAAGTTGTTGGGAAACCTGGTTTTATGAGACTTGTAGGAAAACCAAGGCAAAGATGGAATGACAATATGAAGATGGATCTGAAGATTGAATAAATCTTGCCCAAGATAGGTACAGTTGGAAAACAATTTCTACTATGGCAAAACGAAGAAGAAATTGAGGTAAAATGAAGAAGAGTTGATACTTCATGGTCTGGGTGCACGACGTGTGTTCTTAAACTCCAGCCAAGGCAGCCCAGGTCTTACAAGTGGCTTACAGACATATCACAGGAAATGTTGTTGATATCACTATTGAAACTATCCCAAGCTGTGGTTTACGAACAACATGGTGGATTGTCTGCTTGACAACACAGAGAATTCTTTGTCTTTAAAAAGATGTTAATTTGCTTTTGGAAGTAGTATTGGGTGTAAATGGCACTAAATCTCACATCTTTATAAAGCTTGGCTACATTAATAGAAAATTTTGATAACTTTTAGAAAATTACTGAAACAATCAACAAATAACTTTATGCCTACATATCGAAAATAATTATTTTTGAACTGTTTTATTCCAACTGATAACACTGCATTAAGGTACATTAAGGTAGGTAAATGAAGTAGCTTTAAAAAATATTTCATTGCAGTTCAGATGAAAAACTACCTTTTTCGTTGTTTTTTGTTTTATACTTTTTTATCTTTGGATACCAGTTTTTTTTTTGCATATTCTTTCCCATACATACATCTACGGAAAAAAATATAAAATAATATTAACTACACCTTTTTCTTCAGTTGCCTTTCTGGCATCAAATAAATTACTGCCAGCCATTGAAAGAAAGCTGCTGCTGCTGTTGCTGTGTTTTCTACCAGTTTTTGTCTGCAGTGAGCCAACTCAATCGCATTGAGAAAGGTTTACAAGCCAAGTAAGCTGGATAAGCCAACATGACGTCATGGAACCAGAAGTGGGTGGACCTAGCCATACTTGGATTGAGTTCTAGAACAGATGTAGGCTGACTTGACTGGAGTTTAAGAGCGCACATATGTTCAAATTAGAACAAAAGAAGATGGTGGATGTTGCAGTGTAGCCATACAAAGATCACCATAGGTGAACAGATACATGCAAAATAATCTAACACAGTTATTTTTAGTGGTTTTTATTTGATTTTTTCTGTTTCCCAGAACTTTTTCAAGCTACACATACAATCTCACATGGCTAGTGAAAAAGTTCTGGGAAACCAGAACGAAACGTTGCAGATAAAATCAAATAAAAACACTAAAAGTAACTGTTAGATTGTTTTGCATGTACAAAAAGTCGTTATGCGAACCTTCAAAGAACTGTGAACAGATGTTCACAGCAGTGTTTGAATTGTAGATATAATAAGTGGTTGGATGTCAGAAATAATGGTTGTAGAAGAGGTTGTTCGGTGATGTTAATTCTAGGGAATCAAATTCTTTGTTTGGAATGGTAAGAGGTGTCTACTTCCTTTTTTTAAAAAATAATTGTATATTTAAATTATATAAATACTATGCCTATATAATGATTTCAATTATTGCATTACAAAATTTAGTTGTAAATCCATATAACATTGAAAGAAAAGTAGAAGAACTCTAAAGCTTGTAAAGATTTTTACAGTTGGAGAGAATAACTAATTATCTGTAATATACAAACCAAATAGAAATAATCTCTTGGATACAAGAATAAACAAATATTAATACAAATACTCAAAGATGCACACAAAAATTTTGAGTGCATCTATAACAAAAAACAAAGTTTTCAGTCTTAGAGAACATTTTTACAATTTCCAGAGTTTAAGCAGCACACATGACACTGTAAACAACTATATAAAAATGACTTTTCCTTGCATACTTCATAAATATTACAATTAAACACAAATTATATATTTATTAATATAATAATGAAAGATCCCTTTCCCCCTGATATTATGTGTGGCAAGAAAATTTATATGATACAACGACCGGTATGCTAAGAAAAGTTACTGCATAAATACCATGAATTTACTGTACCTTTTGTACATAAAATATTAAAAAATAAACTTTATTTCATAATAATGCCACTGTCAGTCTGTAGACTAGTTTTATCATTTCTCTGACAATGATGGTACATGAAATAACTAGATAACTTTTAAAATATTTTGGCACATTTGAACTGACTAAAACACAAAATATAATCTTTTCAATATTACACTGAGCAGGATTGATTTCCTCCCTGGTGAAATTACATTTAATTGCAAAGATTTTATGATAAGCCCAAAAATGGCAATCCATTTGCTGCATAACCAACCATGTTTGTGGCATAAGTCTTCAAAATTAAAATGTAGTAAATAAATAAGGAGAAACTAGTACTCACTTTGTCCGAAGAAAAACAGTTTCAGATAAAGTGAGTACTAGTTTTTCCTTATTTATCTACTACCGCGTCTCTCTTCTCCTAATTATAAAATATAGTACATCTGAAATTACAGTGGAAATTTAATGAAGTAAAATGCGATATGTTCTTGCAACAATAAATGACAACTTTTGGTATTGGGCCATGAAGGAAGGCTGCCTAACAAACCCACACACTCTGAAATAATTAGAGGAACATATCAACCATGTGTTACGAAGTGTGCTTAAGGAATTTCTTCACAATGCTTACAATGCCTGACTGGCAGCACAGGCACATGTGTGAAATATTAGTGTGTCAAAAGGATTTTTAGGGAATGGGAACAGAACATTTCTTGCTTTTGATAAATCTATACATTCTTAATAAAATTACAGCCACTCAAAAACAGGTTGTGACCTCTTCAACACCTTGTTTCTAAATATATCTGTTTGGCGGTTACGCGGAGATAGGTAATTTACTCAGATAAGCTTACTTTTCATTTTTCCGCATACATCTTTTTTTGCCACCAGACGGGTGGCGAAATCTATCGCGAGAAAAAAATTATGCAGAAAAATGAAAAGAAAGCTTATCAGAGTAAATTACTCTTCTACACCTTCAACTTGTGCAGGGAAGGATAATTCATTTTTCTGTGCTAACCAGTGTGATAACAAAAATTACTATGTGGTAAACTAGCACATGCATAAAATATATAAAATGCAAAAGTTGAACATTATCACAATAAAAAAGACTATTCATTGGTTTATATACTTGAGTACACATTAAACACAAACTTATATTACAAGTTTCATTAACTACATTTCATAACACTATTGTTGCAAAATTTATCACAATATTTTGTCCATTGTTAAAAAGAAAAGCACTTGAAACTGTACAATAAATTACAATAATAGCTCCTGGTTGTTTTTAAGATGATAACTTATAACATCATTAATCCATTATATAAATTCTACATCTGCTAAATCAGAAGCAAAATTGGAGTGAATAAAGCAAATTGGGTTTCAAACTGAAGTGAACATTTTAACTATTCCAGCCAGATAGTGTTAATAGTTTTTGCCAATTCTTCCAATATTTTGATAGCTTTGGTTATCAGCAATGTTGATTTATAAGCATTATTTGTAACGGCAATATTTTTTTCCATACACGAAAAAGCATAATTACTGAACACTGGCTGTACATTAAATTATTGCAAAATATACAAATGTACAAAAATACAGAGAACTTGTGACAATTATAATACCAGTTAGCAGGAGAGAGTAAAGAACCAGCATCATATTGGAGGTTGGAAAAGAAACAAACCTTAATAAAACAGAATGAAAGACGTACCTCTGGCAATCCACAAGCAGATAAAATCAGATATTTCAATCCTAGAAATGAGAATGTTCATCTGAGAAAAATTAAAAGAAGAGTGTTAAAATCTGGAGGAAGGGAGACATTTGGTAGTGTGCAGGGAAGTAACACATGTTGGGTCATCTATTGGAGCAGATCAGAAGCTTCTGTGCATCAGATCTGACCTTGGGTGGAGTGCAGTCCAGGCTGCAGGAAATTCAAATAGTTCACAATTTAGATCTGCTGTTAACATTATGCTTGGTATATTCAAGCATTTCCACAACTGCATGATCATGATCTGTTAGTTGTTCACCGCAGGTATGTCTTTTAACTCTGTTTTGTTAACATGACTGATAAAATAGATTGATTGATTTGCTTTATTTTACTTAGCTTTTCGTGCAACTTTTGGTTAATTTGCAAAGATGGAGATGAGTAATGATATGATGAAATTGATGAATGGGCATCCATGCTCAGGCCAGGATTCGAACCCGGGACCCTTGGCATCGTAGCACGGTGTGCTAAGCACTCCGCCATGGGGACCAGCACTGATAAAATGGACAAGTGCCAAGATTTTTCAAAGGAAACTGTCGCATAAACCAGGAGAAATCTATTGTTGAGCTGACATTCTGAAGCAAATAGAATCATTCATAAAACAGAATGACAAGAATCAGTTCATGAAAAAAAAAAAACTGAGTGTATATGTGTGCAAAAGGAATTAGTGGAAGTTAAATACAGGTTAGCAAATGTGCTTTATGAAAATAATTTCCCATAAATTTGGTCCGTATTCAGATACAGTATAAACCACTGAATGTGATAACAAGGAACTCTTAAGTGATTACATTCACTTTCTTGCATCATATTGATTTACAATGTTGTATTCGGAAAACCCCTTAACCAGGGTCAAATGGGAACTCTTTGACGAATAGATTCTCTTGGGCTATTAACTAGGCGCGTTCTGTACAGATATCTAAACTTTCTAACGTCAGTCTCATCTTCAAAGTAGAAGTAATACATTTCTATCACTTCTACCCTGAAGATGAGTGATGTTAGCTGTAGAAAGCTTGGAGATTTTTCCAGAACTCATCTACTCAATACCCCGAGAGAATTGATTCATCATTCGTCACCACGAAAGCTACAAGACTAACTGAAACCCGGTTTGTATTTTTTATTGTAGAGCTCAGAAAGGCTTCTTACCATTGGACCTTTCACAAGCTTTGGGACCACAGAGCACGATGCTTTTGTCGTATCACAAAGATGTTGATGTCATTGTTCTGGAGGTTCTGTGTGAGTCTGCTGATGTCATGGTTAGGCGATTGTTGAAAGCCTGAACAGCATAGAGATAATGCAAGATCCAGAGTGCTTAGGTGATTTTAGGTATATTTGCAATTTATAGTTGGTGGAAGAACCAGGGATCATGACAACATTTGAAGACTATAATTTTTGTCTTCAAATAACTGTTTCTTTCAATGTACTTTACGTGACTAGATATGCATAGGAGTTTTACCACCTCATTGGTCAACTCATCATGGCACAATCAAAAAGGGCCAATTATTAAACGAGCCTTAGTTAACTTAATTTCACCAAATTGTTAGATTTGTTATTAAGATGAAATTTTAGAATATTTAATGAATTTCGAAGTCTGGGAAAATGTATCACATTTCATTTATGGATGTTAACACTGAACAAACTTCAAATGCTATATTTTGCACTTATATACGGCTAATTCCATGCCAAATCAACCGATAATAATTATTTTTTAACTTTAAGGGTTCAGATTTTTTGGTTTTTTTGATTATACATTGCACCTATCAAGAGGACAAAAACTGCCAAATTTCAGATTTTTCGGCTCTTACTTTTTGAGTTATTGACTTTCAAAAAGCAAAAATCCCAAAATTTGATGACATTTTGAGGTTTTCGTCAACTTTACTGGTACTACCACTGTACCAAAAATTATCAATTTCTGAGATGTCAAGGTTCAGACCTCAGTTGATTTGGCATGTAATGATCCATACACAAAACATTAAAATACTGACCATGGCAAAATTTATAGTATAAAAAATACATACACTAAAAACATAATGTGTTCACCCTCTAACAGAGTCTTCTTAAGACGAATATTCACAAAAGATTGATCTTTTGTAAATATTCGTCTGAAGATCAATCTTTTGTGAATATTCATTTGAAGAAGACCCTGTTCGATGTTGCCTTGGTCAGTATTTTAATGTTTTATTAACATGGAAACATGGCTTAACAGTGTTACCATTATGTACACAGTTTATACCTGTAATAAGCCTTAAGTTCTTCATGAACTTTCATGTGCTTCCTGTACTCCTGTCTTGAGAGAAACTTGCCACACAGATCGCATCTGCGATCTCTGGAAATAGGAAGGTCTTTGTCTTCAGATTTGTTCGCGGAATCACTTTCTACTTGACTACATGATTCACTACTAGAAGTGTCACTATCTGTAACAGTTATAACCTTCTTTGTTTTCAACAAACTGTGTTTCTCTCTATATGCAAGTGTACAAGTTCTTTGTTTCTTCTCAGACACTGAGTTGTCTCTTGAAGGCAATTCCATGCACCTTTTCTGTGAAAGATTCTTCGTATTTTTCACTTTCTTAAATGTTTCAGTTTTTATACTTGAATGCTCATTCCGAAGAAAACGTTCCATACTGAAAGGGAAACCATATTTGAAGTTGGGATACAAACACACATGTAATTATCGTACCATAATAATCACGCACATAATTTATTTTTCCTCATTATTCAAAAACCCAAAAAACAGGACAATATAGAAGATAAACTAATAATTTAGCATCCAATCCCATAATCGATATTAGTAACAATCCACTTTCATGTGGTGAATGAATGTAACAGAAATAAATTACCAACTATCATTTTGCATTGCCTCATTATAATTTCAATCAGTTCCAAACTCAAGTATTTAGGAGTAATATTAAGAAATAAAAAAATATGATCAAGAGGAAATTAAAATAGAGTTACTTTTCTATTCATAAGTTATTTTCCTCTCATTTAAAATACAGCAAACAGTAATTTGCCTGTAGCATTATACGGAAGAGGTCCCACACCATGGCCATGAGGTCTAAGGCATCATGCTTTGGGCTCCAACTACGCGACGGACGCAGATTCGAGTCTCCTGAGGGAAGCGTAATAACTTTTCTCTTGAGATTTCGACCTGTGTATGGGACTGGTGGCCAGACACCATTGCGAGGAAATTGGGGAGCTACGAATGAGTAGCGTAACCTGGTCACAGAAACCTACAAGGACTGGGGGGTTAGTCGTGCTGACCATGTGTCACCCCGTACCTGGTTTAGGGTGACTACTCTACGACCTTGAAAAATTCAAGTATAATTCCTGGTTTTCAAGGCAAACTTTCCAAAAATTCAAGGGTGCAAGCAGATGTTTTCTCTGTTTCAACGTTAAGTATTACCGGCTCTCACCACCCACACATAGACATACACAATACATACAACAATATATATATATTAGCAATATACAATAGCAGAGCTGGAATTTAATTGAAAGATTTGATTCTGTAAGGCTTGTGTAAGTATTTCAGTGGAAGTGTGTTTTAAACATGTAGAGTCACGTGTCTTAACTAGTTTCTAGTTAAATCAGTTAGTGTTAATAAAACGTTAATATTGTGATATTAAGACTGTTACTTAAACCCAGAGTTTTTATACTCCTAGCCAGGGACGAAGTAGCAAATTAAACCGAATTCTGTGAATCCGTTTGCTTTGTTAGTGTCCTTTGCAGAACAATCTAGGACAGATGGAAGATTATTGCAAGATATCTTGAAGTTGATTAGGTAAATTAGAGTGTGAAATTCTTTTACAATCAACAATTTTTTGTACATAAATATATCCCGTAACATTTGTGACTTGTATTTGAAGATGTATTTCGAGTCTGAGTATGTGACATGTCAAATGTAAACTCTGCACCTAAATGAAATATATATACGCCATTTAATTGAATTGAATTAGAATTTTTCCAAAATTTATCCAAAAATTCTAATTCAATTCAATTAAATGGTGTATATATATTTCATTTATATATATTAACAGTATAAAGAGTCTGTGTGATTCCAATTTATCCAAAAATTCTAATTCAATTCAATTAAATGGTGTATATATATTTCATTTAGGTGCGGAGTTTACATGTGAGATGTCACATACTCAGACTCGAAATACATCTACAAATACAAGTCACAAATGTTACGGGATATATTTATGTACACAAAATTGTTGATTGTAAAAGAATTTCACACTCTAATTTACGTAATCAACTTCAAGATATCTTGCAATAATCTTCTGTCTGTCCTAGATTGTTCTGCAAAGGACACTAACAAAGCAAACGGATTCACAGAATTCTGTTTAATTTGCTACTTCGTCCCTGGCTAGGAGTATAAAAACTCTTTTACACCCAGGGTCTTGCTGGGTTTAAGTAACAGTCTTAATATCACAATATTAACGTTTTATTAACAGTAACTGATTTAACTAGAAACTAGTTAACACACGTGACTCTACACGTTTAAAACACACTTCCACTGAAATACTTACACAAGCCATACAGAATCAAATCTTTCAATTAAATTCCAGCTCTGCTATTGTCATAAGATTAGAAACCGTAAATAGTCACAAGATTACTCACATAAAGCCTTGAAAAATCACAAACTTAGACTTACTTTAATGTCATCTTTCATTTTTCTTTCATAACCTAACCAAGGATTATCTATTACAGGATGGGACACTGAGCATATTCTCCATTGACTTGTGCGAACACTATTCTAAGGCCTTATAAACTACAGACTATTCATACCCAGTACAAGCAGAGCCATCTGGCGGGGAAGACAACGTACTCGAACAGTGAGGAACTATCGATGTTTGAGCTCGATACTTGGAAAGCAAATAAATAATGTAATAAATTTAAAAAAAGGAATAATTAAAATTGTGGATTCTAGAAAATATTCTAATTTCTTATACATTTACTAAACATATATGATATTGGGTTATTTTCTGGTTTTCGTAAAATTCAAGACAAGAAACAAGATTTTAATTCTTACACTAAAAATCTTACTTGATGGTTCATTATTGTAATTGATTTCAGGATTTTTCTATTATTTACCTTGGAGTTTAATGATTGCAATCCACGTGATATCCAATGAGATGAACAATAATCCCCCTTGCACTAAAATAACAAACTACCCGTAACACAGCACATTTGCCACACAAGAAATATTGTACTGTGGAGTTACACTGAAAATTCATCGGATGCAAATATGGAGGAAGAATTAGCCACATAATGTCAAACTAAGAATTTGTAACGTTGATTAGGTATATACATTTTTTATTTGATTCGTCAACGTTGACCTTGCACATTGTCTTTTCTTACTGGCATTAATTAAAAATCATTTACTATTCCAAAATGTTGTAAATATGTCTAGGTTTTCCTTTAAAATAACAACTATTCACGTATGCAGCCAAAACTCATTTGTAGGATACAACAAAGATTTCTTTTCCAACTAAACTTAAATTTAATTCTACACGAATTTAAATTACACACATACATAAAATATGTAGAGTTTCTACCTTTGCTTAGAGCGATCAAACTCAACATGTGTGCTTTGAGACTTCTTAGAGGATGGTATTTAATCAAGGTAAACGATGGATGTAAAAGTTTTGTAATGAGATATCTACGTTAAACACTAATACCCAATTCCTAGCCTATTCTATACTATGCTTGACTTAAGATATAAAACACATCTTTCACAGGCCCAGGCTTAATCACAAAAACAATCACCACTGAATTCCTTAAGATTCCAGGCATAGCATAAGGGAAATCATAGAAGCTTTAAAATTCTTCACAATGAACCTAAATATTGGTTCAGAAAGTAAAATATTGCCACACTAAAACGAAATGTACTTATAACAAAAACTCAGTCCTTGATCCATGGTGCATTACCACAGGTTAGTCAATAACCAACTTTGAGAATAGTGAAATGCATCACAATCTTCCATGAAAGTCTAAAATCTTTACAACAGCTTCATTAAAAGTTTCAAGTGCTCGAATATGTACGACATAATGCAGTACTACATAAATGTAATACAAATATAGTTTATAATGTACATCCCTTGAATTTATACGATTGTTTTATGAGTCAGCCTCTGATCAGGGACTAATGGCAAGCTTGACAGGGCAGATCCCATTAATTGTCCATCAGTTTAAAGCTGTTAGTTTTCATCCAAGCGGTTAGATGGTGCTACCAACTTCAGTCTCCAACAGAAATGTAGTATGGCAACTTCGGTATCCTCTTAGTAATCTCCGAGTTCGCCATGGCTTATGGGGCTGGGTTATCCTTATATATATATATAATCCTTGACCCAACCACAAGAAACATATCTCTAACTTTTCCCATCGTTACCAATTCCGCACAGAAAATCATCATACCTAAATGCGTGATGACGCTAGATATTTTCTATGATCATACAGACCCACCTATACATGTGAAAACTTACAGAATAACATTGATTCAAACGAACATGTACAAAAAGGAAACAAATAAACAATAAATATTTTGCTACGACGTAACTTGGGTTGTTGCAAATTTTACAGCCAGCTCTCTTTTCTTTTCCTTCCTCGATAACAATTAAAACTAAACTGTGAAAACCTTGCCTCAGGGCATTAATAAATATGTATAAGTTCAATGGTATTGGGATTAATAAAAGTTGCCATTTTTCACGTCTACAGAGAAAAATTCACGTAGAATTCACGCATAATTCCCGGAGCCAATAATTCAAGTATAATTCCCAAAATTCAAGGAATTCCCGGTGAGTAGCCACCTGTGGTTTTATGAGTGAGGTTGGCAGTCAGTAGATAAGCCCTGGCACTCACGGGCCATTGCGCCACAGGTTATTACATAGAAGAGAGATGTTGTCCCTTAATTAAAATAGACTTAACTTTTATTTTTAATTAAAAGAGATAAACTAACAGGCGAGTGGAGATGATTACATAATACAGACATGCATAGTTTATATTCATCTCCTGACAGTAATAGAATTAACTCAAGAAGACTTTGATGGCACACATGAAAGAGAAAATAAATGTTTACTGGATCAGTTGGCACACTTGAAGGTACAAGACATTAAGGGCAGCTTTGTGCTGTTCTTTGTTCCTCATATCTTGTGGTGTGCTAATTACTCACAATTACAGAATAATAAGCATTCTCAAAAAATATTTAAAACGTTTTAGGAATCAACTGCTCCCTTCATCAGGTTCTTTCTTGACTAGCAAGATCGCTTCATAGCCATGTTTGAATTAAAAACAAGGAAAAAGGATATAGGAATGTCTATGGTAGAAAAGGAATTCTAAAAACCTGCCCAAACCTGTTAAAACTTCCATCCCCACTACCATTCCTTTGTAAAACCACATAAGTTACAAAGTCAATCTTAAAAGAACATTTCGACTTGAAAAGTTAAAAGACCCACACTAATTCACTTTCGCCTGTGCAGCTGCATTCCGCGAGAAGACAGATTGTATTTAAAGTTTCAGCAGTGAGCGGTTTTTGGGCAATTTTGTCAATTCTCAAAATTCAAAAACTCAAAAACCGGGAACATGAAAAATAAAATAAAAATATTTTCTATATTTCAGATGATAAGAAACGTGTATACCAAAATTTAGTCAAATCCATGACATCAAATTCCAAAATTTATTTTCCCTTGGTTACTTTGACATGGAATTACCCTGTGTCTTGATGCTCTCTATATGCTGTGAAAGTTTGTCAGCATTGTACGACAACATTCTGTATATCTATCTAACACATATACTTTATCTTGACACATTCCAGAAAAGTAAAAATACTTACATGATATGCTTATTTGATTGATTCTTGTCACCAAACTTTCTGCAAATGTTTTTGTACGAAAGGATATTGCACTTAGAGTCAACACTTTCAGAACTTCCTCTTGAACTTCTGTGACGTGATCTGCTCGCAGATACTGCTTTATTGGGCTTCTTCCTTCCTGAATCACTACCTACACTAATAGTGACCGCAGTCTCATCACTGCAACTGCTGCTTGCACATCTCTGTTCAGTTAAAAACACAACAATAACCATATTATAAACATACACTAGAACTAACTTTTCATTACATTATGAGGTGCATTCAGAAAGTTTCCGATTAGTCATAAAATAAAGCAAGTAGTAATTGACATTTATTGCATTAGTTACAGAGACTCATAACCTACTTTTTTGACAAATCCACCACTTTGTTCTGTACCGCAGTATTGGTGTCAAAATGCTGTCTTCCCAGAAACCAATTGAGCTGAAGGAAGAGATAAAAGTCGCTATGTGTGATGTCAAACTATATGGGGATGGTCGAAGATCTTGCACTTGTAGTGATGCAAAAGAGCTTGCTTGTGCTCAGCTTCATGGGTTGACCTTACATAAATTGTCTGCACCACTGTCAGACCACATTGCTTGCTTATGACGTCAGGTCAGTCAGGGTGTCTACCAGTCAAGAAATCAACAGGTAGGTCAAGATTTTTTTGCTATTTTTTGCAGTATAGTGAATTTACATTGTTATCTGTACTTGGATAGCTGAGATATAGGACCTGAAGAAGGGACCAGTGGTTTCCGAAACGTTATCAGTCTACAAAATAGATACTCATTTTACGTAACTAATAAATAATTTTGTATTTTTATTTTTTAGAAATACGAAAGAATATCTGTACTTGGATTTGAAAAAAATGAATATTTGGAAATCTAAAATTATATTGAGTTGTTGCTAAGCTTTGTTCATTTTTTCCTTAAGAATTACATTCTTGTAAGTGTGAAGTTTTGTAAAAATATTAAATAATGTGGCCATTTCCCATCCAGGATGAAGTCTGAAGCATTAATTTTCTAAATTACATACATTTACCTCAGTGAAAAAAAATCACTACAGAAAACAGTTGAGAAAATCTGTGCAAAATAACAAAAAATATGCCACCCTCCATGCAAGAATATGCAATATTAGTGTCTTGAGTGGTGGAGCCATGTAACATTGAGATTAGACAAGATTAGTAAAAGTTCCCTGTGCACAATGTACCATTTTATAAAGGCACATTCAGAGGCTGTGGGCTCCTCACACATTGACTCCAATGGCCTCCTCGATGGCACAGTGGTAGCGTCGCCGCCTTGTAATCAAGGGGTCTCGGTGGAGGCCCATAAATGGTTCAGATCCCACTTTAAACTGTAGGTCCAGTCCCGATTAGCATTACTGTGCATAAAGTGGACTTAAAACGCCAACTCAATCAATCTTGGCCAAGTTGATGTGATCAGCATCATGCTCCAGCTGCCTTTATCTACAGGGTCTCATTTATTTGAGGTTGGGTGACCTCAGATCTGCTCTATGCACGGAGAAGGCTGGAAAAATTCCAAACTTAGATCAGCCACCCAGGGAATCGAACCCAGGCCTCTCCCACGTAGCAGTCAGACACCCTACCTACAATATCGCCATGGCTCCTTTGGACAAGATTGGTAGGAAGATAAAGATTGAGTTTCTTTCTTAATGTCCAGAACTGTACTTGGAGTTCAATGGGTTGGGGGAACCTTGAATGAGATTCAAATCTTGGCTTCACACCTTGTTGGAGAAACAAATCTAGTGCATTCCACAGTGTTTTCTGAGTTCTAAAGCTATATATTCATGCACACAATTATAAATAATTGACAAACCTCTACGCCCTGTGCAGCTAAGTAATCTTCTCCGCATTCGGGAAGTGCAGCATCAGATGCTAAACAAGTATCTACAAATTCCGTAAAAATTTCCAGTTTTGCCACACATCTTGCACACATAAAATTTGTACTCAGATCCTTTTGTTTCTGAAACAAAATAGAAAGTTCAGGAAATTTACTCAGTGTGATTGACTGATTGATTTGCTTTATTTTACTTTGCTTTCTGTGCAACTTTTGGCTAATTTGTAGAGATGGGGATGAATGATGATATGATGAAATTTATGAATGGACACTCACAAACATCCATGCCCAGGTCAGGATTTGAACCCGGGATGCCTGGCATCATAACGCGATGTGCTAACCACTCCACCATGGGGGCCGGCTAACTCAGTGTGATGAAAGAGATTAAGGAGGCAATGAGCACAAGTAGGACAAGGCAAGGAACACAGGATTACAAGTAAAGTATGGAGAGAAGGGCAAAAAAATGAAGAATAGTGTTAGTAAGAACTTGGAAACTGGTTAGACAACCTGAGGAAGCAGCTTAACAAGGAAAATTTTAAAGAACTGTACACCATAAAAGTATTGTCAAGTTATTATATGCATAGAAACTGACCAGTATTATGCAAAGATGGTACCATCCTCACAAACAATATTTCAACTGAAATATTGGCAAGAGCGGGCATGAGGACGAAGATGATGAAGTTGAGCCCAGTGTAAAAAATAGGACTAATGCTCCAACTGTAGGAGAAATTAAACACACACTAAAGAAGATGCACAATGGGAAAGCAGCAGGTGTTGACAACATTCCACTAGAAGGGATGAAAACTGACATGAATACAGTGGCAAATATGCTACAGTCCGTCCTTATTTGACAAGATGTGGACTGAGAGAGAGAAATAACTCAAGACTGGAGGTGTTCAATTGGTAAAGATAATGAAATTGAACTGCATGATGACGTCAAGTTGAATATCATCCATTGGTGGATTGTGTGGCAAGTTATTTTTTTAAAAAAAATGCTATCATTGCATGCTTAGATACTAATCAATTGAGTAAAAACAATTTTCCAGTAAGTATAGAGCGTTCCCCGACATTTGCTATGAGACTCAGCGGCAAGCGGTCCGGCGTCAACACTTGTCTTTCCCGGTGAATGGGGTCCGCGACAGTCAGATGCTACAGTCTGTTTTTTTCGCTCTCCCTGCCTTCGCTCTCTTTCCCTTTCTGTTGACGTTGCAGACTGACGCCAGTATAATCCTCCCTCGGAAGTTGTGTTGAAGATTGTGGCTTAATATGGCACCACAAAAGTTTACATTACAGCAAAGGATTTATCTTGTCGAGTGTTACTTCGGAAAGAGGAATTGTGGACGACGTTTTGCAACAAAATTTCCTGGTGTTCCCGTTCCACATAGGACCACTATATTAAACCTCGTAAAAAAGTTTAGAGTAACACGGTCAGTTCTGAATAAAAGTGGAAAGAAAAACCCATGTGTACTTACTGAGGAAAAACTCGATGAGATAGGACAAAGGTTAGAACAGTCTCCTCAGAAATCTATCCGCCACCTCTCACAAGAAACGGATGTTTCAAAACCCCTCTAGGTCCTCTGATTTGTCAGCCTGCGATTTTTATTTATGGGGAAATCTAAAAAAATGAAGTATATTAAGACAATCCACACACCATCCGTGAGTTAAAAGAGAGTATTGTATGAGAAATCGGGAGAATTACAGTAGACGAACTTGCACGTGTAAATGCCAATTTCCTTCGGAGATTATTTTCCTGTAGTTTACGGTTATTACAAGCATAAGAAAACAGTTTTTTCTTTGTGACGTTTCAGGAGAACACACGCTCCTTTCATCAGACATTTATTTTCATTTTGACTAAAGATACAGTTATAACAATGGTTAGTTATATCTCCTTCGGAGATGCCAGGAATGTGTTACAGCAGAGGGACATAATTTTCAACACCTTCTGCAGTCAAGGTTAGTACACAATATGAAAACTGTAATTTTAATAGCCGACCCTACAGACTGTCGCGGACCCTGTTTGCCGGGAAAGACAAGCTCTGATGCTGGGCCGCTTGCCGCCGAGTCTCGTAGCGAATGTGATTAATTCGTAATTAAACAATCGACATTTGGGCTGTCAGAAATTAAACAAACAATCTCAACTTGGCCGATGCTTGTATTAGATCATTCATATTGAGTTTGATGTGATAGTAACTTTTTTGTTTCTATTGTTAGGCTTGTTCTGTTTGGTTAGGGGTGTTGGGTTGATGCTATTATTATTATTGTTTGGTTAGGGGTGTTGGGTTGATGCTATTATTATTATTTCCACATTATATTTTTACCTTTATGTGAATGCAACTGTATTCTACAGGGGGAGACTGTGAAAGTACTTCGTAATTTCACTTATGATGGTAACACTTCAGGATAATGAAAACCTATTATTTGTAGAATCCACATTGTGAATTTATAACTAAATTTTGTAGTATCTGTAGATTAAAATAAAATTAGCATAATTTTACGATGAGTACACTGGGTAACCGGCCCTCAAGTTTCTTTAGCAATATAGGAAAATTATCGGAATGTACATTATTTTTCACGGTACTGGTGCGATCTTGCACAAACACTTTTCACTCGTATATTTCGTAATTTTTAACATTCGTACTTACCGATTATGCATTGCGAAAGATTCTTTAAGGTAACATTTTGCTTTTTTCACGAAAGTAACTTCAATTTTTCACATTAAGAGTAATTATTGTTCATAGTTTTTTTGCTTGCGTAACACACAATATGAGTAGGGTGGTGGATCATGAAAAATACCATGAATAGCTCCACAAACCATTGACGGATAGCCCCAAAAACCATTTACGTAGCCCCATGAACCATTTCCAGCAAGGTTAGGTTAGGTTCGGCAAGCATAGTTAAAATTTTGTTCCTTGAAAGATACATGAATTTCCGGTCAAATATATTGCACGATGGAAAAAAATACATCCTCTGTAACATATTGTAACATATGTATACAAGTGGCTGGTAAACAGTGCAGTGTGCACAAGATGGCCACCCACAGTAAGCTGTGTTGTTGTACGCACTTCCTTAATAAATAGGTTATTCAAGGAACCTTGTTTGTATCTGGGGCAACAGTTCGCTATATCAGAGACACTTTTCTTCAAATTTACAGGAGAAACTACTTACGGAAATCAGTTTCTGTAGCATTGTCGAAGTTCTTCGAGGCATTTTCTTTCATCTTTCAATCTATTTCAGCGGGAAATTAATTCCCGTTGCTTGAATTTAAGCGAAAACGTAACCATGCCGTTTTTTAACTATGTTTGCCTAACCTAACTGAACCTAACCTTCTGTGAATGGTTTTTGGGGCTATTCGTGGATGGCTATGCGATCCCAAATGGTTTTTGGGCCTATGCGTGAATGGTTTTTGGGGCTATCCGTGAATGGTTTGTGGGGCTCACACCATGACTTGCGTTCCGTAACACTTCGAGAAATAGCTTATTTTAGTGTAAAAAATGTTTCTAATCGTGTGAAAACCTTAATGGCACCTTCAAATATGTTCCGCAATACACAATTGGTAAGTACAAACCATATGAAACACAAAATATCCGATTTTAAAGTGTCTCCGATATAACGAACTGATACCGTATTGGGAATACAATATAAAACATCCACGACCTTTAACCCGAGAAAGCCCAATGTCACCTGTAGGTGACACCTTTTTAATATTTTTTTTTATTGTATGCTGTGGCCGGGCATATATTTTTTCTATGTCAAACTGTTCATTCACTTTTTCTCAACTGAATTGTTGCACTTTTGAACTGAGGGACATCTTGTGGAACTTTCTGGAACTATTGAAGTAAAGATTCCTGCCCTTAGGAAGGACGACATATCACCTGCTCCTGGAGAAGGACATTCAAAAACATCAAAATGGTAAGATGATAGAAGTTTATTACTTTTACTTACTGTTAAAGGTTTAAGGTTTATGTCTGGTAAATATAAATTTTCTCCCTGAACAATAAGTTGGTGTAATTGTTGAATAAATTTGTAGTGTCACCTGTAGGTGACATTGGGCTTTGAAAGTCATAAATGGATAAAGGACTAGGACATAATTGCATTTTAGCGTTAATTTTAATAATTATAATTGTAGTAATAATATAATTACAATATAATTTTGTAACAATGATGTAATAATAATAATAATAAAATGTAATTTTAATAATTTTAGTCTTCCAGTGAGTAATGATTTATAATTATTGTAAAAACAAGAATAAAAACATTGAGACTTGAAAAACAAACACAAATAAAATGCTTTCCTCATCAATAATAATGATAAATCTTGGGGGCAAAACAATGCTATAGTATCTTATTCTGATATACACTGTAATGTTGTGGTATTACTCTAGTACTCTAGTACTAATAAAAAAATAATACAAATTTTTGAACTTGGAATCAACTACCATTTCAGGTTGAATTTGGATGAAGCATTAGAACTTATTGGAGAAATTGATGATGACATTGATGAGGTTCTTTTCCCACCTGATGATGATGGATTCACAAATTAAGACAGTGGGGATGAGAATTGCAGAGATGTCAATCGCCTTCCTCCAGCAATGCTCCTCGCCGAGGCGGAAGTTGTCACAAGAAGTTATCATGATTCACAAGAGACCACAACAATTGAAGAGACAACAATTGATGCTAGTCGAATCGGGAGGGCATGTTCATGGGTGGCGTCGATCGTTCACTCCTTGAGGGTCAGTTTCAGGGGTAAAAAGTGGTGGTTCTCCTTGTTTGCCTTTGGAATAGATGCAGCATGCCACAATGCATAGCTGATTTTCAAGAAAGTGAATGGCAAAAATGTGACATATTGTGATTTCCGACGATCACTGGTGGAATCATACTGCCGTTTACATGGAAACTCTCCTTACAGAAGTCCCCAAATTGGTTCTGTGTCCTTGCGTGTACCAAATAAAGTCAGACAAGACATCAACATTGCCGAACATGTACAGGTAGAGTGTTCTCAAAGAACATGTGAACACTGCCACAAGAGGGCACTGATAATATGTATGAGGTGCGGTGTAGCATTACACATACACTGTTGGTACGAATTTCATGCACATACATAAACAGGAAAAAGTGTAAAGCGTTATGTCAAGTTCTGACATTGTTAATATCATCTGTGTTACATAAAAATGAAAAGGGAATGTATAAAACAGAGATGTTCCATGGTATAAGTTTCACGTTATGTTCATTTTGTTACCTTGAATGCCCAATGTCACCTACAGGTGACACCCCTGTATTTTCGAGCAGGATAATAAAATCTTTATTTTTTCATCATTTTATTCCATTTTGATGCAAAACCAATAAACCCTGTCAATATGATGACAAAACTCACAGAAATAAAGTCATGGGCTTTCTCGGGTTAAACAATCTATAGAAACTCAATTCCGTAAGTACTTTTTCCTGTAAAAATGAAGAAATCCGTTTGTGCGAGATCGCACCGTTACCTTTTTCACTTCCTACTTACCAATTTCTGAAGGCATATTTCTAGTTTAGCTAAAACATTAAATTTTATTCCTTGCAAGCTAAACATATCAACAAGTTTTTCATGAGATGCACAAACGAAGCAAAAATTCTGTTCACTTTTCATTCTACTCAGCACATTAATGAGCTACTTTCGTCGTTGCGTGCAGCATGAAAGTAAAATGTATTTAACACAAAATATCATTGCTGTTGTATCTCATCATTTTTCTAAACATTCTCCTCAGTATCAGCTGTTTACTGTTTACATTTTGGAGCAAGAAGAAGAAACGAAAGCGGTGGTAGTGCAAGTGATTTATCCTATTTCTTTCCTTGTGAGGGTGACACACAGTGGTGGGCAAAGAGAGTGGTGGTGGGTACCGCGCTATCTGGGTCTGTTGGGTGCGGAGCAGAAGCACACCCAGCTCTCATCAAACGCCAAAACCAAATCCAAATGCTAGAGCCCACAGGTGGGTTTGAGGACGCCTAAATTTAGAAGGGCGTTTTATTTGCATTTTTTGTGCTGTAAATTTGACTGAATAAAAATTTCGACATTGGACAGAAGTTGAACTTTGTTAACATGTAATATTCACTTCACACATTGGCATTGCTAATATACTGATAAGTATAATAAGTATTTTGGGGAGGGGGAGAGGGCAGTGACAATTCATTTTAATTTTTAAATTCTGATCCACGGGGAGGGCGATTGGAGCTGAGACCACTGCAGAGAATGAGTTTTTATTTCTTTATTCTTTTTACTCCTCATATCTGACACAGTTTAAATTTGGATCAGAACGAGTCTACAAGATGAGTTAAAACTTAAAAGGCCATCGGAGCTGAGACCACTGCAGAGAATGCGTTTTTATTTCTTTATTCCTTTTACTCCTCATATCTGACATTCAGTTTACCGTGACAGTGGGAGGAATTATGATGACAACAGAGGCGTAGCAAAGGCATAGAATAGGCAAAGGGTGGGCGAAGGGATCTCGCGTCCCATGGGCTTATTTTTTTTAATGTAATAAATAGAAGTGAGAAAAATATATGGAAAGTGCTAATTTTTGTTGGCGATAAGACTACAACATTATGTTTTTAACCGGTTATAAATTCTAGTGAGACATTACATACACTTTGATTGAATACGTCAACTATTTAATATTTTTAATACAGCGGGTGGTAGCCGCCTGATTTTAGAATATTCAGGAAACCAAACAATATTAATGAAACGTTCTCTTACCAAGGCTGATAAGCCTGAACACAATTCTTGACTTCTCATAATTAAGCGGTTCGAGAACATCGAGAAACATTATACACAGCAGAAACGACAGAAATTTAAGGAAACTTCACGTATTTGGTGAAATGTCTTTAGAAAGATGACCAATTTTCACAAGAACATTCAAACATATACAATAAAATGAGATTCACAATTATCCACGTTCTGAAATTCAAAATGCACTGATACAGGTAATGCGCAACGAAGTTAAAATGCTATAATAATAAAGTAAAATTAGCTAAGTCCATAGATTTAGTAACTTCACGTTTAGTTTCAATATTTACTTTCTTTATGTTCGAAACTTCTTCTTGAACGTGATCTAATACACAACAGCACAACAATGTTTTAACACGCAACGCTTATTATTCATTGTTGAAGCTCGTTACAGTAGCTATGAAACGATATCCAAAAACTGACGGCCCAACACGCATAAGAATTCTATTGTACTTTTACTTAAGGTAAAAGTTCTTCATGCCGGATTTCCAATCAAAAGTGGAGAGATACTGGCAGCTGCACGATAGTACGTAAGTTTTTGAACTTTATTATTTTCAGTCGCTTTTCTGTGATTTCTGGCTAGTAGCGACGATGCGGATGAGTGATGATGTGATTAAATTAAAGAATGAACACTTACAAGGACACCCATGTCCAGATCGAGATTCGAACTCAGTAACTTCGGTGGCAAGATCGAAAGTCGGCTGCTTAACACACTCTGTCACCGAACCGGCGTGTTTATGTTTTTAATGCTACATTGATTTGGCCACTTTTCTGCCACTTTGGCTACTCGCGAAGATTAAGATGATGACACAACCACAAGGAACACCTATTCCCAAACCATCATTCGAACTCGGGACCCTTATTAATGCTATATGTTCAAAGGCGTTTGGCTATAAAATACGCGTAGATAAACCCTGTGGCCAACAGGTCTTAGAGTGCCAAAGCCTGCCAACCAGATTTCAGTTAGATGGCGCCTAGTGAACTCACAGAATCTCATCACAGCTTGATACATTAGATTGCAGAATGAATGATAGTTATTCTTTCTATCTGCTATGTTATCTACTAGTTATATCCTGTGTGTTATATTTTGTTAGCACAAAATATAACACACAGGATTTTCCTGAAGTAACTTGGATTCTTGCTGTAACACGATTATGCCTTGTTTCCATATTAAACACACTATAGCTGCTGACCAAGGCAGTATTTTTTTTTTTAATTAAAAGCACTTCACACGTTACGTTTCCACCCTACATCTCATGGATTCTTATTATTCGGATGGCAAGAAAAACTGTAGGACCTCTCCCGATAAGGTTTCTCCCTGCCGTTTGGTAGGAGACCTCGTGGAAGTTCCACCTAGGACAACGGGCCTGCCTATGCGTTGGTGGCCCTATACTATGGTGTGATAGTACATGAGGTTTTCCGAGCTAGTACGAGTTCGTCAGCTCTGGAATATTGCTGGATTGGGAAAGTCCTACTCTGGCTCAGCTTCCACTGTTGTTATGCTGGGGTGAACTTGGCCAGTTTACCACGGTACAATTACAGTAATAACAGTAATCCCTGAGATCTTCCATGTCACTTCAGGAAAATGTAGCTACGTGTGATAGCCAGTGTGTGTGTGTGTGCTTAGGTATGCAAATAGTAGGTTGTAAAGACCACTAACGGTTTTTCCTTTTGAATCTGCAAAGTAATTCCTTAAGCTTGTAGGTTATCTTGAGTGATAGGTATTTCAAGTGCTTTGTGCATTTTTTATTACCCTAGATTTAAAGATGTCAGTAAGCATTGCAGACTCAAAAGGAAGAAGGTGTATTTTACAAGAGATCGCAGTGGACATGAAAGCGAGATCTTGTTATACACATATGCAATCGACATTTATATCGAGTGTATTTGCAAGCGATATATCAAGTCAATTGCAGTTGGTTCTCCGGCGCAAGGCTGTAAGGTACAAATGGCCTTGCGTCTCTCTTCCAACTGAAAAAAAGAGGCCCTCACAGATGATAGAGACGTTGACGTCGTTGTGAGGCTTTGAACTGAGATCTATCTGTACCAAGCGGCATCTTTTCAGGACCTTAAAGAGACATAGATCGCCCAGGAACCATCGACAGAATTATGAAGCTATTGCACCGACAGAAAAGCATATCAGATGTTCTAAATTCATGGCCTCAAAATCAACAACACAAGGATGTTTACAGAGATTAATTCTAGGTCCAGAATTGTGTAATCTAAACTTGGAACCATCCCTAGAAAAAATTGGAAATATTTCGGGATCAAAAGTACAAATAGACTATGCAGATGACGTAATAATAATAATAATGTAATATAAGGTAATTCAAGATCATAGTTAAGAAGGAAGTCCAGTATTGCGATAAACTCTTTCGAGGACTTGTGTGATACGGCAAAATTGATGATTGCCACCCAGGAGACCCACTTTATAATCCTAAAGGGTGAGCTGGATGCTAATAAACACCAACAGATAAAACTCAATTGTAAAATTTTAGAAGAGTAAAGGAAGCTAAATACCTAGATGTGAAATTACGAGAAATGCAACGATGATATGGATTACGTTACATCAAAATCTGAGTCTGTAAAAAGTAAATTGGTAGCAATAGGATCGAATACATTCAGACTCCCTATGTCGCTTCTAAACTCATACATATTCATAGTCTACAACGCGATTATTTCCTTCGACGGACCAATCTCAGTAAACTACCTATAAAATATAAAGTGCGTTCGTTTTGTCTCTGGGCCGAGAGATAGCGCGTGATATGGCTCAGGTGCCGGCATTTTGTGCCGTAACGTCTCGCTTATTTACACACATATCTTTAGCATGTAGACAATTAAATTTATATTGCATAACGAGTACTAACCTGTGTTATAAGAGTTGCTCAAAGTTGTTCACGCGCTATCTCGGGCCACAGCCAAAACGAACGCACTGTACAATCTATTTACAAAAATAACATCATCATTAGAAGAATGACAGGTGCTTTTCGAACGTCATTACTGATAATTATGGGAATAAAATAATCAAACAGAACCGCCATAAGCTGGTGCAAAGAAGGCCAAGAATAGAGAGTTTACAAAGTAATTGATTATGCCCCTACCATTGCAGAATTAACTCTCAGATCATCCAGAAGGGGAAGGAAGAATAGACTAAAGCCCCTATCACACGGAACTGGATATCTAGTAGGAATGCCCTAGTTGGCGCTGAACTAACTTTCTAGGTAGCAATCATGGCCGCCTGGCTGACTGCTTGACTGGTTTGGAGGAATAGGACATGTTCTAATTGCTACTTGCTTTCCTCGACTGGATTCTGTGGAACAGCCAATCAGAGCAAAGATTCGCCATTTGAAGATAATCTGTAAAGGAGCGCTTTTGTTTGTGGTTTCAGAGTGTTACTCCAGCAATGTATAACGTATACAGCATAAAATGCGCGTTGAGTTACACCATCTATGCTGAGTGCACGGTATTTACATTTGAAACAACTAAAATATTCTTCCATACGTGTACAGTAAACGTTGTAAAGTATATGTATTTAAGCAGCGCCATTGTTTTGTACCTAATAACGTTTTATACGAAATATTATTCCTCTCGGTTGAATAGTTATCGGCTTTTAAAAATGTGAAGTGATACATTGTTTACATCTCACGCGGCCGCCATTACAACTTCCCTCGTATGGGAACAAAAGTCTATCGACACGTACGCTAATAAGTATCGTGTGAAGCGAAAACTAGCAAATTGGTAGCCAGTCGAGCGCTAACTAGGGCATACCTACTAGAAATCTAGTTCCGTGTGATGCGGGCTTTACAACCTCCACGACAGGAGACTGTACCACTTCTTCCCACGTGTATAAGACAGAGGCCGATGACGACAGATTGCTGTCGTTCACCTCTCCAACGACGAACGGACACTTCACTAAATTGTCGACCGTAATAATACTGAACACTTAGAACAGAATAGAGAATATACTGGACTGATGTTTCAAGACAAAATTTTACTAATTTTGTTTCCTGAGTCTTTTGCAATTATTGATTCATACATTCCAAATTCCTCAGCACACAAAATAACTTTATGTTTAAGTCCTGCAAAAGTTGGCTCACTGACCACGATGTTACTGCAAAGAGCATAAGAACAAACGACAGAGTTTGCCACTAAAAATAAACGGACTCTTTGTTGTGAAATATTGATTGTTCTAACACAAGTTTAAAGGAAACAAATACAAAATTTCGTTAAGGATAATTTTTTTAAATCAATACTTGTACTTTGGTAAAACATCGAGGAGAAAACTTGATTACTGAAATTTGCAAATACGTACTTCATTCTATGTTAGTACAGTAAACCCTCGTTAACACGAATCACAAGGGACCGAAAAATCAAGAGTTCGTGTTAAAAAAATTCGTGCTAACCGGGGACTCAAATTTTATTGTTGCAATACAGTTCTTTCTACACATTAACCATTTACAATACGTATTATGTATGTCATCATAGAAAGCACTACTACAGTACTACGGTAATTAACTTTTAAGAAAAGTATTCGCAGATCATTTTCTGGTGAAAAATTCCTGTATATTGCGCTGTCGCAGGCGGGAACACAAATGCCTGGTAACTTCACGGCCAACTGTACTCATAGCTTAAACTAGCGGTCAATTTGTGACACACACAACTGAATTTGATGGTTAAATGCGTATAAGCTCATTGTTGACGCGATGATCGCGATTGTCGAACAATTGCACCCAAGTTTTAATCTTGATGTTACTCGTACTGGCTATGTTTTAAAGAATAGAAAAACACATTTGAACACATTGTTGATCTGAATCTGTTGGTTACTCAGAGGCGTCTCGTGACCGCATGCTGTGCATGCTGCGCATGCGTCAATTGTAGGAAAAAGGACAGCTTGCTCTTCGACGACATTCATAAGCATTTCTACATTCTAATTTCTTCATTTAGGAGAAGTATTTATTTTACACGAGAGCGCTGAACTAAGCTTATATTACATTCCTTGGATCTGAATTGACGCATGCGTCAATTGTGGGAAAATAATGATTACTTTCTTTCACTTCAGATCCAAGAAATGTAATATAAGCTTAGTTCAGCGCTCTCGTGTAAAATAAATACTTCTCCTAACTAACTAACTAATTCTCTAGCCTTCTTAAACCCGAAGGTTCATGGCTGCAGCAACACAGGCCTTCCATCTGTCCCTATCCTGAGCAAGATCTATATACTCTTTTCCATCTCTACCGATTTCCTTTAGGTCCATCTCGACGTTGTCCCTCCATCTTCGTCTTGGCCTTCCTATAGGTCTCTTAATGTCAGGTTTCCCAACAAGAATCCTGTGAACTCCTCTTTCCTCTCCCATTCGTGCCACATGGCCTGCCCACCTAAGTCTTCTTGATTTAATCATTCCAATAATATCTGGACAAGAATACAAATGATGTAGTTCTAAATTATGTAACCTTCTCCACTCACCTGTCTCCTCATCCCTTTTAGGTCCAAATATTTTCCTAAGGATCTTATTTTCAAATACTCTCAATTTGTGTTCCTGTTTCAATGTATGGGACCAAGTTTCACACCCATATAATACTACAGGCAAAATTACTCTTTTGTATATTTTAACTTTTAGTTTCTTAGATATTAAACGAGAAGACAAAAGTTTATGAAGAGAGAAGTAACATGCATTTCCTGAATTAAGCCTACTTTTTATTTCCTCTTTAATATAATAATTTTCATTTGTTAATATTACTCCTAAGTATTTGAATTTGGAAACTGGTTCAAACGAATTGTTATCAATAATTAGATTTTGATTATTACCTAACACTTGGTTTCGGCCTGTAAGCATATATTTAGTTATCTCTTTGCAGTTTTGAAAAATATTTTAGCATTATTCTTAATTGTATTCACATCATCCCCCAGTAAAACTACATCATCTGCATATGCTAACAACTGAGTCACACCATTTAATTTTAGTCCTTCTTTAGTTTCTTTTACCATCCTAACAGCATATTCTAAGGCAAAATTAAAGAGCAATGGAGATAATGCATCTCCTTGTTTTAACCCATCATGAATTGTAAATTTGTCAGACACATTAATACCCACACAAATTTTACTTTCTGTTTCACTGGTGCATACTTTTATCATACTAACAAGCTTCTTAGGTATTGCAAACTAACTAACTCTCTAGCCTTCTTAAACCTGAAGGTTCATGACTGCAGCAACACAGGCCTTCCATCTTTCCCTATCTTGAGCAAGATCTATATACTCTTTTCCAACCCTACCGATTTCCCTTAGGTCCATCTCAACGTTGTCCCTCCATCTTCGTCTTGGCCTTCCTACAGGTCTCTTACCACCAGGTTTCCCAACAAAAAGCCTGTAAACCCCTCTTTCCCCTCCCATTCGTGCCACATGGCCTGCCCACCTAAGTCTTCTTGATTTAATTATTCTAATAATATCTGGACATGAATACAAATTATGTAGTTCTAAATTATGTAACCTTCTCCACTCACCTGTCTCCTGATCCCTGTTAGGTCCAAAGATTTTCCTAAGGATCTTATTTTCAAATACTCTCAATTTATGTTCCTCTTTCAATGTAAGGGACCAAGTTTCACATCCATATAATACTACAAGCAAAATTACTGTTTTGTATATTTTAACTTTTAGTTTATTAGATATTAAACGAGAAGACAAAAGTTTATGAAGAGAGAAGTAACATGCATTTCCTGAATTAAGCCTACTTTTTATTTCCTCTTTAATATAATTTTCATTTGTTAATATTACTCCTAAGTATTTGAATTTGGAAACTGGTTCAAACGAGTTGTTATCAATAATTAGATTTTGATTATTACCTAACACTTGGTTTCGGCCTGTAAGCATATATTTAGTTTTCTCTTTGTTAACTTCCAAACCTATCTCTTTAGCAATAGAATCAGCAGCTAAAGAAAGTATAGGATACCATAAACCGAGAAAAAGTAAGCCATGGTTTTGATAATGAATGTCATAATCTAATAGAAATAAGAAATCGGGCCAGACTTAGGTGGTTAAATAACTCTGATGATACAAATCTAAACAATTATAATAGAATAAAGCGAGAAGTTAACCGCACGTTTACAAGTAAAAAAAGAGATTACTTGAAATGCAAAATTAACGAAATTGAAACAAACAGCAAAAATAAAAATATCAGAGATTTATATAAAGGTGTAAATGAATTTAAAAAGGGGTGGTAACCTAAAGTAAACTTGATAAAAGATAAAGACAGTGATTTTCTAGCTGACCCAAGCGATATTCTAAATAGATGAAAGAACTACTTTAATGACCTTTTAAATGTCCATGTAGGAGATAAATCAGAAGTAAATGAAGTTCACACAGCAGAACCTTTAGTTCCAGAACCTAACTTGACTGAAGTTAAAGATGCTATTAAAAGGCTAAAGAATAACAAAGCACCTGGCATTAATTTAATACCAGCTGAGTTAATTAAATATAGTGGAAATTCATTAACTTTATTCATTATTTAGAATATCGCTTGGGTCAGCTAGAAAATCACCGTCTTTATCTTTTATCAAGTTTACTTTAGGTTACCACCCCTTTCTAAATTCATTTACACCTTTATATAAATCTCTGATATTTTTATTTTTGCTGTTTGTTTCAATTTCGTTAATTTTGCTTTTCAAGTAATCTCTTTTTTTACTTCTAAACGTGCGGTTAACTTCTCGCTTTATTATATTATAATTGCTTAGATTTGTATCATGAGAGTTATTTAACCACCTAAGTCTAGCCTGATTCCTTATTTCTATTAGATTCTGACATTCAATATCAAACCATGGCTTACTTTTTCTTGGTTTATGGTATCCTATACTTTCTTTAGCTGCTGATTCTATTGCATTACGTATGTGCTCCCAATTCTTATTTACATCTGTTTCATTTATATTTTCATCATCATTAAAATCCTGCAAAACATCAAATATATTTGACAGTTTAATTTGGTAATCTTTGTTAATTCTTTCATCAGCAAATTTTCCTGTATTAAATTTTAGAACTTTTAGATTTTGTTCTTTATGATTTATCACTGAGAGTCTTTCTCTTAATTTAGCAATTACTAAATAATGGTCACTGGCACAGTCAGCACCTCTATGTGTACGAACGTCAATTATACTAGTATGTCTTCTCTTATATGATCTATCTGATTATGAGTTTTACCATCTGGAGAAGACCAGGTATATTTATGGATATCTTTATGTTTAAAAGTGGTACTTTTCACAATTAAATTCTTTGATGTTGCAAAATTAATCAATCTTATACCATTATCATTACTTAATTCATGAAGACTTTCTTTACCAATCGTGGGTTTAAATGTCTCTTCTTTGCCAATCTGTGCATTACAGTCACCTAACAGAATTTTCATATCATACTGGGAAAATTTATCAAAGATCTGTTCTAACTCTGCATAAAAATCATCTTTAGTATTATCATCTTTATCTTCCGTTGGTGCATGTATGTTTATTAAAATAATTTTACACCACCTACCCTGTAAAACTGCATATGATATCCTATCATTAATAAATTCTAATGTTTTAAGAGCCGAGATAATTCTATTATTTATGAAAAAGCCTGTTCCAAAATTATGATTTTCAGTACCACCATAGAAAAAAGTATAATTTTTAGTTTTACAATTCCCTTCTCCTGGCCACCTAACTTCCTGGACAGCTACTACATCTAATTTATACTTAACTATCTCATTAACTGTACACTGAAATGCCCCAGACCGGTAAAGGCTCAGAACATTCCAGGTGCCTAATTTAATATCCTTATTCCTAACGTAGATCTTATCCTTAGTCCAGGGACCTCCCAAAGTAGTCCCCACCCGGAGATCCGAACGGGGGACTATTTTACCTCCGGAATATTTTACCTTGGGAACATCCATGGCCTTATATTGCTGTTTCTTGACATGTCTTTTTACAGTGCAGAGTTGTCAGCTCTACGCCTAACCCCCAATATGAATGGAGGACCGCACCTGTCGTTGGTCAGCGGATCCGTCGGATCTAGCTGGGAGGATCACATTGTAGTCCACCAACCATACCCCACTTCTGCCGATTGTGGGACGCTCATAGAGCCATGACAGGACAGCTCTGTTTAACGAAAAACTACATGTACATTTTTAGCAAGTATGTGCCATGTGACTACACACCTTGCCAGATGCGATAACGGATTTTTACGCTACTGCAGTGTTCTCAGCCTGCGTGGCCATCGGCCATCACATGTGGCGAGCTGTATAGTTCGCGAGACCTTCCCTGATTCTCAGCCAGCGTTTACAACCTTAAGATATGCAAAAATGCTGTGTCAACTGTGAAATTACACTAAATGTTATTATTTGTGCTAGGGATTAATGTTATTATTTGATGGCTGAATTTAATACATGCATCTACACTCTGTTCCGGAAATCTCTGCAGTAAAAGAACGAAAACAAGTAGGGTTCTGCAAATGAACGTGTGAGAGGGGAAGTGAGTGCATAGAGGGGGGGGGGACGCGGCTGCAGCTACCAGCAGTTTGCAACATCGCGCACTGCTTTGCTCCGCTCACTGACTTTCTCCCTATCTCTACCATTATGCGCGGCATGGGTCCACAGATTCCCCAGACAGAGTGTAGATTTACGGTTTTGAAATTTAAACTAAATGTTTATTCCCTATAGTTTGTAGCGTATTTCTACCATTTAGATTTAACGCAATAGAAAAGATATGGATGAATCAATGGAAAAGTAAAAAGTAAATACTTCTCCTTTATGAAGAAATTAGAATGTAGAAATGCTCATTAATGTCGTCGCAGAGCAAGCTGTCCTTTTTCCCACAATTGACGCATGCGCAGCATGAACCGCATGTGTTCACGAGACGCCTCTGGTATAAGTTCGTGTTATAAAGACGCAACGGACTGAAAAAACAGTTCGTAATTCGTGGTAACCGAAATTCGCGTTAACCGATAAAACTTTCTATAAGATATAATACATCCCTGCCAGGACAAACATTTTGTTCATGTTAACCGAGTGGTCGTCTTAAGCGAGATTGTGTTAGCGAGGGTTTTCTGTAGTAGCTACCATGATATATTTACCCATAAGGTTGCAATTCAGTGCCAGCCCTTTTTTCGCAGGAGCAAGTTCTTTTCTTCTTTTCTTTAATTTCCAAATATGGTCTAAGAAAGCCACCAATCCAACGAAGATAAAGCTACACATTTTTAAATATGATCTTAAAACATTTAATTTATTAATTGGATTGGGTTAAAAGTAATTTATTGTTGCGCGAGTGTGCCCATCCTCAAGAAGGCTCAACTGGTAACAACATGAAAAACAAGGCAATAATTCTAATACGTATATAGCCGACTCTTCCATATCGCCACAAATTTTAAAATTCGGCTATCAACAGTGAAAAAATATAATGGCATGTTTATTATTATGATGTAATGTTACACGCGATACAGAAAACATACAAACATTAAAAAAACATATACCGTGCTTGTTATGTAAAAACAGTAATGGAAATTTTTATATGCTAACTAGAAATATTAAAAAAAAAGAAATAGCACTGAATTTGAAAATTGTGGCAGCAGGTAAACATTTTCAGACGCCTGTATTTTTGATTGATTCATTTCATTGATTTAGTTTATTTTACTTTCGCTTTTGTGCCACTTTTGACTAATTGCGAAGATGGAAATGAGTGGTGATACAATAAAATTGATGAAGGGACACTCACAAAGACCCATGACAAGGCCGGGATTCGAACTCGGCGTAGTGCGATGTGCTAACCACTCCACCACGGGTGCGGCACCCTTTATTCTTCTGCCCCTGTTTTTGCATACATACTCTCATCTATACGCCATCGAATCCAAGGTTCACCTAAATTTTCAAGATCAAAGACCCGAGAAAAATGTGCGCATGCGAATTTAAAGAAATAAGGTCAGTGTCGGATCCACAAGTCACAAGTAAGCCTTTGGGGGACCCTCAGCCATTGACATAGTAGAGGGTTCGTATATGCGTCTGTAAAAAAATATAAACGTACATAGTCAGGGGTATAGAAACGAATACAATATATACAGATAGAAATAGAGTTCCCTGTTCATATAGCACCGTGCCATGAAGGCACATTTAGGGTATGTGGGGGTAGGGTCCCACATATTTTCGATGTCGGCCATCTTGGAGGTGGTGTGATCAGCACCACGCTATGGTCGTCTTTATCCCCCCTCCTCCCGGATATCATTTGACATGAGGCTGAGTGGACCCCTGAGCGGGGACAAAGATCGCCCACCCCGGGTTTCCCGCGTGGCAGTCAGACTATAATCAAATCAGGCTAGAATATCACGAGAAATGCAGTAGTGAACCTATCTTTAATCAGGAAAAAGTTACGACTGCATGATTGTAACCAATCATTTTTCAGGTGTGAGTGTCATATATATATCACATCTCCCCCTTCTCATTAAAAAAATTGAGTTGAATTCAATATGGTGGACGTCCGTTTCGATTGATTGATTGGGTTTATTTTACATTGCTTATATGACATTATTGGCTAATTGCGAAAATGGGGGTGAGTGATGATGTGATGAAATTGATGATTGGAGACTCACAGTTACCCTTGCCCAAGGGTACCTGTGCATTCGAACCCGAGAACCCTGGAATCGTAACTCAATTTGCTAACCACTTCGCCACGGGGGCCGGCACGACCGCTTCGAACACATCTATGTAATTCCCCCTAAGCCTAACCTGTTTCTATCATGATCAATTGTACCCTGCCTAACTCCTTTATATAGAGGGTGTTAAGGAACTTTTGAATCACCCTTTAGGCCCTTAAAGGTGACTTTGTCAACATGAGATCAAGAATTAAACACACACACACACACACACACACACATTATATACGTGTATAAATATATGTGTGTACGTGTGTGTAAAGGTAGATAGGTAGAGGGGGCCATTGTTAATGTAAATATTGTGTATATAGACGCCCATACTTTCATGTATTATTTTTTTCTCTTATGTCTTGTTATTTATTCACAGTGTATTATGTTCAACATAATTGGGAAATGTATCCTGTGATGAACAAATAAATAATAATAATAATAATAATATTTTGCTGGGGGGCACTGAATACGATATTTAAATTTGCTGATGTATGACTGAATATTATGTATCTATTCAATTTGAGATGCAAATTTTAAAGAGCGGATTGGGGCTTTGCACTCTGATCTCGCCAAGGGCCCCGCAATATGTTGCTACTCCAATGGATAACAATATACAATAATAACCACCTTTTCCACTCTGGACCCTTAAGAAAGCTAATCTGTCTCCTGCTAAAAGAACCGTACATTGTTCATATAAAACAGTGCAATTGTAGGTTCTGTGAAGTAGTTACTGAACACTGAAATTCGCCCTTCCCAACAGTAATTTCTGGATCCGCCACTGAATTTGGGTGAGAGGGCACTATAAAACTCTTGACTACCAACGCGTTAAGTTTTAGATCCTCACTGGAATTCTACTAGGGGCGGGGGAATATCCAGATATTGGATATCAATGTTAGGTCTTAGATTGGCACAGAATTTTCAAAATCAGGAGGGATCAAACTTTGAATTTCTGGGAGGGGGGCAATATGTAGCGCGCTTTCGTATAAATTTCGTATGATGATCATTATTTAGGCTGTCATTTTTCTGTATCATTTGGAAGTCGTATAGTAAGTATCGTGGATTTTACTCTCTGATTATACGCTAAGTGGAGTGGCGATGGATGTCCTAACAACTCGCCTTTGTTCTTTCACTCCTAAAACTGACATCGGTTCATACGTGAAAAATTAGTGAAGTAAAATATAGCACCGAGAACTATGCCATAACTCCACTCCACATGTAACTATTTTTGTTATTTTTTATCTTCTAGATTAGGATGTTGATGATGAATGATGGTTAGACCAGTGGTTAGACACAGCATTCGCTACGGGGGAAGGCAAGGTGTGGGGAAGGGACAAGCGCAGAGGCAAAGTAGGTGTTGAAGGAGCACCTTGTGAAAATATTGATTCCTCATTAAATTAGTATTATTGCCAGTTTGGTAATAAATACCCTAAAAATTTTCCACATCACTTCGCTCGCAGTTTACAAGGGCGAATTGAAGGAAGGGACGCTGGAAGGGACCTCTACTGAAAACCTGTATAATTTTGACGGTTCACATTTTGTGATAATATTATATACAAAAAAAGTCATTTTAGTTTTTGATTGTCTTAGCATTTACTTTATATTATACCACGTTTCTTAGCGATGCACCCTTGTCGTTGTTGGTGACCATAAGCCAATGGAGAAAAAGTCGGGAAAGAGTAAATATCATGGCATCCTGTGAGAGTATTGACGCCAAATTAAATTAAATTAATATTATTGTAAGTTTACGAAGAAATAGATATAAAAATTTTCATGTTCGCTTCGCTCCCAATTATCCGTGTTTGACGTCTTGATAAGACGATTGGGATTTGATTTGATTTTAGTTTTGTTATCTATCGTCGCTTTAATTCCACTTGGGCTGATTGTGACGTTGAGAACGAGCTAAGATATGATAAAATTGATGAAGGATGAAGGGTCACTCACAAAGAACTCCCGGTCCGGAATTCGAACCCGTGACCCCTGGCGTCGTGGCGCGCTGTGCTAACCACTCCGCCACGAAGCTCGCCGGATGCTTTACCAGACACGAGCAATATTCTTGGTGTTCATTAATAACAATAGTTTTAAAAATATAATCTTTAGTGTTTGTACAATGGATAGGGGACGCCAAGGAAACGCAACAAAAAATAGCGGGGTTGATTTTCTCGCTGCGAGAGTGCAACGATTTGACTCCAGCTTCTAGTAATCGCAGAAGGTCTGGATGCATTTCCCAAATCATTTAAATGAAAATAAACAAAATATTAAGCGAAAGAAAAAAATCCTCCTTTGTCGTAAGTAAGTTTTAACCAGGGACAACTGATGCTTACAAATGCGATACGCAGTATTTGATACACACATCGAAAACAAATTCAAGTGAGCAAGAATCGGTCGTCCCTGGTTAAAAACGCAGTTGAATTACAAAGACAGTTTGGGGAAGATTTTCAGAGATCCACCTCGCAGCAGTTGGAACTGTTCGCGGTCCGTGCGGCAAGCAAGTTGTAAGATAGAAATTTCAAAATCAAGTGTCATTTCGGAAGAGTTGCATTCTAAGAAGAGTACATTCTCTCGATGAAGATGATCCAGACCGGAGAGTGCAGTCTTGAGAGTGGTACTTGGCAAAATGTGCGAAACACATAGATGTTTGTTACCCTGCCCCCGTGTCAGGGCAACAGTGTTTTTTTTATTATTGTAATATTTATTAATATGTTAATTAATTAGGTAATTACGTGTATAAACATATATATGTGTGTGATTAGTGTAAATCCATTTATTATGCATTTTTAAGTTCGTATTATTCCATGTATAAATACCATGTAGCTCTCTGTTCTTGCTTCGTGGTTCGAGCGCTCAAAAGAAAGGCGGGCAGTTTAGCTGTTAAAGATTAAAAATTTTGAAAGAAGGGCGGTTGGCAGCAGACGCCAACCAAACGTATATAAACTCCCAGATGAGAGTAGGGGAGGTCGGCTGTTGGAACTGAGACTTGGAAGGGAGAGGCTGTTTTTGCTTCGGTTAGTTAGGACCGGAGGACAGATCTCCCGAAACGGATGCTGTAAGAAATTGGATTGCCGGGCAAGCTAGTGCCTTGGTGTCCGATTTACAGCTAAAAAGGTAGTTTGTACTGGATGTTATTTTGAAGTAATTACGGTGCGCCGGGCAGCCTAGTGCCTTGTCACCGTGGAGGTTGAGAAATGTACACGTCGGGCGGCCTAGCGCCTGTTAAGACGTTTCTTGGAGTAACGCGGGTCTACCTTGTGACAAGCGTACTTCAGATGTAATTCATAAAATGTAAAGCATCCAGGTACAAACAATAGAGATTCCAACATCAAAAATTAGAGTTTTGGCCCGATAAATAATTAGAGAAATGAACGTTCGGAAACGACATGTATATACTTTAAATTTTTACGTTAATTAAACTATAGAAATTATCCAAAATTTCCGTTTTTAATTTCACACATGCTGGACAAGGTAATTTATCCCCCTGATCATAAAGGTTTCACAAAGGTTATCCGTTGTCTCTTGTAGTTAATTATATAATTATGTTGACTTGTAGCTACCCACGTGCATTGTCGTACAAAGAAAGATACCCCTAGACAAATCTGAGCCGAGTACGAAGTGCATCGAACCTCGAGTGCTGAGGTAAAGTGTGGGGGACCAGGCGAGTAACATATTTATTTGGGGGCTCGTCCGGGATTGAACTTATTCCTTTGAAGGTCTTGTCGCAGGATATTGAACTACATTTTTGAATTGAAAGTTAAGGAGAGAAACGGACGAGGATCGAACCGATGATCTTGCGAAACAGAAAAGGGGAAGTTACAAGAATGTCGCTTGGTAACTCGAGCAGGTCCAGCCCGACCGAGTCAGAGCTTTCTGTTGTTGAGGAACAGAGGTGCGTTCCAAGAGTGACAATGGAGGAAATTCGTTTGCCGCTTCCGACATTTGAGGGAAATGTAGGGAAGGAAGATGCTTTTTCGTATCTGGATAGGATTCAAGATTACGCGAGAACGCTGAAAATTTCGGAAGATGATCTTCTGAAGCAGTTTATTCCACTTTCGTTACGAAATGAAGCGAGGGAGTGGTTTTTGTTCACGGAACCGTTCGGTGATTTTTCACAATTCAGGCATAAATTCTTGCAGGCTTTTCACGGATTGGATTATCAGAGAGAAGCAGAGTTATTTTTGTCGCAAAGGTTTCAACTTGCTAACGAGGGATTGGCGGAATACGTTCGCAAAGTTGACAGGCATTTTAGTAGGATAAGGAATTCGGCTTCTGCACAGGAGAGAATTGACTTTGTGAAATCGCACTGCAATCCGGTATTTAGGGATTATTTGTACAACAAGACATTCACTTCTATGAGAGAAATGAGCGAGTACGCCTTGGAATTACAAACGGAGTTATTGGAAAGGCAGAGATTCAAATCTTTCGTTTCGGAAGACGAAATTCGCAGCTTGTCGCTAAGAAAGTCATTTAACCAGGAATGCGAAGAGGAGAGGGGGAGAAAGAAATCTGATATTTTCTTGGACCCTGTGAGCATTGGTTTTGACCGCCCGAAAGTCGAGCGCTTGAGGGCTGAACATGTGGTTTCACGCCCTCCGCCCTCGCGGCTTGCGGTGAGGGATGAAAACAAACAGAACCGCTTTTCCAAGGAACATTGCCAGAGAAATAAATTATGCTACACTTGTGGACAGAAAGGTTGCAGAGCTTCAAATCACCGTAGGGAAAACAAGATTAATGAACGTGGGAAGCAAGTAACAAAAAACTCGTAGAGTCGCCACGAATTTGTCAAGTTCGTGGCGTGGAAACTGCAAATTTTACGAAGAAGGAAAATTTTTCACCTAACAATGTAAATGTTAAAGACGTAAGGGAACCTATCGTTTTATGCATCGTGGCTAATGTGGAAGTACACGCATGTATTGATACGGCGTCGTCCAATAACTTTGTGTCTTTGGAGGTCTTCGAGAAAATGAAGACAAATGGAGTTAAATTGAAGGGTTGCAAAACAAAAGTAATACTCGCGGAAGGAAATGTGGAATCTCTGGGGAGCGCTTACGTGAATATTAAGTTTCACGGACACAAGGCTCGGGATCAAATATTTGTGTTATCTAATGCTAATCATGAAATGCTAATGGGAAGGACATTAATGGCTAAGCTGGGACTTATACCCATGATTCATCGTAACGGGTGGGCAATTGAGCCTGATCTTTCGAAAATCGTGCCTTTTGATTCGCCGCCGACACGTGACAGCGTTGATGCTGTTGGTTCAAGGGGACTGGGTTCGACCACGGATGGAGTCGAAGGAGTCCGAGAGAACGTTTCTGCTTGCGGAGCGGAGACACGTAGCAGCGACATCAAAGGGGAGGGGGTTGACGAAGAGAGAAGGATTGCCATGCTGATGGAGGGTACCGATATCTCAGAGGAAAACAAGCCGAAATTGATTGCCATACTGAGAAGGCATATTGATGTTTTTCAAGATAAACCGGGATTAGCAAAGGATTACGAGGTTCGTTTGGATGTGAATAACGAGAAGCCGTTCCGAGCGAAACCTAGGCCACTTTCTGAGCAAAAGAGGAAATTAATGAATCAGGCTGTTGAGCAGATGCTTGAAGACGGGATCATTGAAAGGGGTGATACAGATTACCTTTCACCGCCTATCCTTCATGTGAAGAGAGATAACACATGTAAAGTGATCATCGACAGCAAAGGCTTGAATAAGAGATTGGAGGCCAGACGTAGAGAAATACCTGATATTAGGTCGACAATATGCAAGCTTTCTGGAGGAACTATATTTACAGTTCTTGATATTCCGTTTGCATTTGCAAATATGCAGATTTCTGAAGATACAAGAAAATATGCAGGTTTCTTGACAGAAATGGGAACGTTTAGATACAAAAGGTTATTTTATGGCTGTCGTAGTGGACCTTTTCACCTTGCGGAACTGATGCAGAAGACGCTAGGAGAGCATTATCAAACTGATGCAATATGTTATTATGATGACGTAGTGATTGCAAACGCTACCGAAGAAGAACAACTGAGAGTGTTGGATTCTGTTCTGGGAAAGATGAAACACAAAGGACTGACGATTAGTTATCGAAAGTCGCGTCTCTTCAGGAAGAAAATTGATTTTCTTGGCTTTAAAATTTCAGAAAATACGATATCTTGTGCAGAAAGTAAGAGGAAACAGGCAGAGCAATTGCAGCGTCCGAGAAATATCAAGCAGGTTAGGAGACTAGTAGGTTTCTTAAATTTTCTGTCGGATTTCATAAAGGACCAAGCAAAGATATCCAAACCGATCACGGACTTGTTACAAGGAAATAGGAAATTTTCTTGGGGAAAAGAACAAGAAGAGAGTTTGCAGAAAATGAAGGATGCAATTGTAAATAGTCCTGATCTCAAGATTCCTGACGTTTCGAAACCGTTTCACTTGTTTGTAGACTGCTCTGACATAGCGCTTGGCTATATCGTCGCTCAGGAGGACGACAAAACGAGAAAATTGCAGACTGTTGCATTTGGGAGTAAGAAGCTGTCTGACACTCAGCGTTCTTATTCTGTCACAGCGAAAGAGTTATTTGCGTTGACCATGGGTCTGGAGAAATTTGAATATTACTTTCTGCAAGCACCGGAAGTGATAGCATACACTGACCATTCTGCGCTCGTGGACATCTTGAAATCTTCTCATATTCCGAGCCACATAAACAGAATGATAAACAGGGTGACCAGGTTTCCAGTTACAGTAAAATACATTGCCGGTAGAAATAACACAGCGGTTGACTACTTGTCGAGGATCGAAGCGGGATTCTCCGAGAGGGAGAATTACATTGGATCTTCGGATGCAGAAGAAAATTATCCGATAGAGGACATCAAGCCTGAAGGATATTTCAGATTAGAGATGCCTGATGGGACGATAATGGAACACCACGAGATTCCTAAAGTCGAAGGCAAAGTGTGTCAGAAATTCGACCGGAAGCAGAAAAGGAAAACGGAAGCGATGTTTACAGATGCAGCTGGCAACACTGTAAATGGAAGACAGACGGACGGACAGACAGAAACTTCGCCGCCCGTAGATCTTAACGATAAAGAAATGTGGAAAGGAGAACAACAGAGTGATCCTTACTTGTCGAAATTAATTGGATGTTTAAAAGGAGAAGAAGTTGAAATAAAGGATGCTCGAGAGAAGAGAAAATTTGACTTTTATCTGCGACATTCCTGTCTCGACGATGATGGACTGCTTTACCGTTTCGTTGACGAAAACACTGGACTTTATCCACCGTTTAGCTCCAGATTGAAGCTGTGGGTACCAGAGAAGTTGAAGAATGAAGTACTTAAATCTTCGCATGATGATTTATTATCTGCGCACTTAGGACATGGAAAGACATTGTTTAAGGTCCTAGAGAATTATACTTGGGACGGAGTAGTCAAAGATGTCAGTAACTATTGCAAAAGTTGTATCACTTGTCTTCAGTATAATCCTGACAACAGCAGAAAGATGGGCTTTATGAACTCGAGGAAAGCTACTGCGCCTGGATACAAAGTGTTTCTGGACATTTTTGGACCACTGCCTACAAGTACGAAAGGGAGATACAAGTACTGTTTAGTCATTCAAGATGAGTTCTCAAGGCACATTAGTTTGACACCGCTTAGAACTACAACGGCGAGGACGATCTCGCAAGCATTCTTGAAGTACTGTTTTCAGTCAGGATTTCCGAAATACGTTGTCAGTGACAACCAGAGTGTATTTCGAAGCAAACTGTATTCACAAACATTGCGTTCTGTGAATTGCAAGCCTGTCTATATTACGCCATATAGACCGAAGGGAAATAAATCAGAAGCAGCGATTAAGATAATCAAGCAAGCACTTGGGAAGTTCTGCAAGGAACACTCGTCGTGGGCTGAAAACTTGGACGCGATAAGTTTTGCCATTAATAATGCAACGAATTCGATGACTGGATTGAAGCCGTCATTCTTGTTCTTTGGACGTGATTTGTACACACCGCATGACACTCGGAAAATGGAGCTTCAGAGGGAAGATGGAACCGGGGAGGACGTCACGGCGGAGAGACAGATGGATTACGTCATACAGTTAAAGGAAAGAATGGGCGCGGCTTTCGAATTTGCAAAAGAAAAAGAGGAAAAGACGAGGCAAAAGGCGTCAAAGGCCTACAATAAGGGCAGAAGAAGTGTCATTCGTGTCGGAGATCGAGTACTGCTTCAAGAGCATAGAATTTCGTCTGCTTTTGAAAAGCAAACTGCGTGCTTTTTCCCGAAATTCAAAGGGATCTACAGAATTCTGAATTTCACTACTCCAAATAATGTTGTTTTGGAAAAGGAAGGTGAGGGGAAGAGAGTTATGGCTAACGTTGACCAGCTGAAGGTCATTCCGAGAAGAAATTTGAGAAGTGTGAGGGAAAGCACTCGTCCCTAAATTCTATACCCCAAGTCCTGAACGTATCACCAGTTCGGCATCTTTGACAGAACCCCAGAGGAAGCCGACCGGACCCGTATCTGGTTTCGAGCCACCACCTGTTTTTCGGCAAAGCGCTGTTGTCACTTTTACCTGCAGTGTTTAGACATCCATTCATTCACTGTGACGTTTTACTCCCAAGGTCTTTATATTGCATAAAAAAATAGCAAAACACAATAACACAAGCTAGCAAAGATAGATAACCGCAACCTCACGTTTAGAAATCTCTAAAGAAACTGAATTAGCAACATCTCATTTAGTCCACGTGGACTTGATGAGAGCTGTCATTTCTTGGACGGACGCTATTGGTGGGAAAGGTTTCAGGGGACGATTTATTGCACTGCACGTGGACCTGACATGTGGTTTTTAGGGGGAAAACTGATCTTTCGGAACTTTCTTTGAAGTAAAGTGAGGTTTCTTTGGGGACGAGCACTATACCCTGAGAATCCATCTCAAGGGGAGGGGGTAGAAGGGCTGTGAAAAATGATGAAAAAGAAGCCGAGTGACCGACTTCTTGTTTTTACAGTAGTAATTAAGTTCCTGATTTATTGTCGCTACACATTAGTGTCCTGGTAAATTCATTTCTTGTGAATGTAAGATTTAAAATTACGGACTGTTGTATTTTATGTTATGTCAACCTTTTGCCGATAAAGGGTGGTGACAATTGTCAACATGAAGACATGAGAATTTCATCGGTAAGAGAATGCTGAAGGATGGCAGTTCGATGCTCGGAAAAGGAAGGGAAAGTTTCCTTATAGATGGAAAAATGGGGAAGCCATTTTTAAGTCGGGTCGTATGATCGAACGATAGAACTTTTTGAAAGCATTTGAAGCTGAAATTTGGCAGAAGTCGAACCGAGTACCGCGGATGTCCCAGACGCAAGGACTAGGGGACTAAGAAGCCGGGAGTTCTTCGGATGGACAGAGGAGGAGGCTGACACGACCCTAGAGCAGGAGCCGGACATGTTCGTTGGAAGGTGGAGGAGCTGAAGCTGTCTGCACCTTGGAGCAGTCCTGATGACCAGATGACCGAGATGTCCAGGAGGTTCCAGGATTCCTGAGGAAGAATCCGTGTGGAAGTTGGATATTTAGTGCAGTGAAAACGAGACTCTTCTGTTTCAGAGAGACGGTTGTGATGTGTAGTGAAAATAACTTTTTTTTGTGAACTTTTTTCTCAGTTACAGTGCTTAACTTTTCTCAGTGAGTTTAAGACAATTCACACAGTCTGAAATTTAAATTTCAGATTGAATTGTAACGCTGGGGAGGGGGAATCTGTTACCCTGCCCCCGTGTCAGGGCAACAGTGTTTTTTTTCTTATTGTAATATTTATTAATATGTTAATTAATTAGGTAATTACGTGTATAAACATATATATGTGTGTGATTAGTGTAAATCCATTTATTATGCATTTTTAAGTTCGTATTATTCCATGTATAAATACCATGTAGCTCTCTGTTCTTGCTTCGTGGTTCGAGCGTTCAAAAGAAAGGCGGGCAGTTTAGCTGTTAAAGATTAAAAATTTTGAAAGAAGGGCGGTTGGCAGCAGACGCCAACCAAACGTATATAAACTCCCAGATGAGAGTAGGGGAGGTCGGCTGTTGGAACTGAGACTTGGAAGGGAGAGGCTGTTTTTGCTTCGGTTAGCTAGGACCGGAGGACAGATCTCCCGAAACGGATGCTGTAAGAAATTGGATTGCCGGGCAAGCTAGTGCCTTGGTGTCCGATTTACAGCTAAAAAGGTAGTTTGTACTGGATGTTATTTTGAAGTAATTACGGTGCGCCGGGCAGCCTAGTGCCTTGTCACCGTGGAGGTTGAGAAATGTACACGTCGGGCGGCCTAGCGCCTGTTAAGACGTTTCTTGGAGTAACGCGGGTCTACCTTGTGACAAGCGTACTTCAGATGTAATTCATAAAATGTAAAGCATCCAGGTACAAACAATAGAGATTCCAACATCAAAAATTAGAGTTTTGGCCCGATAAATAATTAGAGAAATGAACGTTCGGAAACGACATGTATATACTTTAAATTTTTACGTTAATTAAACTATAGAAATTATCCAAAATTTCCGTTTTTAATTTCACACATGCTGGACAAGGTAATTTATCCCCCTGATCATAAAGGTTTCACAAAGGTTATCCGTTGTCTCTTGTAGTTAATTATATAATTATGTTGACTTGTAGCTACCCACGTGCATTGTCGTACAAAGAAAGATACCCCTAGACAAATCTGAGCCGAGTACGAAGTGCATCGAACCTCGAGTGCTGAGGTAAAGTGTGGGGGACCAGGCGAGTAACATGTTCGAAAGAACACCCTCCGCGTTCAACAGACCTCACGCCACTAGACTCGAGACTGTTTTAATGGGGATACAGTTTACGGTATAAAACCAACAAGAGCCGACGAATAAGGCAGCCACTGAACGAGAATGCTGAAAAATACAGAACAAAATGATTCTTGATGTTTACGAATCCATTGCTTTCCGTTTCAAGTAAGAGGTGGTAAAAAATATCCGGATTCGGAAATTTTACTTAAATATTTTACCTTTTGATCTAAACAAGCACTAACCATTGTTCACTAAGAACAGTTAGAGTCGAGAGAGTTGTGAATTCGCTCCTGTGTATATGAGCAATATTTTGAAGAGTTCCGAACAATATCGTTCTGTGTCTGGCGATTGTGGGACGATGAGAGATTGATAATTTTCATTTGGTTATTTACCGTCGTTTTCAGGATTAAAATATACCGGTAAGTTTACATTATTTGCATCGTTGTTCTACTGACTTAAAAGAAAGTCAAATGTTATTTTCGTTTTTACTTGAAATGGAAAAGAAGAGACGGAGAATAGAATGTTTTTTTTTTTCCACACAGAGTAACGGTTCTAGTGTTGCCCGCGAGACGAGACTTTGGCCTGTCTCGTCTCGTGGAAATGCTGTCTCGTCTCGAAAATATTCGTTTGTCACATGACATATGGTCAATCTCGTCTCGTCTCGAATTTTTAAAAGCCTGTCCCGTCTCGTCCCGTGGACAACACTAAACGGTTCCGGGTTCGAATTTCTGTCGGGGCATGCGTGTTCATTGTGAGTGTCCTTTCGTCAACTTTATCATGATATCATTATTCATTCTCATCTTCGCAATTAGCTAAAAGTGAGATAAAAGCGAAGTCAAATAAACAAAATCAACCTATCCACACAGAGTAACGTGCATTCTACAATGGGTGTTGGCTAGGCAGGGAGTAACAGTAGAAAGGAAGTGACACTAGCCTGTCGCTCGGTACGTGGAGCTGAAAATAGAACTATCCTTCCTTCACTTACGAAGGTTGATCACACAGGAAGTTAGTTGTGGTTTAGCACTTTATTTAGACAAGGACAGGACCTTGACCATCAAGGTATTGTAGGAAGTGTTTATACTGATCTAGATTAAAGATATAATCTTTCTCTTAAGTGACCGGAACAAGATGTCCCATCCTGACCTTGCGATGTCATATTCCTAGAATTTGGACTAACTGCGAAAATAGCCACGAGGCATGATTGATAGGAACTTTGAAACGGAAGCTACATGTCTAAGCCAGGATAGTTAAATGTCCTGGAACCTATAAATTGAAATTCTCATGTGTACTATTAAGTTCTGTAACAGGACCGGAAGCTTTTTTCTCACACAATTAAAATTCTGTTCAAGCTGCGTTTTGTTTCATTTCAATACCAAACTTGGACCTATTTAAATTGATTCGCAAAAATTGTTCAGTGACTAAATTGAAATACTTTAAAGATAAAAAAGTTGTAACCAATTTACGCTTTCTCATATTTTTTTTTCTTCTCCGAGACCGGAATTGAATTTATTTACAATTCCTGGACGTATAATAACCCTCGTCTCGGCAAGGTTATGGAATGCTTAAGACGAGAACTATGAGCACGGATTTCACTTTTTGGCACCCTTTGTGAGCGGAAGTTCTGCCCGCTGCTTAAGAAAGTAAACAACAGAGATGTTATGATTTGATTTGATTGATTTAGTTTATTTTACTTAGCGTTTTGTGCCTCTTGGCTAATTTCTGAAGATGGGGATGAGTGATCGATCAAATGATGAAACTGATGAATGGACCTTCACAAACAACAAAGCCCGAGCGGGATACAAACCCGGGACCCTTGCCGTCGCAGCGCGATGTGCTAACCACTCGGCCACAGGGTCCGGCAACAGAGATGTAATAAAATATACAACTATTATACTATAATTGATGTCAATCTGTTGCTTCAAGAAGCACATACAGAGTAAGTATATCCTAGAAACAATATATCAGTTATGAATCTCGATATCAAAATACAACCTAAATTACTTATTTACAAGTTCTTTATGTTGAAAAATGTTAAATAATTTCGCGATGTAATCTCTATTAAGGTAGTACAGTCACGGATACTTCTGTTCTGGATTGTACCTAGGTAGCAAACCCATTCATAATTAACGATATTGATGTAACTGTGACTTAAACATCAGTTTATGGGGAACATTTTAAACTTTTTCACATCAAAATTTCGATAAAGTGTTTAATATAGTCTAATGATAATGAAGATAACATTGAAAGTTTTTACAAGATAAGGGTTTCTTCTTTATAATGAAAGTCATAGCAATTTCTTTGCTTACTTAAGTTCAATTTTTGTTTTTCCTCGCCACATCTTCTTGAATATAGACGTTAAATACTTCTCACATAATACAGGGTAGCCTATAGTTGAAAATGAATGGTGCAACTTGACACAGTTATTATGGCGTTACTATTTATTATAGAAAATCAGACAAGACATCAATATAAAGAAGAACTGTGAAAGTTTTACTCACACGACTCACATTATAAAGATTCAACATTGGAACCACGTGTAAGGCGGAGAAGGTCCACACGATAATCAAGTACTTGCTATGCACGAGACACCAAGTCATTTTCAACGACTTCGAAAGCACTTCAAATTTTCGAATCTCATGGATTGACTTTTAATTAGTAACAACAAAATACACGACTTACCTAGGTATATCAGGTCCGTTTGGTATGCCTGATGAAGTTGGTCCCGGGTTCGAATCCCGACCTGGGCATGTGTGACTTTGTGAGTGTCCTTCATCAATCTCAATATATCATCACTCATCCTCATTTTCGCGATTAGCCAAAATGCGCAGAACAAAATCAATCAATCAATCAATCAGTCTGAAGTAAATTTGGTTAGGTACTGGATCGAACCCGAGAGTCTCGGTCTCGCTTCTTGTTCTCGTCTCGAAGGCTCTGGTCTCGTTTTCATTCTCTCGTTTTAAAAGAAATAAACTTTTATTTAATGTGATTGCGTGTTTTTTCTCTTTAGAAAAGTGGAGGTAATTTGATGTATGTAGAAATACGGAGAAAGAAAAAGAGAAAAATGAATCAAAATGGAAGAAACTATTTTCTGTGTCCTACTCGTAATACTGAGTGAAGTGAATATTTTCTTTGAGTGGTCAGATAATTTGCTGAGCGTAGTGAGCAATGACCGTTGGGCGCTCATATACTGAGCGAATTGAGCAATGATCCTTGAGCCCTTAGTAATTTTGCTGAGCAAATTGAGCAATGTTCCTTGAGCTATTGATAATTTTGCAGAGCAAATTGAGCAACGATCCTTGATCTATTAATAATTTTCCAGAGCAAAATGAGCAACGCTCCTTGAGCTCTTAGTAATTTTGCTGAGCGAATTGAACAATGCTCCTTGAACCTTAGTAATTTTGCAGAGCAAATTGCGCAATGCTTCTTGAGTTCTTAGTAATTTTGTTGAGCGAATTGAACAATGCTCCTAGAGCTCTTAGTAATTTTGCTGAGAAAATTGAGCAATGCTCCTTGAGCTCTTAGTAATTTTGCTGAGCAAATTGAGAAATGTTCCTTGAGCTATTAATAATTTTGCAGAGCAAATTGAGCAATGCTCCTTGAGGTCTTAGTAATTTTGCTGAACAAATTGAGCAATGCTCATTGAGCTCTAAGTAATTTTTGCAGAGCAAATTGAGCAATGCTCCTTGGAGTTTTAGTAATTTTGCTGAGCAAATTGAACAATGCTCCTTGAGCTCTTAGTAATTTTGCTGAGCAAATTGAGCAATGCTCCTTGAGCTCTTAATAATTTTGCTGAGCAATGCTCCTTGAGCTCTTAGTAATTTTGCTGAGCAAATTGAGCAATGCTCCTTGAACCTTAGTAATTTTGCAGAGCAAATCGAGCAATGTTCCTTGAGCTATTAATAATTTTGCAGAGCAAATTGAGCAATGCTCCTTGAGGACTTAGTAATTTTGCTGAACAAATTGAGCAATGCTCATTGAGCTCTTTGTAATTTTTGCAGAGCAAATTGAGCAATGCTCCATGAAGTTTTAGTAATTTTGCTGAGCAAATTGAGCAATGCTCCTTGAGCTCTTAGTAATTTTGCTGAGCAATGCTCCTTGAGCTCTTAGTAATTTTGCTGAGCAATGCTCCTTGAGCTCTTAGTAATTTTGCTGAGCAAATTGAGCAATGCTCCTTGAACCTTAGTAATTTTGCTGAGCAAATTGAGCAATGTTTCTTGAGCTATTAATAATTTTGCAGAGCAAATCGAGCAGTGCTCCTTGAGCTCTTAGTAATTTTGCAGAGCAAATCGAGCAATGTTCCTTGAGCTAATAATAATTTTGCAGATCAAATTGAGCAATGATCCTTGATCTATTAATTATTTTGCAGAGCAAAATGAGCAACGCTCCTTGAGCTCTTAGTAATTTTGCTGAGCAAATTGAGCAATGCTCCTTGGGCTCTTAGTAATTTTGCTGAGCAAATTGAGCAATGCACCTTGAGGTCTTAGTAATTTTGCTGAACAAATTGAGCAATGCTCATTGAGCTCTTAGTAATTTTGCTGAGCAAATTGAGAAATGTTCCTTGAGCTCTTAGTAATTTTGCTGAGCAAATTGAGCAATGCTCCTTGAGCTATTAATAATTTTGATGAGCAAATTGAGCAATGCTCCTTGAGCTCTTAGTAATTTTGCTGAGCAAATTGAGCAATGCTCCTTGAAGTCTTAGTAATTTTGCTGAACAAATTGAGCAATGCTCATTGAGCTCTTAGTAATTTTTGCAGAGCAAATTGAGCAATGCTCCTTGAAGTTTTAGTAATTTTGCTGAGCAAATTGAGCAATGCTCCTTGAGCTCTTAGTAATTTTGCTGAGCAAATTGAGCAATGCTCCTTGAGCTCTTAATAATTTTGCTGAGCAATGCTCCTTGAGCTCTTAGTAATTTTGCTGAGCAAATTGAGCAATGCTCCTTGAGCTATTAATAATTTTGCAGAGCAAATTGAGCAATGCTCCTTGAGGTCTTAATTTTCCTGAACAAATTGAGAAATGTTCCATGAGCTCTTAGTAATTTTTGCAGAGCAAATTGAGCAATGCTCCTTGAGCTCTTAGTAATTTTGCTGAACAAATTAAGCAATGCTCATTGAGCTCTTAGTAATTTTTGCAGAGCAATGCTCCTTGAGCTCTTAGTAATTTTGCTGAGCAAATTGAGCAATGCTCCTTGAGCTCTTAATAATTTTGCTGAGCAATGCTCCTTGAGTTCTTAGTAATTTTGCTGAACAAATTGAGCAATGATCCTTGATCTATTAATAATTTTGCTGATCAAATTGAGCAATGCTCCTTGAGCTCTTAGTAATTTTGCTGAACAAATTGAGCAATGCTCATTGAGCTCTTAATAATTTTGCTGAGCAATGCTCCTTGAGCTCTTAGTAATTTTGCTGAGCAAATTGAGCAATGCTCCTTGAGCCCTTAATAATTTTGCTGAGAAATTCTCCTTGAGCTATTAATAATTTTGCTGAGCAAATTGAGCAATGCTCCTTGAGGTCTTAGTAATTTTGCTGAGCAAATTGAGAAATGTTCCTTGAGCTATTAATAATTTTGCAGAGCAAATTGAGCAATGCTCCTTGAGCTCTTAGTAATTTTGCTGAACAAATTGAGCAATGCTCATTGAGCTCTTAGTAATTTTTGCAGAGCAAATTGAGCAATGCTCCTTGAAGTTTTAGTAATTTTGCAGAGCAAATTGAGCAATGCTCCTTGAGCTCTTAGTAATTTTGTTGAGCAAATTGAGCAATGCTCCTTGAGCTCTTATTAATTTTGCAGAGCAAATTGAGCAATGCTCATTGAGCTCTAAGTAATTTTTGCAGAGCAAATTGAGCAATGCTCCTTGAAGTTTTAGTAATTTTGCTGAGCAAATTGAACAATGCTCCTTGAGCTCTTAGTAATTTTGCTGAGCAAATTGAGCAATGCTCCTTGAGCTCTTAATAATTTTGCTGAGCAATGCTCCTTGAGCTCTTAGTAATTTTGCTGAGCAAATTGAGCAATGCTCCTTGAACCTTAGTAATTTTGCAGAGCAAATCGAGCAATGTTCCTTGAGCTATTAATAATTTTGCAGAGCAAATAGAGCAATGCTCCTTGAGGACTTAGTAATTTTGCTGAACAAATTGAACAAGGCTCACTGAGCTCTTTGTAATTTTTGCAGAGCAAATTGAGCAATGCTCCATGAAGTTTTAGTAATTTTGCTGAGCAAATTGAGCAATGCTCCTTGAGCTCTAAGTAATTTTGCTGAGCAATGCTCCTTGAGCTCTTAGTAATTTTGCTGAACAAATTGAGCAATGCTCATTGAGCTCTTAGTAATTTTGCTGAGCAAATTGAGAAATGTTCCTTGAGCTCTTAGTAATTTTGCTGAGCAAATTGAGCAATGCTCCATGAAGTTTTAGTAATTTTGCTGAGCAAATTGAGCAATGCTCCTTGAGCTCTAAGTAATTTTGCTGAGCAATGCTCCTTGGGCTCTTAGTAATTTTGCTGAGCAAATTGAGCAATGCACCTTGAGGTCTTAGTAATTTTGCTGAACAAATTGAGCAATGCTCATTGAGCTCTTAGTAATTTTGCTGAGCAAATTGAGAAATGTTCCTTGAGCTCTTAGTAATTTTGCTGAGCAAATTGAGCAATGCTCCTTGAGCTATTAATAATTTTGATGAGCAAATTGAGCAATGCTCCTTGAGCTCTTAGTAATTTTGCTGAGCAAATTGAGCAATGCTCCTTGAGCTATTAATAATTTTGATGAGCAAATTGAGCAATGCTCCTTGAGCTCTTAGTAATTTTGCTGAGCAAATTGAGCAATGCTCCTTGAAGTCTTAGTAATTTTGCTGAACAAATTGAGCAATGCTCATTGAGCTCTTAGTAATTTTTGCAGAGCAAATTGAGCAATGCTCCTTGAAGTTTTAGTAATTTTGCTGAGCAAATTGAGCAATGCTCCTTGAGCTATTAATAATTTTGCTGAGCAAATTGAGCAATGCTCCTTGAGCTCTTAATAATTTTGCTGAGCAATGCTCCTTGAGCTCTGAGTAATTTTGCTGAGCAAATTGAGCAATGCTCCTTGAGCTATTAATAATTTTGCAGAGCAAATTGAGCAATGCTCCTTGAGGTCTTAATTTTCCTGAACAAATTGAGAAATGTTCCATGAGCTCTTAGTAATTTTTGCAGAGCAAATTGAGCAATGCTCCTTGAGCTCTTAGTAATTTTGCTGAACAAATTAAGCAATGCTCATTGAGCTCTTAGTAATTTTTGCAGAGCAATTTTCCTTGAGCTCTTAGTAATTTTGCTGAGCAAATTGAGCAATGCTCCTTGAGCTCTTAATAATTTTGCTGAGCAATGCTCCTTGAGGTCTTAGTAATTTTGCTGAACAAATTGAGCAATGATCCTTGATCTATTAATAATTTTGCTGATCAAATTGAGCAATGCTCCTTGAGCTCTTAGTAATTTTGCTGAACAAATTGAGCAATGCTCATTGAGCTCTTAATAATTTTGCTGAGCAATGCTCCTTGAGCTCTTAGTAATTTTGCTGAGCAAATTGAGCAATGCTCCTTGAGCCCTTAATAATTTTGCTGAGAAATTCTCCTTGAGCTATTAATAATTTTGCTGTGCAAATTGAGCAATGCTCCTTGAGGTCTTAGTAATTTTGCTGAGCAAATTGAGAAATGTTCCTTGAGCTATTAATAATTTTGCAGAGCAAATTGAGCAATGCTCCTTGAGCTCTTAGTAATTTTGCTGAACAAATTGAGCAATGCTCATTGAGCTCTTAGTAATTTTTGCAGAGCAAATTGAGCAATGCTCCTTGAAGTTTTAGTAATTTTGCAGAGCAAATTGAGCAATGCTCCTTGAGCTCTTAGTAATTTTGTTGAGCAAATTGAGCAATGCTCCTTGAGCTCTTATTAATTTTCCGAGCAATGCTCCTTGAGCTCTTAGTAATTTTGCTGAGCAAATTGAGCAATGCTCCTTGAGCCCTTAATAATTTTGCTGAGAAATTCTCCTTGAGCTATTAATAATTTTGCTGAGCAAATTGAGAAATGCTCCTTGAACCTTAGTAATTTTGCTGAGCAAATTGAGCAATGTTCCTTGAGCTATTAATAATTTTGCAGAGCAAATTGAGCAATGCTCCTTGAGCTCTTAGTAATTTTGCAGAGCAAATCGAGCAATGTTCCTTGAGCTATTAATAATTTTGCAGATCAAATTGAGCAATGATCCTTGATCTATTAATAATTTTGCAGAGCAAAATGAGCAATCTTCCTTGAGCTCTTAGTAATTTTGCTGAGCGAATTGAACAATGCTCCTTGAGCTCTTAGTAATTTTGCTGAGCAAATTGAACAATGCTCCTTGAGCGCTTAGTAATTTTGCTGAACAAATTGAGCAATGCTCCTTGAGCTCTTAGTATTTTTGCTGAGGAAATTGAGCAATGCTCCTTGAGCTCTTAGTAATTTTGCAGAGCAAATTGAGCAATGCTCCTTGAGCTCTAGTAATTTTGCAGAGCAAATCGAGCAATGTTCGGGGTGTAAGGGGTGCTCCATCCACGTAGTGCACCCAATAGTCAACCTCACTTCCACGTAGTGCACCCTGGACTAAAGACGAACGAGGCTCTGGCGACTGGCCCCATGGCCAGTATAATTTTGTTTGTGTTGTCCTGTGTTTTGTCCTTATTTGTGCTGAGTGTTCTTTGCAGCCTCAGCTTTTAACAAAAGTCAGAACATTTTAAGCTTTTAAGATTTTAATTCAGCAACGTTAGAGTTGTTATGTGTAAAGATAAGGGGCTGGACCCCATATAGTGTGATGGGTGCAAAATAGCCTTAGTGCTGACGCACCCAAAATTTTAAATTCAAATTCAAATTCAAATTCGAGCAATGTTCCTTGAGCTATTAATAATTTTGCAGATCAAATTGAGCAATGATCCTTGATCTATTAATAATTTTGCAGAGCAAAATGAGCAATGTTCCGTGAGCTCTTAGTAATTTTGCTGAGCGAATTGAACAATGCTCCTTGAGCTCTTAGTAATTTTGCTGAGCAAATTGAACAATGCTCCTTGAGCGCTTAGTAATTTTGCTGAGGAAATTGAGCAATGTTCCTTGAGCTCTTAGTAATTTTGCTGAGGAAATTGAGCAATGCTCCTTGAGCTCTTAGTAATTTTGCAGAGCAAATTGAGCAATGCTCATTGAGCTCTTGGCGTGTTCCTAGCTGAAACTATACTTTGATACAAGTCGTACTTTAAGAAATCTTTGATCTTTTCATTATTGTATTGTCAATTCACTATCAATAGCTTGTATTGTTGGAGCCTTATTAGAGCATGTTAGCCTAACACGCTGGAAGCAAGAGAACATGGGTTAGAGGCCCAGCATTTGCATCGGCTATTTTATGACGCTTTTCTACCTCCTGGGTTTGTATTGTGCCCTTCTACTATCTTCTCCGCCCAGCTCTCCTTTCTCCTTCCACATCTCTACCACGTTGCCTTCAGAGCACATTAATATTGCGGATCTTTATAAAAGTTTCTTCCCGTCCGCGTTCAAAGAAATACAGAAATACAAAACGTGAATGGATAACTCGAATTGACAAATACATACATTCATTGGGAGTTTGTCGTTAATTAAAAACATATCTGGCAGTGGAAATATAAATTGGTTGCGCAGTGAAATCGCTTTGGTCACGGTGTGTTCTGGCGTGAAGTTAAAAGTTATTGCCCAGCGAAAAAGCTGCAAAAGTGATTCTCGCTCACGGTGAATTTTTGGCACAAAGTGCGAAAAAAGAAAATGTAACTTTCCAGTTAAATCGCTTACCGGTGAAATAGAAATCTTACGATGTCTCACACTTGCGAAATATTTTTCACTGGGATCCCTGGCGGAACCCAAGAAAACGACGCTTTTATATACAGGGTGGCTCAATAAGTCACTTAAACTGTAGGTCTATATTCCAATTGATCTACCATGAACAAAAATTGGGGTTAATCAAATATTAAAAATAATATTCTCGAGCCTGTTAAACTTGGTGATAGAAGGCAATACGCACCATGTGTACATTTCTTTGACTGTCATCGGAATGGGCAATGCTACTGAAGAAAAACGTTGGGGTACAAGAGAGTATGGATTTCTCCACATGTGGCAGGTCGAAGCGTTTTTCAAAGTTGATTATTAAGCTAGATACGACCTGTAAAGAATATGACGAATGAGAATTTTCAGAATCCCTTGTATTACTTATGGGGAAGGGGAATCAACTTCAACATCAAGTTATCAAATGGGAGTTTCGAATTTTCTGCTGGAAAACTGCCCTCTTGCCGTTGATATCATTTTCTATTCCATCGGAAGTTTGATATTCCCAAGAGAACAAATCAAAAAATATTCCCATATGGCCAATACATTTCTCCTTGCCTCCTGGCAGTGTTGCCAAACCTGGTGCCCACAAAAGAGCTAAATTTCACCTTAAATGGAGTTAAAACTGGCTTTCAAGGAGCTAGATTTACGACGTGCTTCCTAGAGTAATGTTAGTTGTCAAAGGGGTGGGGCGCTGCTATTACCGTTAACTCTAAAATAATGACAATTTATTCTTAGTTTTCACCATCTAGATCTGGCAGCATCGCCCATCTCAAGGTCGTACGAAATCGAAAATAATGGATTCCCTGATAACAATATTATGCCAATTTCACGTCAACACGCCGCTATAAAAAAGTAGCTGGGAATATAAGGGGGATGGGGCGACACAGTCAATATAACAATATCACGTCACGTGCAACGTGTATAATCATGGCAAAAGTTGGTCTATGTGGGCCGGAACCAGTGAGGCACGGGTGGGCGGGCGCTCCAGTTCACAGGCAAAAGAGTGCGCGAAAGAGCCAGATCTGGCTCCAAGAGAGCTAAGTTTGCAACACTGACTCGAATGGAAAAGTCGGGCGGAGACTGTCCCTCATGACCTTAAAAAATATTAAGAATAATAATGTATCAAAAACCTGGGAGTTGAGAGGGGCGATCGCCCCTATAGCCCTCCCCATGGATCCGCGCCTGGTTACGCCTGGTTGCAGTCAGCCCCCCTTTGGAGATGTTTCCTGCAGTTGACGTTCTTTTTTAGGAATACTGGGCCGAAGGGGGGATATGACCCCCTTTGGGCACGCCGCTGTATTGAGGATATAAACTTCTTGAAACTAGAAGTAAAAATACAAGTTTCTTGCAATTTTCTGTTCGATTTTGGTTTCGCGCTTAATCCGCCTTGCCGTTGTTCCTTTCGCGCATATTCCGGTGTTCAATTTTGGTTTCGCGCTTAATCCGGTGTAATTCGTTTCGCTATTATTCCATTTCGCGTTTAAACATTTTATTATATTATTCCGTTAGAGCTTGATCGTCTCGCTCTCGTTCCTTTCGTGTTTTATCCTGTGTTATGTTTCCTGATTTTGACCTCACGCTTAATCCATTTTGCAGTTATTGCACCACCCCAGCACAACGCCGTTGACTCAAATGTGAATAACTGTGTTTTATAAGGCAGAAACTTCTGAAGAAATAAGCCGCATCAGGGATTGTCTTGTTTTGTTGTAATTGAATATTTGAATTGTTTTCGAAGCCTTCAATCTACTCTTTCTTTTCTCGTCTATGTCTGAACAGATTCCGTCCAGGGGCGGCGCCAGGGTGGTGCGAAAGAGTCCTTGCCCACCTCTTAATTTTCTTCAGCACCCCACCCCCCTTTTGAAAATCAATTTTCAACCGAAAATAGGAACTGTTAACTCTTCACGGAGAAAAAGTATGGATTATCCAAAAATAGTTTTTGGGAACTAAACTCTTGTTTAAACGAGCGACAAACAAATTATATTCACCAGTTCTAAGCACAAAAAGGTAAAGTGTTCCCCTGTGCTTAGCACCACGCCATGAAGGCGTATAGGGGGTGTGGGGGTAACGCCCCACACTTGCTTGATCCGGTCGTGAGTGGGGGTGATGTGATCAGCATCACGCCCCTGACCGCCTTTACCCCCCAGAGTTTCCCCCAGGTACCCATGTTATTCGACACTGGGTGGGCGCCGGGGCCGCTTCCAACGTTAGAAAAGTTCCCGGATTTGAACCGGCCGGGGATCGAACACGGGACCTTTAGCTTGGTAGTCAGACGCGTTACCGACTGAGCCACCGCGGCCAGTTCTAAATGCTCTTTAATAATCGAGCAAATGTGCTTATAGTTGCCAAAGAATTTGTTCAAAATTTCCAACTTTAGTAAATGGTAGCCAGTGATGTGCATCTACGCGTAAACAGCGATTGTAGATTATGTAAACTATGTAATCAACGTAAACAACATGGCGCTCGGCGTTGTCCGTGCAAGGCATGCGCATCGTTCTAGCAGCAGCAACCAGCATCAGCAGGTGGACATAGAAAGCGTGAAGTATAGGTGGGTTTCATATGACGTAAGAATTCGCGCCGCCGCCATGTTTGCGGCCGAATTGTTTGTCGTCTGCAATGAAATACCCACCACCTGCGCCAAATGTACGTTTGTTGTTAGTACTGTGTAAAATTTCCGGCATACAATTAATGACAATGTTGTGCCATCGTGTTTAAGCTCTTTGCGCAGTCGACACAAACATATATGGAGAAATGGCGAAGTTTTGCGGTGTAGATCCATATGAACTGGACGATAACGAAATGAAAAGGGACCTAAACCTTTGGCCAACTCTAGTTTACGTGTGTTTAAATAGTTCTTGACCCAGCTACCTGGAATAAATTTGTTTTCATATTTATTAGCGGTTCGGGTTTTGCTTGAAAGATTTACTAATTTTTTCAAGGCTCTGCCATTATCGTCTCTGTTTCCCTTGAAGATTTGTTCAAAAGCTGTAACTTAAAATGTTGAGTTGCTCAAAAACAGTAATTTCACTCCTTGCTTTAACAATTTGGGATATACCGGCCTCCGTGGCGGAGTGGGGATATTGTCGACCTTCGTGGCGGAGTGGTTAGCAGAGCGCGCTACAGCGCCAGGGGTTCTGGGTTCGAGTCCCGGGTAAGGCATGGGTATTTGTGTTCGTCCAGTTGATAAGAAACAAAGAAAAATGTAAGAATTGAAAAGTGTAAAAGTGAGAAAAAGAGTGAATGGTGGGGGATACCTCCGTGTAAGGGGTATTTCCTTTTTTTAAAAAAAAGAGTGGTTAACACAGCGCGCTACGATGCCAGGGGTCCCGGGTTCGAATCCCGGTCTGGACCTGAGCTTTCTTTGTGAGTTTCCCTTAATCAATTTCATCATATCATCACTCAGTCTTGTCTTCACAATTAACCAAAAATGACAGAAAACCGAAGTAAAATAATCAATCAACTAATTTGGGATACTTTGATGTATCATTAATGTGTTTTAATCAAGCAGTGCTCTTTTCTATTGACAGTACGCAAAGCCTACTACCGGCACCTTTTCTCATGAATAGAATAACAATTAATAACAGTTTGTGTTAAATAACGAAATATAAATAAGCAAGTACAAACGTAAAATGATCAATATGAATTTAACGTTGAATGTTATCATTTTTATCGTCAAATTTATCGGAAGTATCAGCACCTTTATACCAAACAAAAACAAAGAAACACTACTTGCAAGTATGATTAAGCACACCAGCTTGATCCATTTGTACTAAAAGTCACAGAGAAAGGTGATATATGAACTTACCTGAGAGGAAATGTTCACTCCACAGTCTGTAATGTTTGCTTTGTTCATTAATGTTGGCACAATTTATTCTCACCAATCTTCTGATCAACAATTATCGAGTTGCATGACGTGAAGCACGCCTTCTGTTCTTTCTCGGAAAATAGGAGGATGAACGTGAGTTTCTGTTGAACAACCGAATACTGCACAATGTACCATCGTAAACAAGGGTCAAATCTCCCGCCCGCTTGAATTCCGTATGCTCATAGGCGCCGACTCCATGGGGCTTGGGGGGGGGGCTCGAGCCCCCCCCCCCATGCCATGTTAACGATGTGGGGGCAGAGCCCCCCAAATAATTTTGCTTAAGAGGATCTAATGTATTATTTTGCTTCTCTTGTAAAGTTTACTCTGAATTGTGCCACATGAACTTAACTTTAAATACACATTTGACATGTTCTTAGACCATCAACTTTGGGGGGCTGATACCGGAGACAGCAAAACACATGACTTATTACTATATACTAAGTATATAATTATTATTTACTATTATGCATATATTAATCGGAGACATAATGAATTTAGCCAACGACTTGTTAAAGACTGTTTGGGAATCCCCTAAAAGAATGCAAATATTTAGGAATATTTTTGATGTGAAAGAGAAGGCTCGCCATACTGGACTGCAACCACTTTGCCTTCGTCGGTGGACGTTGAGAGCCTCCAGTATGCAACAGATCTTAAGGAACTATGAAAACCTCAATTTTTTTGAGAAATTTTCTGAAGAAGATTCTACTGACACAGCATCAAAATGTGCTGGATACCTGGAGACAATGCTTCACTTCAAGACATTTTTCTTTCTCTTCCTCTACTGCCATGTGATGGGTCCAATAGAACAGGTAAACTGTAAGATTCAGTTTCCACGCATTGGTGCTACAGAAGTGGAATCAAAACTAAAATACTTGACTGACATCTTTCAAGAAAAGCGAATGGGTTTTGAACAGTTCTGTCAGAAATTGATGACCCAGAATTACCTCGGCAACGTCACGTCCCTAAGAGACTTGAAAATCCTGATGCTGCTAAAACTCACAAGTTCTACATTCCAAAACAGCATTATAAATCAATATACACTGACGTCTGTGACACAGCAAAATCATGTGTTAAACAAGGACATGAATCTACAGGACTACAAAAAGTAACAGCCGTAGAGAAAGAATACATCTCAGCTGTGAACATTTGCACAACAAACTTTCAGCAAACGCGAGAATTCTTTCGTCGAGATTGGGATGCCGATAGGCTCTCCTTAAACATGTCCATGCTTGGTGATATCCAGGGGCGGCCGCTCATAAGGACGATACGGACGCCGCACTGCCGCGTGTAACCACAAGTGAACAAATATTACATTAACATTTATATATTAACTTTTACATTGTCTGAATTGCAAATATTCCATTGCTTATAGATCGTTGATTAGTTGGTTCTGTATTCATTCTTCCGCGACAATTGCGAACTTTGCACGCCACCGTGCGGGGGAATACGGAACTTCGAGAGAAATCTGGCGGGGCGCCGTCCTCCCACTTTACGAGACGAAGAGCATTCTCAGGCACGGTCCTATATTCCTTGCGCGAGGGGTAAGAGGCAAGGAACTGGCTGAATAACACGCGCGGGATCTGTGACTGGGAGGACGGAGGGTTTGTCGTCCGAAACCCACCCCCTAGGCGAAACTGGCCCTCTCTCCGGCCGGAGAACGGTGAACAATGAAGAGTTGCCAGAAGCAATGAAGTTAACATAAGAAAGAAAATTACCAACCGTTGAAAAAAAATGTACAGACTCTTGCTTAATTTTTGTTATTTACCGTCGTTTTCTGCTACTTTTCGGTAATCACGACGATGAGGATGAGTGATGATATAATGAAATTGATGGAGGGGCATTCACAAAGAACACACATACCCATGCCGGGATTCGAACCCGGGAGCCCTAGCTTTGTAATGCGGTATGCTAGCCACGGAGGTCGGCTATAGGTTCTTGTTACACGCAAAATTATCGTATATATGCGTTGTATTTTTTCTAAGTTTAGTGAAAAGTATATTTGGATTACAATGATGTTGAGTACATCATGTAGATTTAATTACACGGTTTGATTAGCAAGTTTGAAAAAATTCCTGATAATGTGACAAAGTTGTCCAATTTCGTCATCTAAACTCACCAAGAGCCGCTACAGGAACCTGTGAACCACAAATTTCTTAAAATTTGGCAAAATTGTCTGGCAACCCCGAAGCAATAAAACGACCGGATGGGAAGACGATAGTATTGACACTTGTTGTTTCTTCGTTTTCCATGGAAAAGTGAAGCTTTTTCGGTACTTGTGTCTTGTAGTTGTACATTTGTCGCCGTCGCGATGAACAGTATGGAGAAATTATTGGTGCGAAGTTTTTCTACCAGAAGTCTGGATGAAAAATAAACAAAAAACCTAGGCCGAATTTGAATCTAGAACAAGTGTCAAAGAAGGGAGGTTGCGAGTTCACTCGCAAATTTTGCGTTGAAGGGCAGAAGGATGAATTTCACTTACAAACATGTCTGAAGATTTTTGGTAAGTTTGAAGTTTTTACTTTAGAGCTTCTGGTAACGCAGATATCACCTTTCCAGTGAGATATTTATTTTGGTACCCTATTTCACATATCAATTAGTGATGTTGGACAGGAAACGTTTTCTGTGTAACTTTTTTACTAGAAATTTTCACGATCAATGCACGTAAATATTCGTCATTGTGCTTATCAAGTTGTGTAGAAATTAATATCCCTTCTGAATTTTCCCCTCTGTTAAACGACTAAATCTGTTAGAATTCTATTTCTTCTTCCATCTTCTTCGCATTACTGTTAAATAATTATTAATTTATTATAATATGTGCAAACGTGTAAAACATGATATTCGGTAAACACGAACGTATCAATTTCTTATCGCTTTGGCTGTTATACGAAATTCACCATTTAAACACTCATTACTAGTAGAGCAAATTTGTGTCGGCCACCGTGGCGGAGTGGTTAGCACATCGCTCTACGACGCCACGGGTCCCGGGTTCGAATCCCGACCTGGGCATGGATGTTTGTGAGTGCCCATTCATCAATTTCATCATATCACTAACCCCCATCTTCGCAAATTAGCCAAAAGTGGCACAAAAGGCGAAGTAAAATAAAGCAAATCAATAGAGCAAATTTGCGAGCTATCGCCCCTCCACTTTGGTTCACCACGAGCCGCCACTGGTGATATCGCCAAACAGAAGAAAGTGGTTCTAACTACCATGCGTGACATAAGGAAGTTCCTTTTGGAAGACAGCACCCTCCAGGAACTTCTGCCTGAAGTTGCCAAATTCATGATGGTCCTCCGCACTGTGCCAGTGACGACAGTCGCAGCCGAAAGGTCATTCAGTGCTATTCGCCGACTGAAGACATATTTCAGTTGTACAATGGGGCAGAAGAGACTAAGCAGCTTAGCGGTACTCCACATACATCAAACTGTGCTTGATAATTTGGACCTAAGACCGCTCGTTAAAGAGTTCATAAAAAATAACCCAGTGCGTAGAGCAACTTTTGCTTTATTTTTAAATCATGTTCATATCTTTTTGTTGTGTATGTCAATTTATATTTTAGTGTACATGCTATTTTTTTCTATTATTGCAAAATTCAATTTAAAAAGTAAAATATTGTAGCAAGAACAAAAAAGTATATCTATTTTCCTGCGATTTGTGCTAGCATTTATGTAAATAATTAAATAAAACTGTTAAATATTGTAAATATTCGTTATTTTGTGGGTACGTCAACACTGTTATTTTCAACCCGTCACATGTCTGTTGCGGACATTAAAACACACCCATGCCCTCGCCGGAACTCGAACCCGAGACCTCTGGATCAAAGCGAGTTGAGTCGACCACCCAACACGCTCGGCTATCGGAGCCGTCATAAAACTGTTAGGTTGGCCTCGTAATGTAAATACATACTTTTCAATATAAAAGTTAATTATCTAAAAATACAAATGAGCAGGCACAAAAGACATAAAGAGACTTTGAAACATTTTCTAAACGTTTTTCATGTTACATTTCATTTGCATGAGGAACATAATAGCTGCTTAAAAACTCCTATACGAAGACGTAATTTTTATTTTTAAAAAAAAGGGAGGGAGTGAATCATTAATTCATTTATTTTAGTGATCAGAGCCCCCAAATAATTTTGAAAAGTCGGCGCCCCTGCGTATGCTTACACGAACCGGCCTCAATCATGGCTGCTCGATCCCACAATGCAACAGTTTGTGACGTAGGTGAAACACACCTATTCCACCCAGAAATAAGTGTTGTGAGTATTTATTTACGTTCAACCAATTCACTACGTATTAATTGAACTGCCAAATAAACTTGTCGCTACATACCCAAAGAAATTCGATGGCCGTAGTAGAATGACAAGATTTGTTTTACTTCTATTTCCACCATTTCACATGTGGAAATTTCATACATTGAAAAATCTGCTTTAAATACACATGCACTTTCCTATGAAGTAATAAGGCACAAAACTATTTTTAGCCTTGCCTTTTGTCAGTGTAAAAATGTCAGTTTTCACTATGGCTGTCATTTGCTTTTCTATCGGTAGTCCCTTTCTCCTTTTTTCGATTACTTTGATTACGTCGGATGGTCTTAAGTTGGTTATCGACATGTTTGAAGAAAAAATACTTTCTCTTTCAAAGACCACTGGGATTTCTTTCTTCCCTGTTGTTTGCATTATCTACAGTAGACTATGTAAACTATAAGCCAATGTAATCTTCGTGTAGATTACGCGTAGATAACGCATGTAGACGTAAACTTATAGTCTACGGCACAACACTGATTGGTAGCCTACTATGCTTATTGTTTACCAAATAACTTAACCAAATGTGTTTTGTTAATTCAACCAAATCATTTCTTTTCTGCAGGGTGCTAATCCTGCGGAAACAGGGGGAATTTCCCCCGCCAACAATTTTATCCTAAAAATTACCATCACCAAAAATTTCCAGGTGGGGAGAGCTTTTGTTATAACATCAAAAAATAAGCAACTAGTTTCGACTTAAAATATACTTTACTAAAAAATACTATCGAAAGCACACACAAAGTAGTGTGTTTGTTGCATGCTTTCTCTCTCTCTCTTCTCAAGAGATCGTTAACAGATCTACACCAATAAGAATATACGGACAATGAAAGTAAATCGAGACTACGAAATCTAATTGATTTATATTAATAGAAAGCAAAACTAAACTAAAACTTATACATAATACAATTATTTCAACTATTTTTATTGTATACGCATTTTGAATCAGTTAGTAAAGGAATTACTTTGCTACTTTATAAATATCTGATAAAAGATAGGTAAAAAAAGGTAAAGTGCTCCCCTGTGCTTAGCACCACGCCATGAAGGCTTATAGGGGTGTGGGGGTAACGCCCCACACTTTCTTGATCCGGTCGTGAGTGGGGGTGATGTGATCAACATCACGCCCCTGACCGCCTTTAACCCCCAGGGTTTCCCCCAGGTACCCATGTTATTCGACGCTGGATGGGCATAAAAGTAAGAAATAAATTCCTTGGTATGCATTTAATAATAATGTATTTTTAAATATTTAGCAATTTACTTTTATATTTAATAACATAAATATGCATGTCATATAATAATTGATATGTACCAGTCTTCAATGATTTCGCATCCCGTTCTTCTGTGTTCAGTGTCATTCACTTACGAAAACCATGTCGAAATGAGAGTATAATATTATCCTAAGTATTGAAGAGACCACTATTATTGGACAATGCAGGCAAGCTATTGATACTAATCTGAAAGGGAAGGCACATTTAAGTACTTCTTTGTACAAGTTCTGGTCAAGCAAGCAAAAATGAATCAAGTCATTGGCATATTTTCATAAAAGTCTACTTAAAGTTGATTGGTATTTGATGTAAGTGAATAAAGCATGTGATGCATGTTTCATTTTACCTTTATTTTCAACATCGCATCCCCTAAATTTCATTCCGCCCTCCAAATAGTTAATTCTGGCGCCGCCGCTGATCCCGTATTATGGCGCTTTCGCTGCTAGTCCGAAATCGAAACAAAAGAGTGCTCGTGTACTTTTCTGGTCATTCCTGTCAAGTTAGTGGTGATAAATTCCAGCCTCCTGAAACCAGTTTTTGTTTACTTCTCAACTCTGTCCTTTTCTACTGTCGATAAAAAGAATGCACATAATCAGCAACAAGAGAAACGCATGTGCCTTCATATTTTGCTGCCTGCGGGTGAAACGGCTTTTGATGACGTGTTGAAAAGGGATATGTTCGTCGAGCAGGCCATTCTTCTCAATCCATAAACTTCGGGGAAAGTGCAAAAGCAGTGACACATCAGAAAAAAAATGAATGAGGAGGAGAGGTGGGAAAATTCCCTGGAGCAGTTTCATTGAATGCCATAGAAAAAAGTAAGGGGTTGACCCACCCCTGCCCCCTCGTGACGTGACAGGGTTCTGTGAAGGGAAAGCGTGACGAATGAGCCTCGTGAACCATGGACAAGAACACTCCCGACGCAGTGTTGCCACATGAAGGGAAATTTCCCTTTTGCAGGGAAATTCGGACCGAAATTTTAGCCAAAAGGGAAAAGGGAATTTCGATGAAAAATACCACAATTTCAGGGAAATTTTAAGACATCTGACTATATATTATTACTGTATATGTTAAGTTCCAGTTTCATATTCACGTTTTCATTTTTTCTGTTCTTTTTCCTGCTCCCTTGAATATAGCCTGTATCTATTTATATTTCTGTTAAGTATCGCTTTTCTGCACCTTCGGATAATAGTAACGATGAGAATTAACGATTAAATGGATTCCTTACCAGGATCCAAACCTGAGACATCAGGAAGCGATGAAAGTGACATGTATGTGAAAAATTTAACATTTTTTATTCACACGGACATGGACCAACTGAAATACTACTACTACTGCTGCTTCCACCACCACTAATAATAATAATAATTACAGCTACTGCTACTACCACTACTAATACTTATTATTATTATTGTATGATTTGCTTAGGTGAAGGGAAAAAAATATTCAAAAAGGGAAATTTTGCCCCTTGGAAAGGGAAATTGTGCCCTCATATTGTGGCAACACTGTCCCGACGCTGTTGTCATTGTCTTTTCCGAAACCAAGGCACCCGTCGGTTTTCAGTCAGAGCTTGGTTTCGCAGGCAGGCCTGGTTAAGCGAAGCAGTGTTGCAGCTTGAAGAGATTATTATCTCGCCGTATTATCCCTCTATGTATGTTTATCTGTACATACTCATTAAAAAAAAAAGTCCTCCCCGTGGCGCAGTGGTAGCATCCTCGCCTTGTAATTAAGGGGTCCCAGGTTCGATACCCGGTAGAGGAACATAATGGCCCCCACTCCCTGGTTTAAATCCGGCCCTCTTGATTACTTCCCTTGTAAAATCCTTTCAAATCTCTCCTTCCATCTCACCCTGTGTGCCATTACGAAAGGAGGGTTTCGCATAACATTTATATTTTAGTCCCTTGGTTCGTTACACATGTACAGTCATGGACACTTCTGGGTTGCAATGATACCATTACTTTTTAATGGAATTGTTACAACCCAGAAGTGTCCGTGACTGTACATAAAGTGAATAAACAACTGGTTTAAAATGGACAGTACTGTAGTTCTTAGAGTTAATTCTTACATCAGAACATTTCGAGTAGGATTATATTGGTTTATTTTATGTGGACCCATTAGCACTGGAATTTTCCACAGTAACGGTCTTTTGAAAGACAGCTCTCCCAACTGTGAAACTAAAAAGCTGGGAAATCTTATATGCAGTAAAAATCACAATCCATTAAGCACATACACTTACATGCAATAATAACATAAAAGTACACTCATGGAAACATATTAATTACTCTACACCTTGTAGCTGGCCAGCAATTAATTGCCTGAGCGGTAGCGGCAGATGCCGCTCTCTTTCGAGCCCCCTCCCACCCCCCCCCGTCATTACGCAGCAACAGGAGATTGAAAATCAATATACTAAGTAAATTATGAAATTATAAAATAAATAATAAGACTTGTTACGCTATTTCAATACTATTAAGCACAAAAGGATATCTCGCTTGACCACAGGTAAACTTTAAAATATGCGACACTAATTTTATATTATGTTAATGTTGACTTGTATAAGTATAAATTTATTTTTGTCTTATTTATTTTTTGAGGGATTTCGTTGATTGTTTGGTGCGTTTATTGTTATTCTGTTGTTTATGCGTAGAGGTGGGGTAGGATATTGCAGAGCCATCTAGTTGTCCCTTCCCGAACCCTGCATTGGTTTACGTCGTCAGACGTAACCAACGTGACCTTGAGCGATATTTATAGCTTTGTTCGTGCTTAGCGGTCTCCGAGACCGGATCTGGGCCTGTGCGTTATGGATTCATTACTCGGCCCTTCGTCTACTCTGTGTGTTACAGACCCTGATTTTGAGGATACTATTTTAAAATGGTTTGAGGACCCTTTAGGAAGTGATGTAGGATCAGATAGTGACAATGTAATTGAAAGAGAAGATAATTCAGAATCAGAACAGGGTGAAAGTGAAGACGAATTTGTTTTGCCACCTGTGAATTCCAGGAGTGAAACCAGTGATCAAAGTGATGAAGATAAATGTGTAGAGGCTGAATCGTCAACCAAAGCTTCTGCTAGAAATTATTTTGGTCAAAACAAATATCGTTGGTCGTCGAAGCCAGTTTTGAAGTGTTTCCGTGTGCGGCATCATAACATCATTCGTGTGCCGACAGTAAGTATTTATTGCTCATCTCATGTGCGAGCCATCGGCTGTGCGCACTACATCTACTCGTATTACACAACTATGATTTTCCTTACAGACTACACTGTTCTCACTTAAACTAACACTTATTCCTCTTCCTTATCCCGTCTCTGTGCAACACTTCTTTTCCCCCTAACTGTTTGTAAATATACCCCCACTTTTTCCAATAGTTCCATGTGTTCCTTTGCACTACGATTGATTCGAGCACTCTTTCCCAGCTTATGTTGCGCAGTTTCTCCTCCTGCAGAACGCATGTGTCCTGACATGAGAATAAATGTTCTGACCCATCATCACCATTGCATAATACGCATTTATATCTCCCTTCCGCATTTTTTACTGTGTTGTGTCTCCATCACCCTAGCCTCATCCATGCCAACCCCTTTCGTGCCACCATGCTCACCTTCTTGATGTACGCTACTTGTCGCCATTCCCGCGGTCCCCTTCTTTGGAGCTCGAGCGATCTCTTAGTCTCAGATTCCGCTATTATTTCCTGCCTATCTATATCCTCCAATCTTTGTTTCACTAATTGTAATGTCCCCTGGTCGACGTGTTCCCCCTCCCAGATCCATCCCAGTCCAATTTCGTATAGTTTACCTCTGATCTCTTTCGCCCATGTTCCCATTCCCCCCCCTTGTACCTGTTGCATCAGCGCTTGCCCTTTTACCGCGACCACCTGCTTCGTGCATCCATTCGCCGTGTGTTGGGTGTAGCAGAACCAAAACCAGAAATGGTTGGAGAGTAGTGTTGCCCACGAGACGAGACTTTGGCCTGTCTCGTCTCGTGGAAATGCTGTGAAATGCTGTCTCGTCTCGAAAATATTCGTTTGTCAAAGGGACACATGATCAATCTCGTCTCGTCTCGAATTTTTAAAAGCCTGTCCCGTCTCGTCCCGTGGGCAACACTATTGGAGAGCAATTGGGAAAACACAAATCATGCTCCACCTGTGTGACCCAAAAAAGAAGAGGAAGACGCCATATGTTTGCCATTGTTGCAAGAAGCCCATCTGCCTTGACTGCTCTCCCAAAATTTGCAACAAGTGCAGAGAATACTTACGAGAAGAAAAATTGGACATAAAAGTACTAGTGTAATTTTTATTTTGTAGGTGTTTTATGGGTCTTTTTTATATTTTTAATATTACATGTGTAATAAACAATAAAAATATAACAAAAAGTAAAATTTAGAGTAAAGGGTATTTGATTTTTTACAGTAATAATGTTATCATGTATTATTAGGCTAATTTTTTGCAGTTTTATGTTTTAATACATTTTTATTGTACTATAAAATTTAAAATACATTTTATTTTAATTATTTGTGTAGCCTATTATGTAACAAACCAAATTAGTTCAGTTAAATAGCATTCAGCAGTTGCTAAGTATTTTTTATGTTTATTTTAAAATACTGGTCTGTGAGACCGGATCTGGGACAGTGTGTGACAGAAACATGACCTGGGAAGTTAAGGGTTAAATTAATTTCCTCTCTCTCTCTCTCTTAAAAGTATCTTAAATGTAACAAGTATTAGGAAAGAAATGAGGTTTGACTTCATATGTTTACCGTTGTGGGTTTGTAATATGTGATTGGATTTTTAAAAGAATTACGTGTGTGAGGGGGGGGGGGTTATTTCTAGCAGATGGGTGAACCCTAGCATAAGCGTTGTTATCTTCAATTATTGAGGAAGACGTGCTGTATAATTCACCAATATATTTCACATACGTAATACATTTTCTTATTATGGTGCAGGACGCGTGCCAACCCTTAACGATACCTGTATACACCGAACACCAGCAAGAGGCAAATTAATTTGTTATTGTTAGCATTCGACTTGAAAGATTGTGGAAAATTACCGACAACGAAGAGCGGCACGTTAGCTTCATATGTGAACACAACTTTGTACGATTTACTGTCCGAAAATAGAGGCACGGCAGACCCCTTGTGTTGGTGCTGAGAAAGGGCAAACTTGAGGGTGTTTTCCGTACACCCTCTTAGATTTTACCACCGGGAGATGCGGAAGAGATGAAAGACATTGGTCTGGTCCCTCGGACTGTTTACTATCTTTTGTTTGAAACACGTCCACTCCTGAAATGGAGATGTTCGGTTTCTTTTCGTCAAACACAGGGTGCTGGGTTTAGCACCATTGTTACAAAAGTATCTGTGACGTTTATTTACACCGTAAACAACGTGCGCCACTGCAGCAGGGGGCTTTTGTTGTGACCCTTTGCTTGACGACTCTAGGTTATTCACCACGACCTATCTCGTTCCTTTCCATTCTGGAAAATGAATGTTGACATGAAAGTACTTATTATTTCAGACATATGAGTTGATTTCAGTCACAGTAATTTACATCCATTGTTACAATAGGAACGTGGTAATTTTAAACTCAAGTGGTGTTTTCTGAGAGGGCAACGCTATTACGGGTTAATATGCCTAGTTTACCCGCCTGATAAAAAGAAACAAACAAAACAAAAGAAAAAAACATTGTTCCCCCTCCCTGAAAAAAAAATGCGGACGTTCCCTTGCCCCCAGGTGCGCACGCCTATGCCGCCACCCCCAAAAACGTCGTTTATCCTCTACTATTAGATCATTAAATTTTGTAGCAGATCTGCTTTCTCAAGGAACAATCTCCTGATTTTTTCAAGTCTGACCTGGCAACAACGGCAGGGAAGATGCGCTAACGCTTTCGACGGAAGGTTTTTTTTCTTTGTGGTCGAACTATAAACAGAATATTGTCTCCGAACCTGAACTCCGCGCTGAGAGTAGACAGAGGAATTTGGGGGATGTGCGGTCAAGGTCAAATGACGTAAGAACGCCAGAACAAAGAAAGAACCCGATTGAATAATCAGAGAACGCGTCTGTAGATTTTCAGAACCGGTTATTCAAGGTTAACAAGAACGCAAGAACAGGGGAAAGGAATGCAACACCGTAGCACCAGGAAGAGACTGAGCCAGACAACAAAGCATGTCTGGGAATGCGCAGTCAGGGTCAATTTTTTTTAAACTGGGCGTCGCTTGCATGCTAGAACATGTTTCTGTCAAAGTAGGCCAAGGTTTTCTAGAACACTAGAACAAAGGATGGTGGGAAGGAGTTCAAGGTGAACTAGACTGCAAGAACAAAGAAAGCGTCGGTTTTATTTCAACCAATTAGAAAACGCTTCGGTTTTATTTCAACCAATCGGAGAAAGCGTCGGTTTTGCTTCCGAGGTATAAAAACTGCGTAAAAACGAGAAGATGTTAGTTTGAGAAGAATTTCTGAAGTATTGTGTCAGTGTCAGAGAAGACATCAAGTTGTGATCATTGTCTGAGAGTTGAAGAAGAACTCAAGAGAAGCTATAATTAAGGTAAGTGAATTGTTACATATATGTATTGTTTTCTTAAATAATATGTAAATGCAGAAAACAAAGAAACGAAGAAAAATTCAGTGCAAACCAAAAAGGTCTGAATTGTTTCCTACGTTGTCCCCGCATAAAGCGGCTCTGGGGTTCGCCCAGCCTCAAATTAATGGGTACCTGGGCGCAACCATGGGAGGTAAAGCCGGCCGGAGAGTGGTGCTGATCACATTACCTCCAAAATGGCCTAGACCGAGAATGTGTGTGGCCCTACCCCCACATCCTCTAAATGTGCCTCCATGACATGGTGCTATTGCACAGGGAACTTTACCTTAGCATGTAATATTCTTTTTCGTTCTTGCATAAAATGGAAAAAAGCTTGTTTCAGACATGATTGATCGAAGATAGTATTTTTATTAGCCTTAATTTCCAAAAAGAATGTGTTTGCCACTTTCCACGGGTACCGACAAAGTTAATAAATTCGAAGTTCTACACTCACATTAGGTGCAAAATCATGACCAGTGATGTGCGTCTACGCGTAAACAACGATAGTCTACATTCTACACGTAGATTAGGTAATCTATGTAAACAACATGGCGAAATGTGATAACTTAACAAAGGGTGCCGTGGAATTAGAAGTAAATTATACTGCGTATCAGTTGCTGATGTGTGAAGAGAACTTTTCATACTCTTTCTTCCAAATTCGAACAATGTCTCACCTAGGAAGAAACCTAATATAGGAAATATTCTAGTGTTTTATGGGAAAATGACCACTCTTGCTTCACTACTGCCATCTGTTGTTGTTATTTTGCATACTATTTATCTTCTTCCATAGTTGATGATAGAAGAGAAGATAAAATTTGTTGTAAATAGGATTCTTTTCATTTCGTTAAGAACCAATATAGTTGAAAATGTCACTCTCCTTTCATGAAACCCTTGAAAATTAATGTTAATGCACTTTAGATTGTCTACGTAGTCTATGTAAACTACAACCCAATGTAATCTACGCGTAAATTACGTGTAGACAACGCATGTAGACGTAAAATTATAGCCTACGGCACATCACTGATCATGACCCTTTATCGGTTTAAGGTCTCTTTTTCTGTAATTGTTTTATTTTAGCCGAAAGCACTTTTAGTTCATGTTTTAATTCAATAGCCTTCTTGTGTTAACATTCTGGCAAGTTTTCTACACTTTTCAGACAAAAGATCAAATGGCATATCTTTATGCTTACTAACATCATAAAATAAATTGAAAATTCACTATGATGTAAGCTGCTCAAATCTTGCTCTTAGAGCTAAAATAATCGTCTAGGACCTGGTAATAAAAATCAACTTTTTACCGTTTTTGCGGATTTTCAACAGTTTCATCATACTGAAACTGCTTCTTCTTTCGATTTCGGCCTTGTACAGTGTTTCCTATTTTTGGATCGTCTATATCTAAATTCGATGCCAATTCTTTCTCATCAACCAGGACTCACAGGTAGCCGCCTCCCTGCCAGGCTGCGAAGTGGCGTCTAAGTAAAAGTAAAAGTAAAAGTATAAAAGTAAATTGCTCCCCTGTGCTTTGCACCACGCCATGAACACGTATAGGGGGTGATGTGATCAGCACCACGCCCCTGGCCGCCTTTACCCCCCAGAGTTCATCACTCCTGCTTTTTTCAAAGCGCTGATATATTTGCAAGAAATATAACACCATCTAACACATCGTAGATTAATGTTTTGAAGACATTTGCTATTTACATTACGTGGAGTAAAAATTCATACCAGATAACTAGTGAGCAAAGGAAGGTAAAGCCACACAACTGGTTTGCAATGCACTGAGCCTCATGTACGACCATTTGGACACTTTTATTGTCGACAATTATTCGAAGGAGCGCACCATAGACTTCTCCCAGTTGATATCTCAACGGAGTTAAGGCATCGAATCTGCTTTCCCACCTTGTGGCACTCATGGTTTTAAAGTGAGAGTACAGATATGTTCATTCAAAACGGTGGGTTGACATATATTACTCGTAACTCCCAAGTTATATAATATAATCTTATAACTTTCAAGTGGCACGGTTCGACCCCCCGCCGGCCCTGATCCGACCATTACATGGTTCGGATCCCACTTTAAACTGAAGGTTCATTCCCGATTAGCCTTTCTTTGCATAAAGTGGACTTAAAACAACAATTCAATCAATCATAAAAAAACAAGAAAGGAGCACATCTCTGGTGCCGCCTTTGCTACATGATGTAGTCAGTGGCGTGCCCAGGATCCAGGGGCGTGCCGTGAATTTTCATGATAGGCAAGCGATGGGGTCAGTTTTTCATTTCGACTAATTACATTTTCAAATGCATCATTAGGGGGGTAAGGATAAATTTGGAGCCAAAATTACCAAAAACTGGGCGTTTGTTAAACCTTTTAGGATGGTATTGAGGAAATTTAGAGTGGGTTAATGGGTGTGTGTGGGGGGGGGGGACTGGAATTGTAAAGGGGGTTCTTGTTCCCACTTCTAACCCGGCCCTTACAATGTGTATTTTGTCATATTTTCCTCCATTTAGCCTTGTTTTTTAGGAATACTGTGCCAAAAAAGGGTTATAACCCTCAACAATCCCCCTTTTGTATGTCAAGCACGAGTGTGATTTTGGGTATGTTGATGTCTTTGCTCTGCATTATGGAAATTACTGAAGTCATTGTGGCCTGTAATGTTCCATGTTCCAACAAAACGATTTATAAATAACATTGCTACTACATAACCACACAATACGTAACGTCGTTGCCTTGTAATGAAGGGGCCCCGGATTCGATACTCGGTCGAGTAATTCGGATAGCCTACCACTTTAAACTATAGGTCGAGTCCCAATTAGCCTTTCTGTGAATAAAGTGGACATAATGAAATTCAAACATAATATTGTTTCTTAACTGAGACTTTCCAATTTTTCTTACTTGTTTTGGTAATGCATAGTTGAGGACACGGTCTCTCCATGATTCACCACTTTTAAGTACAAATTCTTTAACTGGGCCTCCCCGATGGTGCACTGGTAGCGTCATCGCCTTGTAATGAAGGGGTCCCGGGTTCGATACCCGGTGTAGGCACATAGTGGTTCGGATCTCACTTTAAACTGTAGGTCCAGTCCAAATTAGCTTTACTGTGCATAAAGTGAACTTAAAACACCAAATCACCAACCAACCGAGTTCTTTAACTGAATGGTTTGCAAAGATGATTCCTTATCGAGTCCTATCCTTCACCACTCCAAATCGATGGATCGTTTGACAACCCTGGTGATTGGTTATTTGCAATGTAAACCATACTTCAACATAAGACGGCAAAAACGCCACACAAAATAACAGAATAGCACACAACAATGGCCACAGTACAGAAAACACGTATCAGCAGCACCCACGCTTCCAAATGCGCCCTCTTCCTCACCCTATTTGCAGTGTTATATACCCTCTAACCTTTATATTTGGAAGTAACTGACCACATGACGGATATGTCCAAGTATTAGCTGGTGATTTTATTTCTTAATGATACCATACGAACCGTACTCGTAGACCCACTTCATAACCTAATTTGTTCATTACTGCCAGGTCTACCGTTGTTATGGCGACAGCGCCGGAAATGACGTTTACTTTACCAGATATTTAGATTATGAAGGGCTGTGAGGATTTTTTCTTCGGCTTTTTTTACATGGAGTAAATATGAGTTATATTTCCGCATCAGAGGTATGACATGTATATAATTACGCCTACAATTACACTAAATTTTCACAGAAATGGGATTTTCTGGGGTCCCACCCAGTGATGTGCGTCTACGCGTAAACAACGATAGTCTACATTCTACACGTAGACTATTTTTTACACGTAGATTACGTAATCTATGTAAACAACATGGCGAAAGGTGATAACTTAGCAAAGGGCGCCGTGGAATTAAAACAAAATTATACTGCGTATCAGTTGCTGATGTGTAAGGATAACTTTTCATACACTTTCTTCCAAATTCGAACAATTTCTCACCTAGGAAGAAACCTAATATAGCTAGGCAATATTCTAGTGTTTTATGGGGAAAAGACCACTCTTGGCTCACGACTGCCATCTGTTGTTGTTTTTTGCATACTATTTATCTTCATCCACAGTTGATAATAGAAGAGACGAGAAATTTTGTTGTAAATAGGGTTCTTTTCATTTTGTTAGGAACCAATATAGTTGAAAATGTCACTTTCCTTTCATGAAACCCTTGAAAATTAATTTTAATGCACTTTAGATTGTCTACGTAGTCTATGTAAACTACAACCCAATGTAATCTTCGCGTAGATTACGTGTAGACAATGCATGTAGACGTAAACGTATAGTCTACGGCACATCACTGGTCCCACCCCAGGTACCAGGGATGCCCACGAGGGGGGGGGGATTATGACCCAGGTTGCGCAATCGAGAGATTTGGGGTGGGGGGATTTTTTTCCTTCAAATAATATAAAATTCAACATTTATATCTTTTTCCAAAATATATGTAAACATTTTACACCTTAAATGCACCATATTTAATCCATTAGATGATAAAAAAGTGTTTAAGAGTATTTATCGAAGGTGGGGGGTGGGGTGGGGGGTGGGGGAGATATCCAGCTTTTTACATATTAGACCTTAATTTGACATGTGGGTTCTGGGGGGGAATTCTGAATTAAATTTTGGGGGGACAGTATCCAACATAGCTCTTAGATTAATGGCGGGTATTTTAGTTAGAAGGGGGATGAGCATTAAATTGAGGGGATATCCAAATCTTGTGTATTGTTATTGTCTTAGACTGATGCGGAAATTCTTATGTGGAGACTGAGAATTAATTTTTTGGAGGAGACAATATCAACAATAAGTCTAAAATTGATTGAGTATTAAATTTAAAGGGAGAGATAGGAAGCTCTTGATAAAGTGTTAAATCTTAGATTGTCAAGGGACTTCTGTAGTGAAGAGAGAGTTCGAACATTAAATTTTGGAGACTGTATCTAGCGATATGGTACCCACAAGTTTTCGACCCCGAACGTACCAAAGGAGAAGTTGGAAAATACTAAAAAAGTATTGACATCCTATTAAATTAATATTCTTGAAAGCCTGCAGAGAAATGGATGTAAAAATTTATTTTTCCTCGCTTCGCTCGCAATGATTTATTGATAGGGTGTTTGGCGCTTTAATGAGGTGAATGTGAAGTTTTATACTATAGCTGCGTTACAAGACAACCGATATTCTCGCTTATGGTGGACGATTTTAGGTGTGGTCTTGAGTGATGGGCTCCCTGTTTAGCTTGGAGGGGCAGATCAAGTATAGTGTTCAGTAAAGCTGGAAAAAAAGTTACTTTCGGTAGACAAGCTGTCGTAATTAAATACTTTGTGGAGATTACGATATGGTTTGAGGGCACGAATGATATATTTTTTTTGGGGGGGGGTACGCAAGACATGATTTTGGGGGATGCGCCATTTGCCTTGGGGGGATGGGCACCCCTGTCAGGTACGCCTCTGTTTTGTGCGCATCAATACATTTGTAAAACAGCGAAATGGACTTTTATCAAGGATTTTCCTCCTCTTCATTCTATATGAATTTATACTGAGTTTTTTTTAACACTGTCGCTTAGTAATCAAGTAGCTATTCCGCGTTCGGTTCTCGATGGAATCACATTGCGCAATTATGCAAATTGGCTTTTCATGTTATCACCATTCATCTTCATCTTCGCAATTATAGCCAAAAGTTTCAGAAACGCGAAGAAAAATAAATCGATCAATCATTAATGTATTCATAAGTAACTTTCGAATGGGAACTTTGTTGGGATTGTGCGTAAAATTGGAGATTCTTGCAGTGTCAGGAAAAAAAATCACTATTTAGTCTGAAATATATATATATATGTATGTATATAAAAAAACGCAACAGCGGGCAGTAAACAGGTTCTGTTCTGGAATAAACTCGATTTTTTTCTGGTAGTGTCTGCTGCCACGTTCTTTTGTTGCTGGAACCTCAAAAAAGATGCGCGTGTCAGCAGACTCGGTCTTTGTATTATCGTGATTTCATCATGCTATGTATGCAATTACGTCTGTAACACATACTGTGAAGTTGTAGCGATTACTTTCACAAAAATGTTTTAAGATTATGTCCCTCAGCATTCTTCTAATAATAAACATAAATGCTCTCGTAGTAATGTTAGGTTCTGTTAGCATTAAAACAATATTGCTAAATGCTTTCTAAAGAAAAAGGTTCTAAATTACCTGTACTTTCATTCCCACTAATCATAAACTTGCATTTCTCTCGTCTCAATCTGTTCTTAAGATTTGTAACATCCTTTTAGCAGACGAATTACGTGGCAGGAGCAAATTTGAAGCTTATTCTTACTGCTGACACGTGCGTGGCAGCAGGCCCGTAGCTAGAGGGGGCAGGGGGGGGCAACTGCCCCCCCTGAGAGCCTACTTTGCCCCCCTGTGAAAAATACAGAACACATTCCTATCTGGAATTCTCACTAATCTTTACAATTATATCCTGTATTACTCTAGCAACATAACAAAGACATTTATTGATTTTGTGATTTATGAAGGTGTGTGGGATTCCATATAATGTCATATCAGGATTAGGTGGGGAAATCCCTTCCAGATTCAGACTTCGTTAAATGATTTTGCAAGTTTTAGTATCTAGAACAGTTGTGACATTTTAAGTATCTTGTGGTGCCTCCCACATGGCGCAGTGGTAGCGTCGTTGCCTTGTAGTCAAGGGGTCCGGGGTTCGATACCCGGTGGAGGCACAAGTGGTTCGGGTCCCACTTTAAACTGTAGGTCCAGTCCCGATTAGCCATACTGTGCATAAAGTGGACTTAAAACACCAACTCAACTCAACTCAACTTAAGTATCTTGTATTAAAGGTGCCTAATGTATTTGGATGTTTTTCTTGGATGTGTTACTATGAAGTTTGAACTGCATAATTTTTTGTTTCCCCAAGTCTACCTTTTGGTAATAGCGATTCATGTGATAGAGAGAGGGAGTGGATATTTGATTTTTGTTACTTAGCGTTGCTTTTCTGTCACATCTAGCTAATTCTGACAATGAATGATGACGTGTAATTTATGAAGAGCCACTCACAAACAGTGCTGCAACCACAGGGGGGCAGGGGCATTCTACCCCCCCCCCAATGTTGGATGGAAGTCCAATCTAGGGGGGGCAAACATTGAAGTAAAGAAACATTACTAGCAGAATCTAAGAATAGCAGGACAAATGGATACTCAAGATGGAATTAGTTTTCAAGTGTTTCTTGCATTTTTCTTCCAGACGGCTAAGGGCACTTGCAGAGGGCACAGAGGGGCAATTGTTCGCTCGATTTCAAATTTTATACAAATAAAAGTACATTTCGTAAAATTTTCTTGCTCGCTTCGCTCGCATGCACAAATAAAATAAGCAACATAGGCGTGTGTTATGATATCCATTTTATAAAGGAAAAGTTAAGTCTTAACCCTGACTGTTTCCATAGCATCTTATATATTGCTCTCAGAATTTTAAACGGCAGTAAAAATAAATGTCATTTGCAACTGCGAAGCTATCAATGGGGTTGAATACATTGAGGACAGAAGATGCCATATTTCAATTGCTTGTAACATCGAAAGAAGAATTAGATGAGCAAATAGTGACTGAGAAAAGTTGCTTGCCGTGATGTACATGCTGTGCAAGTTGTCGGTGCTATCAGGCGGCACCCTATGAATATAGGTTCAAGAAAATGACAATACATTGTGCTTGTAGCAGATGTTGTCTGTTAAAGTAACTCAAGCACAACCTCATTTTTTGACAAATAAGTATGTCAACTCTTCTGCTATGGAGTGGACTCTCCTAATTTTATTCATATATGTTAAGCCATTCTGTGACTGGCAGAAATCAGTATCAGCATTAAAAAAAACCCTGATATTTGGGGTTTGTACGCTTCTGCTCCAAAAGTGGTGGCTATAAGCGGCCCAGAGACCTTTTGCCGGGAAAATGGGGTAAGGTGAAGGAGGCCCTTATATTGTTCGGTTTCGTACCATAGTCATTAAGGAAGATATTTTTCATAATGTAAAGAGGATACAACATTTCCCTCCATAAAACTTATTATGAAATATTAATGATGACACTATAATCCAAGAAGTCATTGATCAATCAAGGGATTCCTATTTGTTTTTCGGGTGTCAAACACATGTCTTTCAACAACACAATATTTTGCAAAATGGTTAACGTAGGCAAAGATTGTCTGTAGTGATGCAAGAGTCTTTCATTTGAAGCAAAAAGAATCCGTGGTGGAGTAAGGGACCCATGTTTTAATGTTTTAGCAAGTAGGCCTACAAAAATGTATTACAAATTTTTACACAATTCATCAAAGTGTAGATAATATGTAACCATTATTATTTAATTAATTTAATTTTTCTTGCATAAAACAACACAATGGTGTTGTTGGATTCTCGTTAGATTCCTTTGTGCATAAAAATCTTGCATACTGGAAACTATAGGGAATCATTATAAAGCATGATTTATAAAGGGCTCCCTTCATCAGTTCTGCAGAGAGGCCCAAAGCTGTTGGTACATATTAATCGTCTATTAACATTATCGGCCTGTAAATATCAAGTAGATACAGTCCCTATTAGCCTATTTATGTTAAAATTTATTTTCTTTGGCAATCTGGAAAGGTCATTATCGAAATATTGCTTTTTGATGTTGCTCGAACTTTTTTTGTTCGTTGGAGTTGCAAGATATCATTCCTTTTCTGTTACTTACCTCTTTTGGTGGAGGGGCAAGTGCCTCTGTGTACCCTGCTATATCTGCCAATGCGACATAATATATTAAAAATTTGCCCCCCCTACAAAGAATTCCTGGCTACGGGCCTGCGTGGCAGCAGACTCGGTCATTTTTTCTTATTCCCTGGACGGCTTAGGATCCGGCGCGGAGACCGCCTTTATGGCAGTGACCCCCTGTTGCAGTGCCGCGTTTACCTACGAAGGAACTCAGGGTCAAGCAACCAATTAGGTCTAGTGTTTGGAAAAGAAGTTCCCCCGAAGCCCCGAAGAGTCGCCAGAACTACCGCGAAAGTGAAATTTTCGCGGTTGTTCCTTTCGCGGCTATTCCGTTCGGGTTTAATCCGTTTCGCTCTTATTCCTTCGCTCTTATTCCGTTCGCGCTTAATCCGTTTCGCGGTTGTTCCTCTCGCGCATATTCTGGTATTCAATTCTGCTTTCGCGATTAATCCATTTCGTGTTTGTCCCTTTCGCGCTTGTGCTGGTGTTCAATTTTGGTTTCGCGGTTAATCCCTTTCGCAACTGTTCCTTTCGCGGTTATTCCGTTGTTCAATTTTACTTTCGCGCTTAATCCATTTCGCGGTTGTTCCTTTCTCGTTTATTCCGGTGTTCAATTTTGGTTTCGCGCTTAATCCGTCTCGCGGTTGTTCCTTTCGCTCTTATTCAATTTCCCGCTTATTCCTTCGCGTTTATTTCGTTCGCGCTTATTCCGTTTCGCGGTTAAACTTTTCGTGCTTCTTCCATCGCGTTTATTCCGTTCGTGCTTGTTAAGTTTCGCTCTTATTCCTTTCGCGTTTAATCCTGTGTTACGTTTCGCGGTTGTTCTCTTTCGCGCTTAGTCCGTTTCGCGCGTAATCCCTTTCGCGGCTATTCCACCTTCGGGGGTGGGGGGCTTCAGCCCCCTTAGCCCTCCCCCTGGTTATGTGCCTGATGGCGCAGTCTGCGATATAATCCCCTCCTGAGCATGAGCACTCCTGGATAAAATGTTTGATTGTTGAAATTGTTGAAATAGATGGGATAAAGCATGAAGCTGTGTCGATTAGCAATCAATGTGATGTGAAAAGCTGCGTAAAATAAAATAAAAACAATAGAGTTACGAGTTCATGAAGCGAAAGTATCCGTTGCCTCAGCTGTTTTGCTCGCCTTTGCACTCAACCCCGACAAGACAAGCAACATTCCAATAAAATGCTGACACACCATTTTGCGGAAGAATGTGCTGTGCGAGTATTCGAGAAGAAAAGGAGTTCAATCTCAAAGCTTGTGAAACAGCTGTCTATAACTAAAATCTACGCTGGGGCCACTTCAAATCAATAACAGTGTATTTGTATTTGTATTTGTATTTATTTACATTTTCCTTGTGCGAGCTGTACGCTGTACGCACTACATTAATTTTACATTACACACACTTTCTCTTCCCTCAAAGTCGTGTATTAATATTGTACCTTCTTTACGTTAGTATACAAATAACTCTTAGCAGTTGATCAGATACAAAAGAAAAAATTAAACATAATTAGTATATTTTAACAATCGAAATATTGCACATGCAAATAAAGTTGTGTGTCCGGTTCATTCGGCCTCCTGTCTGGAGACTTACTTGAGTTTGAATTATTTTGTTGAATAATGTGGAAAACAAAACAGAACAGAACAAAACAAAACACATATACATTGCACACTGCTAGACCCACAGTACACGTATTACACGCTCGGTTCACTTTGTGCGGTTTCTTCGTTCTTATCGCTGACCGCTAACGCCTTTCCTCGTCGCTCCCTCACTTCCCACAAATATCTCCCCACTCGTTGCACTATCTCACTTATGATTCCTCTTCTGTCTTCTACCACTTCCATTATTTCCCTCTCTGTTACGTTCTCAACCCACTTGTCTCGTAAATCACGCGTAGAGGGGCAGGCAGAGAGCAGATGCTCGCCCGTCTCTCCCTCCCCGCACAAAGAGCATATAGTTTCCCCTGCTTCATTCTTAATTTTTACTTGTTTCCAACCCCACAGTCTGAACCATGCTATCCCTCCCCTTTCTTTTTTGCCTACCAAGTTTATGTATCTTGCTTTCCCCCAATCCCTTGATTTCAAATGGTCTCTTAGTGAAGTCTTCGTCTGACAGTCGGCTAGTGTTTCTTGCCTGTCTATGTCCATAAGTCTCCCTCTAATTTGATTTTCAACTGATGTATCTACCCTCCCTCCTGCTTCCCAAACCCACCCCATCCCAATAGAGTTCAACATGTTTTTTATATCCCTCGCCCAGTTCCGTGTATTTTCTTCTCTTACTTGCATTATCAGACATTTACCCTTAAGTGTCGTGTTACCCTCCCTTGCTAGCTGAAGCCAATACTTTAAAGTTCTCATCCTAGCTTGTACTGTCTCTTTGCTTAGACCTAATTCTTTAAGTACCCCACAATTGGCAGTACTTCTACTTACACACAACACTTTTTTGTAGTATTCTGTTTGAATGCTTGCGACTGTGCTCCCTCCTCTTGCCCCCCACAGCTCAACCCCATAGTTCAAAGTTCCTGTTATTATTGACTTGTACAAACCCTGAATCACTGAGAACGGCATTTGCGGTACTTTACTTATGGTACGTATTACTTGGTCTATTGCGAGCTTTGCTTTGCTTTTTCGTGTCTGTATATGTTGCGTCCAACTTCCAGTCATAGATAATGTTACTCCTAAGTACGTGAAACGCTTGACAGGCTCAATTACTTCCCCCCCGTAATTCCATTTTTCTTGTTTGCTGAAAGTATACCCATTTTTGAAAGCCATGATTTTAGTTTTTTTAATGTTAACTGTCATTTTGTATTTTTGGCACCCCTCGTATATGCTATTTAGTCCCCTTTGTAGCCCCTCTATTGTCTCCGACATGATGACTATATCGTCCGCATACAAGAGTACAGGTATCTCTTGCTCCCCTATAGATGGGGTTGCGCCCTGCTCCCATGATACTTCGTTCGCCACCCAATCAATGAAGAGAGAGAATAAAATTGGCGACAGGATACATCCTTGTTTTAACCCGGAATGCGAGGGTTGTAATGATGATACTCTGTGGCCATCGCATCTCACACAAAATTGTACGTTTTCATAAATAGCTTGTAGCGCCCTTATCATGCGCGCCGACATTCCTTTTTCTTGCAGGAAAGTTTGTGCAGGAACAGTTTATTCGGGTCTCAAGGGGAGGGTCCCAAGGAAATTTACCCGAACGATGATCCCAGGCTACGGGTGGTAGTATGGAATGTAGAAGGGCTAGCAAAAAGATTTTGTGACGAGAATTTTAGGGAGTATGTGGAGCAATTTGATATACGGTGTTACGTAGAAACGTGGGGAAGCTCTAATAACATGCCAGAGTCATGGGGGGAGGGGTTCTCAAAAATCACGCGTAGAAGGGCCAGCAGAGGGCGGTACCCGGGGGGCTTGGCAATCATTTTCAAACAAAAATGGAAAAAGTTTATAAAACAGATATGTATAGATAAGGAGGGAATCCTGGGAATCCATTTTGCAGCGGGGTCCCTGAACTTAATCGTGCTGGCAGTTTACAGACAACCCCCAAGCTCCAAGTTCTATTCAGAGCAACATTTTGACAATTTAGGGGCAACTATTCAACAACTGACGGAAGAACATCCTGGGGCCAATTTCTTGGTGACTGGTGACCTAAACGCCAGAATTGGGGAAGAGGAGGTATCCTGGGACGTCTATGGGGGGCAAGATAGTGACCAAACGACTCATGACGGCATGTACTTAGGTCAACCTAGACAAAGCAGGGATAAAATAGTAAACGCGGGAGGGAGGCAACTCCTAGAACTATGCGGGTTACATAAGCTCCAAATATTAAATGGGAAATTTTTCACAATAACAGTGGCTGATTAACGTCGTTCTCTCACGGCCAAGGACGCGTCAAGTATCTGCGCGATGCTCGCTGAGCAAGATTTTCGCTCGTTGAGCCAACGATCTTTTACTTGACGCGGTGTGCTCACTGAACAAAATATCAGTACCTTTGATTAATCTGTGATAAATGTGGCTGCGTCCAGTGGGCAAGATTTCAGTGTTTGAAAAGCTGTTTATTTTAGGCGATACTTGATGTGGACAAAACTGTCGAAAATTTAATTTTCACACCCTTGCACAACTTTCCAAGACTACGGTGTATATTTAATATTTGGAATAATCAACACTTTCATTTTAATATACAATTACAAAAACTGGAATATTACATCACCTTCTGTTACTTAAACTTCCCTCTTCTTACTTTTGCCCAGAGAGTATTAGAACTAACAGTGGCGTGCCCAGGATTTTCGAAAGGGAGGGGTTATGTGTACATTTTTTTAAGTAGCTAGTCCTCATTTTGCCATATTTTTCCTGCCTTTGACGTTCTTTTTTTTAGAAATACTGGACCAAAAGGGGGGTTATAACCCTCACCAACCCCCCCTCCCCCTTTGTGCACGCCATTGAGAACTAGAATACATTTCTCTGTGCTTTGCCTCACCAGATCGTAACACAAAAACGATATATTCTGTGGCTCAAAGCTGTCCGCGCTTTCCAGATTTCATCAGTGGACGGGCTGGTGCACCGCTGATGCACTTCGGTTTTCAGTATTTCACCGGGCCCCACCAAAGCTTTCAACAGGTTAAACCATGACGTCATCAATTTACACCAGCCTCAACCTCAAGAGCTGGTGCGGTTGGTGAATCAAAATGGCGTCGTCTGCGCTGAAGCTTGTCCTGATGTATGTGTTCTGTAGGCAATAGTAGGAATGTAAAGTCGATTTTGTTACACGGAGGGCGAATATACTGGATGAGGCAGAAACTGTCGACATTTTAAATACTACTTCTCCCTCACTTGCACGCAAAATGAAAAAAAGTATGCCGATGCATCCAGGGGCGCCGACTTGTCAAAATTATTGGAGGTGCTCTGATCACTGAAATAAATTAATGAATGACTCACTCCCTCCCTTTTTTAAAAATAAAAATTACGTCTTCGTATAGCAGTTTTTAAGCAGCTATTATATTACTCATGCAAATGAAATGTAGCATGAAAAATGTGTGTCTGCTCATTTGTTTTTTAGATAACAATTAACATTTTTATTTAAAAGTAGGCTATGTATTTACATTGAGAGGCCAACATAACAGTTTTATGCCGGCCTCGGTAGCCGAGCGTGTTGGGTGGTCGGCTTAACTCGCTTTGATCCGGAGGTCTCGGGTTCGAGTCCCGGCGAGGGCATGGGTGTGTTTTAATGTCCGCAACAGACTTGTAAAGAAAGGACATGTGACGGGTGCAAAGAACCTTAGTGTTGACGTACCCATAAAAATAGCGAATATTTACAATATTTAACAGTTTTATTTAATTATTTACATAAATGCTAACACAAATCGCAGGCAAATAGTTTTACGTTTTTGTTCTTGCTACAATATTTTACTTTTTAAATTTAATTTTGCAATAATAAATAAACACATAGCACACCGTGCTTTAGCAATAATGCCTTTGATCATAGACGTTCCCGCTTTCGCAATACAGACTTTTCATAAGCTTTCCTTGCGTACTTTACTGCAAGCCGGTGTTAAATAAACTCAAAGACTTTAGAATTATTTTCCCCTTATTCTTTGGACTAGAGGAAGAGATTTCGAGGATAACTAAATATCGCACGTATCAATATTGCCTGAAAGTCGTGTTTACGACCTCAAATTGTTCAGAATTCACTAAACAACATACTGGTATAATTGTCATATCACCTCGTTATTTTGAAACTCTTTTTAGTAAAAATGTTAGCAATACTCATAATTATATACTTAGTATATAGTAATAACAAGTCATGTGCTTTGCTGTCTCCGTTCATAGCCCCCACCCCAAAGTTGATGGTTTAGCGGTGTCAGCCCCTCAAATTTGATGGTCTAGAACATTTCAAATATGTATTTAAAGTTAAGTTCATGTTCCACAATTCAGAGTAAACTTTACAAGAGAAGCAAAATAATACATTAGATCCTCTTAAGCCCCATGGAGTCGGCGCCTATGGATGCATCAAAACATGCATCCATCTTCTGCTGCAACATGCAACAAAGGATGCATTTGCAAAATTCGATATCTTTACATAAGAATACCACTTAAATTCGTACTGTACATGCAAAATATGATGTCGTTAAGTGAAAATATATAATATACATGTAATATCTTCTGTGATTTAGTCACTGACGGTGATTTTTTCCTGATAAACGCGGATATGCGTGCGCAATCCGAATCTAACTTTCATTTGTTTCGGCATGAAGCTTTCCGAATTTCACCGAATTTGACGTCATTTTTTGATGCACCAGTCTTATGCACGCTGGTGAAATCTGCAAAGCGCGGTGTGGTCATTGACTGTGGTGAGCAAGGTTCAAGTTCGCTCAGCGATCAAGTGAACAGCGCAACGCTTCTTTGGCCGTCAAGTAGCAGAGCGATCTTGATAACTTGAAGCGCCCCAGATAACCTCGTCTAGCACTTGGAACATGGTTAGAATCAGTGTGGAGTGCCCAAGGTAGTGGGGGGGGGGCTTTTGACCCAGTACTCATACAAAAAAGAACGTCAAAGACAGGAAAAGATAGCAAAATGAGGACTAACTACTGAAAAAATATACGTAAACCTTCCCTTTCGAAAATCCTACGCACACCACTCGGAATGGTTGATCTGGGTCAATGTCCCCAAAAGTGGCACAGCTTCATTGGATTTTGTAGCAGATCTTCTGGTTTCCCTAGGAACAAGCCCAGATTTTATCAAGTATGACCTGGCAACACTGTCCCGAACACGGACAACGGAAGATGCGCGAACGCTTTTGACACAAGGTTTTTTCCTTGTGGACAAATGGTGTGAAATTTTCAGTATAATTTTTTAAAAATGAATTGTTGAGTATGCAAAGTTGTCGAACTTATAATCAATAACACTATTACATGTTTTCGAGCATACGTTTCCAAGGAACCCGCCTTCCCACTCCCAATTAACTTCAAAATTTCAGTTTTTTGGTTAATAAAATAATTATAAGCCTCAGAACACTTATAAAAATTAAATCGTCAGACTTTTCTTTACAGAAAAGAATTTCTCTCATTAGTCCAGTAAAAAGAGCTCAAGGTGTGCAAGATGATCCTCCCCGATGGCATACTGGTAACCATGTTACCTTGTAATAAAAGGGCACAGGATCGATCCTCGGTTGGTTCTTATTATCGATGACCAGATGCGGATTCGGATCACGGTGGAAATCCAGTTTCGACGTTTCTCTTTAGCTTGTCAATCCTGTTGTTTTGAATATCTTGACGTCATGACCGCACCCAAGGGGAATTCTGGGGGTCAGAACCCCCTTTTTATCTTCATTTTCCTGTAGAAATAAAAGTAAGGTAAATTTCCCCGTGCATATGGCACCGTGTCATGAAGGCACATCCTACCCCACACATTATCGATCTCGGCCATTTTAGAGGTGACGTGATCAGCAACAGGTTAGTCCCAGAACCACTTTATGCGGGGATCTAAGATCCCCCAGCCAGGGAATCGAACCCGGGGTGATAATCAGGAAACAACTACCCCCACAATTCATTGCGCGAAAGCACGCCCGCGGCCATGATTCCGGCAAACCTTTCGCAGCACAGACGGGACGCGTTGAAAACACGTTTGATAACGTGGCAGTGATTCAAGGTACAAATATAACGATTATAAACCAAATGTAGACTTTCACATTAGATTATATACCAAACGTAGACTTCAACAATGACCAGAGTATCTAAAAAGCTGCTTTTTTCCACAAAACAACCTTGTATAAAGCTATGTAACATACGAAAAAAATACAGGACTATGGAGCCTGATTCAATCGGACCTATCCGATAGTGTAGTGGCTAATGCTTGTAATCGAAGGATCCGAAATTCGATTCCCGCTGGAGGGAATTTTAAAGAAAATTAAAAATATATATTTTTTATAAAAGTGAATTAAAACAAACTTTGTCTCGTGAAAATGATAATTTATAGAAATGTTCCGAAGTACAAAATTGTGTACTATATTTTTTAAGGCCGTAACGTATCACTCACTTTTCGTATGAGTATTGAGACAGGCATAGAATATATGCGGAAAAGTATATACAAATATCCTCATAGAAATTTTACAATATACGCATACTTCGAACGCACCCGCTGATTAATAAGCAGTACTTCAAATTTTCTGTGAACATTATTAGAGATCGTACAACAATCACACGCGTTGCAAAGCATGCGGATGTAAAGAGTAACACAAAAGTCATATAACGCTAGCCTTGAAAATATACAATAATAGTAATACAATTAAAAATGTTATACATCGGGTCATTTTCATGCACTCAGCATTTGCTTCGCTACACGCTTGCTATCAGGGGGTGCTCGTTCGGTGGCGCAGATCGTATGCGCAGTTGTCCGTGGATACATGACGTCATCATCGAGAAGCTCGGCGCGGAAAAGGCTGGTTCCTTATGCAAATATTGAGATATTTGACAACGAATATCTTCTAAAATATAGTAACAGGGGAAAAGTTACAACTTTTACTGTTAAGATTCATCCTTTCTAATCAATTTATCACAAAGTTGATTCAAATGTGTAAAATGGTTTTCAAGAAATCGTGTTACGAAGGAACCCCTGTTTTGTTCTCTCCAGGCTTCCAATATAAGGGAGTTTTAACTTAAGCGCGTTGGATTTCTTTTTGCTCTATGTTTTAAAATAAGATTATTTTGTTCTTGTCAACTGAATTCATGCCTAAATGCTATGGAAAGTTGTGAAAACTATTATCAGAAAACTAACGGAAGAAATCTAAAATATCACAGCCTTTCCAGTCGGTAATTGCGTAAGTAAACGAAAAGACAAGATTGTTATAAAAAATGCGGGATTGCCCATTTTTGTGAAAAAGGCATTGTGCGAGATCTAAAAGCAGAACATTTTAATATTGTATGTAAATGTAAGGGTGTAATAAACGTGACTACTTCCCGTAAAATATCACTGCACTCTCCACGTTTCTCTTCTGTCTTTTCTTTGGCGCCGTCAATGGCTTCAACACGTTGTTTTTTTATATATATTTGTCACATATTTGTTTTAATTAGTATTCTGCTCGTTCCGCCACCTGAACGCAGCAGCTAGGGCTCAAAGGGCAGTGCAGTTACACCGGAAGAAGGCTCGGAAATGGCAGGCTTCAGAAGTTAACTCATCCAAATTAAATTAAATAGGTATGTGCTCTCTCTAAATTTAAACATAGTTCACAAATAATTTGATTAAAAGTTTTAAAAGTATCTGTTTTATTTAATAACGTATTAATTGGTGCAATCTTCTCCAGCATAGCTATAGACAGTGACCACACTACAAGGGGGGGGGGGCAGGAGAATTTCTCTCTCTCTCTCTCTCTCTTATCTGCCCCCAGTATAACGACAAAAATAAATAAATGAATGAATGCTCTTTTAGCCAAAATATGCATTTTTGTGTCGTATGTAACGGAATAATAAACATGATTGCCCCGGGAAAATATGATTTACCCCTCCATCTTTTCTATTGCGCAGTCACTAGCTACAACATATTTTGATTTCTATTGTTCCCACATATTTATTTTAATTTTAGTATTGTGAATCATATTCCACTGTGTTACCTCACGTAGCCACACCCCCCACACAGACACACACACACGCGCGTATCAGTTGTAAGTTTTAGACTAAGCTTGTCAAATGTCCACTTATATCTTTGTATTCTTGAGCCATTTAAAAAAGAATCATTTCGCCCCTTCTTCTGGACAATGTTTTCCCACTAGAAGCCCCTTTGCAGTTCGAGATCCGGGGCTATAGCCTTCCCAAGCCACAGTCTCCTCCAAATACTGTCCTGGCCTCATGAAAGAAAAATATATGTATTGATACGAAATATTAATTTGACTTGGCAGTTTCTTTTTTCGAACAGGAATAAGTTTTAAATTTTAATAGCTTATAAATTTACACTAGCAATTTTGAGTAAAGGTTTTACGTAACCCTAAAAGTACATTTAGAGACTGCAAGGTCAACTCTCGATATTTCAGATATATTAATAATTTTCATCACAACGTCTAGTAATAATTATTTGTTACTTCAATAACCTCCTCGCAAATGTTTCTCGCATATTAAAACGTAGATGCCACATGATTGTCATTTTCTGTTTATTTCCTTGTAATGCTGACCTCCGTGGCGAAGTGGTTAGCACAACACTTTACGATGCCAAGGGCCCCCAGGTTCGAATCCCCGCCCGGGCATGGGTCTACTTTCCTTTCTTCAATTTCATCATATCATCACGCATCCTCATCTTTGCGATTAGCCATATGTGACAGATAAGCGAAGTAAAATAAACTAAGTCAATTAATCAATTATTTTTTAAAACTCTTTCATTCTTCTTTAGCATGTCACGTTTTTGTTAAAATTATATTACGATTTGTAAAATGAAAATTCTAAAGGAGAACACGCAACTTTCTTTGTAGCGCATCGGTCAGAAAGTTTCAGGAATATGGATTTTCAAAATACATTTTTTCACATGTAATTTGTCCCCTTTTAAAAGTAGCGCGTTTTCAATTATGTTACTAATCATTAAAAGGATGCCTCAATACCATCTTGGAGGATGACAATTAATAATTTTCCCCTCCTAAAAGTAATAATATACTTTCGCTCTCTGAATCTCCCATATAAATGCTAGGGGCCGTCTGCTTGAGCCGAGCTCACTCCCTCTCTGGTGACGTCACGCGTTCGTGCAAGATCGGCAATCTTCGGATGGCTTTACCTAATCTCTATCTACCTTGGCTTGCTATGGCTTACCGGACCGAGTGCCGTAGTACGTGCGTTTGGCCAGATTTCCCATCATGCTCTCCGCCGCTGACGTCACATTGAATATCATCCATTCCGAAAGTCGCAATTAGACAAAAGTGTCACAAAGGCGACCTAAAGCAAAGCAAATCAATCAATGAATTAATGTTGCCAGGCTGCAGACTCCATCAGGAGATAGCTAATTTATCTGCTGTTCTTACTGAAAGATTTTCTAAATATAGTTCAAGTCATGCTCAAAATATATAATATTTACATTCCCCTTCCATCAACGATGGCCTGATAGCCTATAAAACTAAATTATCTGAAAGGAAAAGTAGGGGCGAGTAAATTCTTTCTTATTATTTTAGTTATACGTAATACTCTGTCCCGGTTATATTTTGAGCAAGGCCGCGCATAGCGGATGAAAAGGGGGGGTCGAGTGGACGCAGCGCAGTACACGCTGCTGGAGGCTGGTTGCAGTCGCTTTCCTCTCTCCACGCAAACATTCCCATTGGTTGAGCCGTCTCGCGTCACTACTTGCGCAGATTTGTTTTCGTTCGCTTGCTCCAGATTTAGCCGGGACAGAGTATAGCTTCTAGTTTTATTGAAGATTTGTTTTGAGTTTTAAACATCGTACCCGGGGCTAATTACTAAATTTTGGACTTCAAAGCCTATAAGCCCTGACTGTAAAATTTACGTAGCGATAACATGAATATGTCACCTCGTTTCGCTTATTTAATTTTCGTTTCAACTTTTTATTCAGGTAGTAGCAATTTTGAATGAGCATACGAGCAACCACATGAAGTAAAATCGACACATATTCTCAAACGAAAAATACAACTCCAAACTATGAAGAATTATTATCAATAAAAGATAAATGTCGACAATATTTTCGTGGCACTGTAAGCCTCACTGTAAGAGAAAGAAGGAGAGAGAGAGAGAGAAAAAATGTAAGAAAAAAGAATAAAAGAGAGAGAAAATTAGAACAAGAGTGAAATGAAATGAGAGAGGCAAAGGATGGTGAAATAACAGCGAAAGATTTTAAGCGCGAAACGAACTGAGCGCGACCGACCGCGAAACATGACACAGGATTATACGCGAAACATTTAAGTAAGAACGGAATGAACGTGAAGAAATAAGCGCAAACGAAATAAACGCGAAAGAATATGCGCGAACGGAATAAACGCGAAAGAATAAGCGCGAACGGAATAAACGCGAAAGAATAAGCGCGAACGGAATAAACGCGAAAGAATAAGCGCGAACGGGATAAAGGCGAAAGAATAAGTGCGAACGGAACAAACGCGAAAGAATAAGCGCGTACAGAATATACGCGAAAGAATAAGCGCGAACGGAATAAACGCGAAAGAATAAGCGCGAACGAAATAAACGCGAAAGAATAAGCGCGAACGGAATAAACGCGAAAGAATATGCGCGAACGGAATAAACGTAAAAGAATATGCGCGAACGGAATAAACGCGAAAGAATAAACGCTAAATGAATAAGCGCGAAAGGCATAAATGGGAAAGAATAAGCGCGAACGGAATAAACGCGAAAGAATAAGCGCGAACGAAATAAACGTGAAGAAATAAGCGCAAACGAAATAAACGCGAAAGAATAAGCGCGAACGGAATAAACGCGAAAGAATAAGCGCGAACGGAATAAACGCGAAATAATAAGCGCGAACGAAATAAACGCGAAAGAATAAGCGCGAACGGAATAAACGCGAAAGAATATGCGCGAACGGAATAAACGTAAAAGAATATGCGCGAACGGAATAAACGCGAAAGAATAAACGCTAAATGAATAAGCGCGAAAGGCATAAATGGGAAAGAATAAGCGCGAACGGAATAAACGCGAGAGAATATGCGCGAACGGAATAGACGAGAAAGAACAAGCGCTAGAGGAATAAACGCGAAGAAATAAGCGCAAAAGGTTTAAACGCGAAGCGGATTAATAATGGAATAAACGCGAAATGAACAACTGCGAAATAAATTAAGCCCGAAACCAGAACACCGGAATAAGCGCGAGAGGATAAACGGCGAAAATTTCACTATTGCGGTTGTTCTGGTGACCCTTTTCTTTCCCATCTTCAGGTTATTCTATTTTCTCATTTTCTACCCATCTCCTCTTTCCCTCTCTCCCAATCTCTTCATTTTCCTCTCTTCTCTCGCTTAATCTATTTTCCTCCTATTCTTTCCATCTGGGTAGCCAAAGGATGTGAAGAAAGTAGAGATGGAGAGAGAGAGAGAGAGGAAAGAGGAGAAGGCTAGAAAAAGAGAAGACATAGAAACCTAAAGATGGAAAAGAAAAACAGATATATTGAAAAATAATGGAAAGATGGAAAGGAATAGAGACAGGGAAGACGTCCTGTCCTCTTTCCCCTGGACATGTCCTCTTTTTAGATAATAAAAAGTCGGTTCTGGGGATTTTCTCTTCAGAGTAAAAATGTCCAGTTTTCTGAAGGACAGCTTATAAATATATCGCCCACCCTTTCTCGCTGGGCGCAAGTGTCTGTGAAGGCGTGGGAAAGCTGTTTTCAGGTCGAAAGACCAACAAAGAAGAAGGGTTGATTCGTGCCTTATCAGGTTGGAAGATCTGGGTAGCTCTGTGTGACACCCTTGGCTTTTCTGCTTTCTTTTCACTTCCAGTTGTTCCTCCCCAGGGGTCGGCAACATCAACATTTCGCCAGCTGCAGTGGGTCTCCTCAAAGGTTGCCGAACTGGGGGGAAAAAAAGTAACCCCTGCCCAGATCTCCCTTGCTGAGGACGCGTGATAACCAGTGCTGCCACATGAAGGGAAATTTCCCTTTTGCAGGGAAATTTGGACCGAAATTTTAGCCGAAAGGGAAAAGGGAATTTCGATGAAAAATATCACAATTTCAGGGAAATTTTAAGACTTTTGACTTTACATTATTACAGTTTATGTTAAGTTCCAGTTTCATATTTACATTTTTATTTTTTTTCTGATCCCTCTTATTTCTGCTCACTTGAATATAAGCCCGCATCTATTTATATTTCTCTTAAGTTTATTTCACGTCGTTTTTCTGTATCTTCGGATAATTGTAACGATGAGAATTAACGATTTAATGGATTCCTGATCATGATTTAAACTTGGGACATCTGACCAGAAAGCGATGAAGCTGACATGTATGTGAAAAAATTGTGTAATACTTTTATTCATACGAGCATGGATCAACGGAAATTTTACTACTACTACCACTGCTAATAATAATAATAATAATTATTATTATTATATGTTTAAGTGAAGGGAAAAAATAATTCAAAAAGGGAAATTTTGCCCCTTGGAAAGGGAAATTGTGCCCACAGAATGTGGCAACACTGGTGATAACCAGCAGACAAGATCCACCAACTTATTTGAAACCCTGGCCAGAAACAAGTGGCGCTAGTATCGAATGTTTAGGAGGGGAGCTCGGGAACTCTGGGGCAAAGGGAAGGGATGGCAGAAACACGTGTTTTTCCCCCTGTGTTGCCAAATCTAGAAGTGGGCGTGTGCCGTGAAAGGTTTGCAAGTAAACAAATATGCAGGCCGAATATTAAGTTTCGTTTCTAGACGTGGTAATTCAAATAATATAGCATAAGAGAGAGGAGGGAGGGGGACACTAAAGTTAAAAACGCCTGCTGTCTCGCAGAAGGATATCAACAATTTAAACACATAAGATTAATATTCTAAATTATGTAAACTATAAACAAAAAATTATGTAAAAAAAAAAGAAAAAAGCATGAATCCAAGTTTCATCAATGTAAACAACAGGCCTCCCTTCGTTGCGGAATCTGTTGATCGCACGAAGATATCTTGCTCTCCAAACCACAATGTTGCTTCGTTCAACCAGAGCTAAGCGAGAGTTTCTACATTTTTTAAAATTTAAAGCCGATTTGTTTCATAATTTTCCGTAATGTTTCTCGCCCCCCCGCCCCCCGATAATTAATTTCTTCCTTAGCAATAGCTAAAAGTTTCAATATTGTAGGAACTTCTCTTTTCACTACGTACATTTCATGGACAATTTCTGGTCAGGGGTTTGTAAATCTTTTTTTTCTCTTTTCAGTTTTTTTTAGCAATGACTCCAACCGTCCCGTTAGATATTTTGATTTGATTTCATTTAGTTTATTTTACTTCACGTTTTGTGCCTCTTGGCTAATTTGCGAAGATGGGGATGAGTGATGAAATGTTGAAATTGATGAAAGGACATTCACAAACAACCAAGCCCGACCGGGATTCGAACCCGGGACCCTTGGCGTCGTAGCGCCCGTTAGATATACTGGTCTCTTTAGGGGTTGATCGCGAGGATAATTCCACCCTTCTCGATGATTCGTAGTAGCAAATTTCGCTCACTGCTGTCCACAACTTTCGACACTTTACACTTAGCCTACTCAAAAACACGTCTACGCACATCAACAACACTCCTCGAATTCTTGAAGAGAGTAAAATTAGCAACACTGTGTCAGCGAAGTGGGAAGGTCCTTGCCTGACCAGCGCCAGAGAAAACACCGGGGTTTTTTGTATTTGTATTTATTTACATTTTCCTTGTGCGAGCTGTACGCTGTACGCACTACATTAATTTTACATTACACACACTTTCTCTTCCCTCAGAGTCGTGTATTAATATTATACCTTCTTTACGTTAGTATACAAATAACTCTTAGCCGTTGATCAGATACAAAAGAAAAAATTAAACATAATTAGTATATTTTAACAATCGAAATATTGCACATGCAAATAAAGTTGTGTGTCCGGTTCATTCGGCCTCCTGAATTTGAATTTCTTCGTTGAATAATGTGAAAAACAAAACAGAACAGAACAAAACAAAACACATATACATTGCACACTGCTAGACCCACAGTACACGTATTACACGCTCGGTTCACTTTGTGCGGTTTCTTCGTTCTTATCGCTGACCGCTAACGCCTTTCCTCGTCGCTCCCTCACTTCCCACAAATATCTCCCCACTCGTTGCACTATCTCACTTATGATTCCTCTTCTGTCTTCTACCACTTCCATTATTTCCCTCTCTGTTACGTTCTCAACCCACTTGTCTCGTAAATCACGCGTAGAGGGGCAGGCAGAGAGCAGATGCTCGCCCGTCTCTCCCTCCCCGCACAAAGAGCATATAGTTTCCCCTGCTTCATTCTTAATTTTTACTTGTTTCCAACCCCCCAGTCTGAACCATGCTATCCCTCCCCTTTCTTTTTTGCCTACCAAGTTTATGTATCTTGCTTTCCCCCAATCCCTTGATTTCAAATGATCTCTTAGTGAAGTCTTCGTCTGACAGTCGGCTAGTATTTCTTGCCTGTCTATGTCCATAAGTCTCCCTCTAATTTGATTTTCAACTGATGTATCTACCCTCCCTCCTGCTTCCCAAACCCACCCCATCCCAATAGAGTTCAACATGTTTTTTATATCCCTCGCCCAGTTCCGTGTATTTTCTTCTCTTACTTGCATTATCAGACATTGACCCTTAAGTGTCGTGTTACCCTCCCTTGCCAGCTGAAGCCAATACTTTAAAGTTCTCATCCTAGCTTGTACTGTCTCTTTGCTTAGACCTAATTCTTTAAGTACCCCACAATTGGCAGTACTTCTACTTACACACAACACTTTTTTGTAGTATTCTGTTTGAATGCTTGCGACTGTGCTCCCTCCTCTTGCCCCCCACAGTTCAACCCCATAGTTCAAAGTTCCTGTTATTATTGACTTGTACAAACCCTGAATCACTGAGAACGGCATTTGCGGTACTTTACTTATGGTACGTATTACTTGGTCTATTGCGAGCTTTGCTTTGCTTTTTCGTGTCTGTATATGTTGCGTCCAACTTCCAGTCATAGATAATGTTACTCCTAAGTACGTGAAACGCTTGACAGGCTCAATTACTTCCCCCCCGTAATTCCATTTTTCTTGTTTGCTGAAAGTGTACCCATTTTTGAAAGCCATGATTTTAGTTTTTTTAATGTTAACTGTCATTTTGTATTTTTGGCACCCCTCGTATATGCTATTTAGTCCCCTTTGTAGCCCCTCTATTGTCTCCGACATGATGACAATATCGTCCGCATACAAGAGTACAGGTATCTCTTGCTCCCCTATAGATGGGGTTGCGCCCTGCTCCCATGATACTTCGTTCGCCACCCAATCAATGAAGAGAGAGAATAAAATTGGCGACAGGATACATCCTTGTTTTAACCCGGAATGCGAGGGTTGTAATGATGATACTCTGTGGCCATCGCATCTCACACAAAATTGTACGTTTTCATAAATAGCTTGTAGCGCCCTTATCATGCGCGCCGACATTCCTTTTTCTTGCAGTTTCCCCCACAAAATACCCCTGTGAACTTTGTCAAACGCCTTCTCGTAATCAATGAAGCACGCGTACAACTTTTTTCGTTTCTCTTTAATTCGCTCAAGTACTAATGTGTGCAATATGAATATATTATCTAGGGTACTATGCCCTTTCCTGAATCCTGCTTGTAAAGGGGAAATTTTATCAAATATTTCTGACCACTTTTGTATTCTACGGTTTAAAATATGCGTATATATTTTGCTCCATATTGGAAGCAAAGAGATACCCCTAAAATTGCCCGCTTCGCTCCTATCCCCCTTGCCTTTGTATATAGGGCAAATTATTGATGTGGCCCAGTCCTTCGGGAAATGTCCCTCTTTGAAAATCTTATCTAGTAGTCTACGGATATTTTCTAACATATTAATGTCTTCCCCAATTGCTTTAAAGAAGTCCGTTCCGATATTATCCAATCCAGCCGCTTTCCCTTTTTTCAATTTCCCAATCGCCATTCTTAGCTCATCCACTCGTATATCCTCATCAAGTATCGGTATGTAGTCCCCTAGGAAGTAACGTTCCCGTGCAATTTCTGTTCGAGATGTCTCCCCCTCCCCTCCAAGTAAAGAACGACAGTGAGATTCCCAAATATGTGGCTCAATATGCACCCAGTTGTTTTTCTGACCCCTCAATGTACGTAGAACTCCCCATAATGCCGAAATATTCCTCTCCGAGATTGCCTTTCTAATTTCTTCGAATTTTTCAACTTGCCATTTTTCTTTTTCTTGCTCTAAAATGTTGTTATACGCTCTTCTGACCATGAGGTAGTTATTTCTGCTATCTTCGCTATTTGTGTTTCTGTAGAGTTTCAAAGCTCGGTCCAACCTTTTCTTCATTATTTTGCATCTCTCGTTGTACCACCCCCCCTTAACATGTTTGCCCCCCTTCCCCTCTCCCTTTAACATATGACTTCCGGCCCTTTCGAGAATATGATATCCTAATTCCACTGCTTCCTGTATATTATTTCCCTCGATGGCTGTTTTAAAACGCTCTTGCAACATTTTTGTTACGTCATCGGTCATAATTATCTTGTATTGTTCCTCCCCCTCTTTAGTCCACACGTATTTGCGTAATATTTTCTCGGGCTCCAACGCAAGTTTGGGAGTGTCTACGTTACTATGAGTATCCCACTGAACGTCGATTTCAAGTGGCATATGATGCGATTGCGTTTGCGCCTGGACGTGAAAACCCTTAATTCTTTGTAACAGTTCGAGGGAGCCAATAGCATAATCAATAGTACTACTACCCCCCGCCCCCACGTATGTGAAGTGCCCCGGACAGTCTGTGAAAAATTTCCCATTTAATATTTGGAGCTTATGTAACCCGCATAGTTCTAGGAGTTGCCTCCCTCCCGCGTTTACTATTTTATCCCTGCTTTGTCTAGGTTGTCCTAAGTACATGCCGTCATGAGTCGTTTGGTCACTATCTTGCCCCCCATAGACGTCCCAGGATACCTCCTCTTCCCCAATTCTGGCGTTTAGGTCACCAGTCACCAAGAAATTGGCCCCAGGATGTTCTTCCGTCAGTTGTTGAATAGTTGCCCCTAAATTGTCAAAATGTTGCTCTGAATAGAACTTGGAGCTTGGGGGTTGTCTGTAAACTGCCAGCACGATTAAGTTCAGGGACCCCGCTGCAAAATGGATTCCCAGGATTCCCTCCTTATCTATACATATCTGTTTTATAAACTTTTTCCATTTTTGTTTGAAAATGATTGCCAAGCCCCCCGGGTACCGCCCTCTGCTGGCCCTTCTACGCGTGATTTTTGAGAACCCCTCCCCCCATGACTCTGGCATGTTGGTGGGGGAGGCCGGTTAGTTCGCATATTTTCCGAGGTTTCAGAAAGCTTGGTGGATCATTCGGGTCAACGAACCAACGCATATTTTTTTTTTAGCTTGGACATGCAGCAAAACAAACGTACCGGATACTCTTCATTTCAACAGGTTTTTCAGAATCTAGCATGTGTAATACATTTCCATGTACTGTATGAGATGCAACGTGCGTCTCGCGAACTTGCCATTCGAAGGAGCGTTGCCATCCCGCATTCATTATCTGAATCCAAATCAGTTTCGTACAGTTTATTATGTTTATGTTTCGTGCTCATTTCAATGGTTATTTATAATACGTTATTATATTCTGTACGAATCCTCTCATTGTGACATTTTGAAATTCCTTCCCGTGTATCTTAATCTACTGAATTTTATTCCCTTGTTTTTCTTTTTTCCGAGTGCAGACAGTGAAATTATGAACGCTGTAGGTTTGCAATGCTGTTACGACGTCACTGTAAAGATAGGTTGCACCTTAGTGAGTCAGTGTTGCCAAATGGATGGACATATCCTAGTAGTTTAGTGATGGGCAGAATCGTTCAGTAAGTTGATCCGGATCACGCAGATCGGGTCACCAAACTGATTCGTTCATTCGACTCGTTCATTTCGTTCATCTCGTTCACGGGTCTCAATGACCCACGGTTCCCTTGTGAACGACTGAGCCATAGAGATCCGTGAACGAGTGTGTTTTTGGAGCTTAGCGGATCTCTCGGTCAGCGTGAACGAAGGATCCGCAATGCAAAACGAACGAAAGAGGCTCTCAGCTGGTAAAGAAACCTTTCACGCGTACTTCGCTTGTTTCTCGGAAAGAAGAGGCGAGGCAGTAGTACATGAAGGAACAGCTTTGGTGGATGTGACTACAATGGAAATACATTCATCCTTTTGCCTTTAATCGAGAGTTGTAACATGTTAATAATATTTTTTGGCCTCTGTTATAAATAAAAACGTGAACCTACTCCCGTGCCACGAACTCATATAGAGGGTGTGGAGGTCCCCCCCCCCCCACACACACACATTCTCGATCTCGGTGAGGTGAAGTGATCAGCATTATGCTCCACGCTTATCCCAAGGCATATCAGAGGTTAGGTGAGCCCCAACTTTATGCAGGGACGTGGCCGGGGAAAAAAATCTAACCCGTTATATCACCTTTCCCGAGAATCGAGCCCGGCTCTCCCGCGTGTCATATTATACCTTCGGTTTTCGTAATCCCAACACAAAAAGGTACGAACTGTTATAAACTAAATGTAAATATGAGCTGCTGGCTGTTTTCAAGGGCAGAAGGGACAGTGTTTCGGTGCGTTCATAGTTTACAATAAAGAGCTATTATTTGTGATTGTGAATGTATTTTTAAAACTTTCGGTCGGCAAATTGTCCTTTTTTGTAGATGGGAAAGAACAAAATATCTTGCCCACATCTTAATGATATGTTTGACAACCTCTCTCGCTCTCTCTTTGGTAATTAACAAGGTTCTTGAAATTCTAAACAAATAATAATAGAGATTAAAAAACGAGTCAAGATCCACATTTTGGCTTAATTTTCTTCAAGATTCACAATGTTTTAAAGCAGCTGAACGTCATCTTAAAAGTTTCTGAACTCTGTTTCCTTTCTGTAATGACTACGAGTACAGTACAATCTAAGAGTAATTTATAAACTGAAAACTTTTACAATTTTAATGGAAAAATAATGGCTTTTTTTAAACGAATTTAAAGAAGCACCGGTAACCAACAATACACATTTTATGCAAAAGCGAGAAATGTAGAAATTGGTGGTGCACAACAATCTACCAACAATCAAAATCACATATTGTTTGAAATTCTATATACGTCATGATTAACACAATTGCCAAGAAAACCGATGTAAAGTAGGTAAAACATTATTTTACGCGAATTTAATTAATTCCAATGGCATGCACAAAATAAAACTTTTCTTCCAAAACAAATAACACGGACAAGCATAAACATTAGTTTTTTTGTGGAATAACGTTAACAGGTTTGCCTTGGTTCTCCGTCAGGTCATAGTTTGCTTATTCCATCCCCTTTTCTTTTTGCCTCTGAATGCCAGGCAGCCTGTTAGTCCCACCCCCCACCCCTGTAATTGGTTTCAGCTTCTCGTCGCTACGCTACAACTTCCTTTCCTTTTGGCTGCGGGCTATGTCGACACGTTCCATTCCACAGAGAGGAGGGTGCGCGCGCAGTGATCCGAATCTTAAAGATCCGAATGCCAAGATATTCTGCCGGTCGCTTTGAACGAGTGACCCGTGGAACAAAACGGATCTGTCAGTCATCTCGGACCCGTGAACGAGTCGGTCATCGTGAACGAAATATCGCTCGCGCATCGTTCACTGCGCACAGTTTGGCTGATTCGCGTGGTGAGGTTATTTGTATATGGGGCCGAGACTGGGAGAGGGGGAGAGGGAGGGAGGGGGAGAAAGAAAGAGAGAGAGGATTCCGTAGCACGAGAAAACACCAGCTTGTTAGTTTACGTGCTTTCGTTGGTGTTGGTTAATTATGAATGACACTCATTATGCTGCATTAAACGGTAGTCTGTATTTTGAAAATAAGTTTCCATCTTTCTTCTCAAAAACATGTTCAACAAGCGTGTGTGCAGTGGCGTGCCCAAGTCGGGGGTTGGTGGGGGTTATAACCCCCCTTTGGCCCAGAATTCCTAAAAACAAGAACGTCAAAAATAGTAAAATATGGCAAAATGAGGACCGACTACCCAAAAAAAGTGTACGTAACCCCCCTTTTTCAAAATCCTGGGCACGCTACTGCGTGTGTGGTATATAATAAAGCTGCTTTCGCCTTTTTCCGTCACGGATAATCTGATATAGATATTACATAAACTTTGTTTAGATGCTATAAGCACAATTTATAGTAATTAATGTATATTTTAAAGTGATATGCGATTTCAACCTGTAAGGAATAATAATAATAATATATATTTTATAATAATAGTTTATTCAGCCAGCGAGAATCAACATATATATTTGCACTACAGTTTGATTGCTTTTCTTCAGTTAGTTCGATTGCTTTTCTTCAATTATTAATAATAAGGGCATTATGAGGACATAAAAACAATAATGTAAATATAACTTTTACTACACGAACAGTTGTGTGTATGTGTGTATGCGTGTGTCTATGTATATATATCTTAGTGCAGTGCTTGAAAAAAAACTCGCAGAACTTTTGTACTGTACAGGAACACGTTGAGAAGTTCACACACATTGACATCTTTGGTGAGTAATTTTACATTTTATTATGGTGCTCTTTTCTTTATAAGAAAATAATAATTTTATAAGTCATACGACAATATTCACAAGTGCATAACATCATTGAGTATTCCATTATATTTTATTAATTGGTGAATTTTGCTGCTCACGTTCTGTGGTGAGTGCAAAAACTTAGAATAAAAATAAGCTATCAATTGCAAAGTTTTGTTTTTAATGTTAAGTACGAATTTCTTTGAAAATACAAATTTTGAAAAGCAAAAAATTAAGGTCCCTAGTTGTATTTACAGAATTTGGGACAAAATGCAGGAATGTACAAATTGTTATTGCATAACAATCGGCAACAATCAAATTCATATATTGTCTTGAAATGCTGTTCCATCCAGTTTTTAATGTTGTGTCCAGTTAATAATGCTGCTTAAACAGGCAGGAAACTGACGTAAATTAAGTAAAACTTCATTTTGCTCAGATTTAATGTATTCCTGTGATATGTACCTATCAATATTTTCGTTCCAAAATTAGAATTCCAAAGTGAATATATATATTACATATATATCTGCAGCAAGAATAAAATAAATAAATGTCAGGGGTAGCGTCGGCGCCTTGTAATAAAGGGGTCCCGGGTTCGATACCCGGTGGACGCATATAGTGGTTCGGATCCCACGTTTAACTGTAGGTCCAATCCCGATTAGTCTTAATGTGCATAAAGTGGACTTCAAAGAAACAAAAATAAATCTGTGAGATAGTTGAGGCTAGCCTAGCGGGGCGTCTCCACATAATGCACCGCCACCATCCCAACGCCAGGCAGCCTGTCACTACGTGCTAGTGGTCAACTTCCTTTCCTTTGGCTGCATGCTATTTTGTCCGATTTCTGCATGCCACAAGGAGGGTGGGCGAGCCGACGCCGAGACCCAAGGATCCGGATCCCAAGATTTTCTCCCGGTCGCTTTGAACGAGTTAGCCGTGAAAGAAAACGGGTCTGCCAGACATCTGGGATCAGTGGCGCAGGAACAGGGGGGTACAGGGGTACATTGTACCCCCGCAAATTTTTGAAGGGGGGTACTGTACCCCCCTAAATCCATAAATCGAGTTGTACCCCCTGTACCCCCCTTTGGTAATTTGACAGCAGACGGAAGGTGCTACTGTTAAAATTACCTATTATCAATTCGCACAATAAAAAATGTATTATTGTTTATAAATTTTAATCATTATAGTCCTTACCACAGAAATTCAAAACATTTAATTGTAAACTTATTATACTACATTGTGCTTGCTACTAGTTAGTTCATTGACCTAAGTTCTTGGAAACCTCTTTAACGAGATGAAAATTGTTTAAAATGTGTGTGGAACGATGGAATCAGATTGACTCTCAGACAATTACGCTGCACACGATTGCTGCTTTGCGTAAGGGGGGGTACACATTTCTAAAGCAGTGGTCGCGTCGATTCGAAGATAAGTTACAAATCTCCATCAGAAGAGTATATGACAGACCCCATTTTCTTTTGAATATTTATAATGGAATTTTCCGAAACGGAACACTTACACGAACGAGACGAGATACGACAGACCAACTTGGGGGGGTTTACAATGCACTCCTGTACCTCACCCATATTTTTCATAAATTTGTAAGATGGTGTTGGGAAAACTATACTTAAACCTATATATTATATTAAGATATATTTTTTTAAAAAAAATAGAGTGCCGATTAGCCTATCTGAGAATGAGGTAAATTTGGAATAAGTTTTCATAACTTCAGAGTGGAAACCGAAAGAAAAATAAGCACAAACAAGAACGAGAAGGACCTCACCACACAGGATACAAGATGAGGCTGTGACAATTCTCGACTCATCGCATCGCGATACCATTCCTAGGTGAAATGAAATCTTTCCTAGACATTTAAACAGGGTGCAATTTGCGATTTTATCAGAGGGGGGACTATTTTTTACCTATGTATTAGGTATACTTATAATTGGACATAAATTGCTTAAAATCTAATTGTGATATCGAATGCAACACAAACACAACGCCATTTTATGTTAAACTCTAAAGTCAAATTGTAAGAAAATTACATTAGTCAGATGAATGCACGAGATAAATGAGACTCACTGCAGGTTCTATTGGTAGATTTTGGATTGGATTTACAAGGTCTCTGGGAGTAAGATGGGAATATTTGATTGATTTATTTGGTTTATTTTACTTCGCATTTCTGCCACTTTTGGCTAATCGCGAAGATGAGGATGAGTGATGATGATATGATGAAATTGATGGACACTCAAAAATAACACCCATGTGCAGGCCAGGATTCGAACCTGGGACCTCAGGCGTCATAGCGCGCTATGCTAACCCCTCCGCCACGGAGTACGGCGAGGTGGGAATGTGTTTTGGATTTTCCTTGTAGATGCGAAAATCTTTAACTGTGACGCGCACATGCTTCTGCTTACATTAAAGTTTACATTTTCACATAAACGAGAAATTGACATGTCATCCTAAAACACACGCATGTATCTGCATTTAATAAACCTTGGCCGGTTTTTCACATTGTCCACCAAAAATTGAAAAGAATGAATAAACTTTTGAGGGTATGGCTTTCCTTGCTACTTCTGAGAGCTGAAGGATTTCGGTTTTGTAAATGAACCGAATGATATTACTTTCAGTACTTGAAGAGCGTCATTAGGTACAGCTAATTATATTACAAATAAATGATTTGTCATATTTTTCACAAATATTTCAAAGGTAGACTTCTTACGAGTTGATTGGGAACCATCTGAACTCATTTTTTTCTTTTTTAATACAACACCCTGTGACAGTCAGATTTACCGTCATTATTATTATCATTATTATTCATGTATGTAGCGGTATAAAGACGAGTTGATTCAAAGTGTTAAGTGTTTTAATTTGTGAGATTACATATTTGATTTTTGCCAAGCCGACGGGAGGAACGAGACATCCGCTTGTGTTAAGGGCGAGCACCTGAAGGGTCACGCTATGCGGCTAAAGCTTAGGAAATTCGACCGTAATGACAAACATTTAAATATCTCGGTTTCCAACGGTCAGATTCATGTGAAACTTATACCAGCGCAGCGGCATGTGTGCAAGGACGGATATGTGGAGTTTCGTCACGATCAAGCGACAATTACGGACGCCAGATCAAATCGGTTCTAATTGATCAGTTTGTGGGCAGCGATTGCAGTTGAGCTATGGGCGACAGCCAGGCGGAAGCTTAATCCGCGCAAGTCAACTTCGGACACGGTACGTCCTAGTTTGGAGACAATAGAGCAAAGTGGACTGACCCCTTCGGAAGCGTCACTCCAACGTGCGCATAGCGTCGTTTTTCAAAATCTAAATAAAACGAAGGACATGGTTTTTCGACACACAGTCTTACCGCGATCCTTGTAGTGAGAGCAGCTCCGAGCTACCTCTCCATATACAGTTTTTGCCGCGATTCTTGGAACGAGAGCACCTTTGTGCTACCTTTCGTGTACAGTGGACTTTGTTGTGTCGTGCGAACACCAGTGTGTGTGTGATAGGCAGTAAGTCTACACGAGTGCGCCTACCTCAACCGCTGGGGGAAGTTGAAGCGAAACGTGTTTCCGTGATTACCTTGCGCCATTTATAATTTTTGAGAAACAAGGAACACCGGAAACTATGGCGGGCTAGAGGAAGAAAGGAGATGAGGGCGTTACGTCGATTCGCCTGATGTCAGAAGAAGCTACGCCGACGATGCCTATCCGCCGCCATGGAGAGAGAGAGAGAACGTCGAACGCCGCCCCATTGATACGCCGATGATGCCTATCCGCCGCCATGGAGAGAGAGAGAGAACGTCGAACGCCGCCCTATTGATACGCCGACGATGCCTATCCGCCGCCATGGAGAGAGAGAGAGAACGTCGAACGCCGCCCCATTGATACGCCCATGATGCCTATCCGCCGCCATGGAGAGAGAGAGAACGTCGAACGCCGCCCCATTGATACGCCGACGATGCCTACCATCCGCCACGTTGACGTCCCGACGACGCTCACCAGCCGCGACAGAGAGACGTAGAGAGAGATGTTGACGCCCCGACGACGCCGACGACGCCTACAACGACCGCTCAGATGCGACGTCCGAACCGCGTCATACCACGGAGATCCACCGATCCCGAGAGGAAGAGGAGCCGGGAAACTAGGTGTTTGAATCCTTCTCGCATCTTCATCGTCGCGACCAAAGGAACCTTTCGCGTGGATACTATGTGTTTCAATCGCCCATAAAGACGCCAGGATGCACCCCGGAAGCTGAGAGATGGTAAAGTATTCATCTGTGTGAACCTTAACACGTGACGGCCCGATTGATTTAAAGAACGCCCTTGAAATTCGTCGACATTTGGAAAACGCCCACTCAACTCGAAATTTTACATCAAACTCCCGTCGCGCTTGTCATTTGTAATCTATTCGTCTCAGGTCAATTTTTCTTATTCCTTGTGATATTTTTTTATGATCTTAAATTCATTGTTGTTTGTGCTCCTTTGTATTTGTTTAAAGTGCGTACTATTAGAGTAAAGCGCCGCCCGCTTAATTGCATATTCTACTTGAGGTTTGTTCATTTTTATGTGTCAGCGCTGTGTCGCTGCTAGCTATGTCCGGTCGCATATGTGATTATTTGTTAAAGTATTTGCCTGGTAATGTGAATTGCTCGTCGCGGCGAAGTGTTTAAGTCCCGCCTGCTAGAGAGTACATGTTTGCGTCACTCAACGGAGGTTATTTGTTATGTTTGAACCACGTGAGGTCTTGTAAAAGGAAAACGTCCGCCCACGTGAATGTAATTGCCGTTGAGACGCCTTTGTTTATACTGGTCAAGTAATGTATGGTCACCGCGCCGACTAGTTTCTTTTTTTAAAAACAAAAGGTGAACTTAAGTAAGGGCTGGCTAGGATTTAAGTAGCACTGGAGCAAAATCACAAATGACCTGATTAGACAAAAAGTAAGATAAAATTAATTGAGAATGCAATAATTAGGGCTTGTCGTCATAAAACCTGTACATGTCATGTATAATTTCTAATGTCGATAACCCCATGAGGATTGAATCTGAGAGAGAATGTGAGAGTGCAAGTGTGGGGACCTGTAATGATTCCATTTTTGTTGGTTACAAATAGAATACATTATTTATTTTCATGTTAATTTTGGGCTATATCATTTTCGTATGCATGTCGCTACCCGTGATTTTCAGGTATGCAGCTAGCCGCTTCCCGGCTACAGGTAAAGAGGTGGTAATTTGGAAGTACATATGTCTTTGTTTTTATTCGATACGGCTTATTACTATGCACTGTTGGTCACCGGTTCCTACACACGAACTTAACCTGGACCGTAACGCTATTTCGCTTGTCCGAGGGAGATTTTGCCGCCTCTATCTAGGTAGTGGTAGCATTTGTCTTCCCGGGCAAGGGAGGGTGTTTCATTCAGTCATACAACTTTCGGCGCCGCGAACAGGGGACCGGTTTTTTCTTTAAATCGAAAGCATCATCAGTGCAGGTGTTCTTACAACTTTTGGCGCCGCGAACACAGGGACCGGTATATTTTAAATCGAAAGCACCCTCAGTGCAGAGGTATATGTCGTTTTTGTAAGGGCTACGTCAGGCGTATTTTGGTGTCATGTAACTGTGTTTCATTGTGAGATTTTATTGTTTTATTTTGACGTGAGGTGGTAATTGAGATATTAGGCGTTTATTTTGTTAAGGTAGTAGGGCAGCTACTTAAGGCGTTAGGCATTTTAAAATTTTTGTTTGGCATATGGCATTAGGCGTTAAGTTGAGTTCTGGCAAAGGGGGAATCGACCGCCCTTATCTTTTTTCGTTTGTGAATTGTTTAAATATATATATTGGTATATATTGTGAGCGCTCACGTTTACGCTTGTCAGCGAGCATTGAAAGTCGACCGAGGGTTGAATTTTTGATTTCATGAAATTGCGCAACCGCCGCATCGAGAACTTAAACATGAGTGACGTAAGGGTGATTTGCGATGTCTGCAGCGAGGAGTTCCCAGAAAGTGAAAATGTCGGCACAGCTAGCCTCGTTTGCTCCCGGTGCGATGTCCCGTTAAGTCCGCGTGAAGAAACCAGTCTACCGAACGGCGGGGGGCAAGCTAATGAGACCAGCGCGCAACAGGTTTCTCCGGGAGGTGCAGAACGGGTCAACGAAGCAGCTAGCCTCAGTGGTACCAACTCCCAACAGATCATCGAGATGCTACTACGGATGGAAGCCGAGATGAAGGCCACGCGAAGCGGAATCGAAGCCTCGCTCGAAGCCAAGATGGAGGCTACCCAAAGCAAGATAGAGGCCATCAGCACCCAGATGCGAGTGACGGAAGACCGCCTCCAGGAAACCATCCGTACTTCCGGTGAGGTGATAACGCAAGAACTCGTCACTCGGGTACAGGAATGCGAATCCCGTGTCGAAGCCAAAATCACCGAAATCAACTTGCGGATCGACCGGCAAGAGAACCAGATGGCAACACTGTCTCAGAGCGTGCGCGACCAGGAGGAAGGTATGCAGCAGATGGCCCGACAATGCGTGCAGCTGGAAGCGACATGTGACCGTGGCATAGACTCCCTGGGGCGACAAGTGAGAGAAATTTTAGTTCAAGCCGAAGGAAACTCCGAACGAATTGAGGACCTCGAGATGAAAGTGCGTCAACTGAGCGTGACTAGCAGCGGCACTTCACAATCGTCGCGGCAGCCCAGATTGACGTCACCACCGGCAGCCGACGTCGCCACTTGTTCGAACGGGGAAAGCGACCAGCGAGCTCCAGAAACGCCCCGCCCCCTTCGAAGAGAGGACACTGCGTCACCACGGGTGAGTCCGCGCCGCGAGCAGAGGGACGAGGATTTACAGTTACTACAACCGTCCGCCAGAAGAGCTCTGTTTCCGCCCGAATACCGGAAGCACTTCAAAAAATTTTCGGGTGCTGACAGAATTCTTCCTTCCACGTACCTCGAGGAATTTAATTCTACCGCCCGTGAGTTAGGTCTGACAGACGAGGATAGGCTTCTGATTCTGAAAGGTTTAATGCAGGACCGGGCCAAGAACTGGATGGACAGGAACGAGGGGAACTTCAATTCATATGAGGAGTTCAAAGAAGCGTTTCTCACTTATTTTCAACGTCCCCTGCAGGTCGAGAGGATGCTAATGCAGGTGCGAAACGAACGATACGACAGGGGCGGAGGACTCACGTATGCCCAGTACTTTTGGAAACGTTACAATGAATTCAAGTCTCTGCAACCCCAAATGACCACGGCGGAGATAATAGCCGCTCTGGTGTACCATTTTCCACACGAAATTCGTCGTCATCTCAATGGAGCATGCGTGTTTGACGCCGACGCGATGTCCCTCACACTGGAAAATCTGTTTCAGTGCGAGGAGGAGAGGCAGAGAACCAGGGGTGAGAAGTTTAGCAAGCGGCGCCGACCGGAAGATGATTCGTCGCACCGGAATAAACACCCGCGCGTTCATCTAGTCCAGCAGGGATGGAGAGGACAGCACCACGCTCCAGGGGCTGAAAGGAACCGCCAGCTGCAAGATCCACCTTCACCGCAACGAAGACGCCCGTTCCGAGGCAGGAGACGGCGTGGAGGTCCGACTCGTGCGTCGCCAAGGAGGAACGACAGCTTCTTTCAAAACGGCCAAGTCCGGGATGGATTTTATCAGCGTCACGCGGATAGCAGATCGGTCAGCCCGGAGTCAGATCGGGGAGATGCAGGACGCCGTGGAGCGAGGACGCAACGGAGCCCAGCGAGAGAAGAGACCAGGCCGAATTCCAGACGCGGTTCGCCCAGGCCAGGACCGTCGGGATACCAGCATCCGGGAAACTAATAAAAGTCTCGCGTCAGGGCTCGGATGCGGGGCAGACTACACCTGATCCACCTTCGCTTGAGCCGAACCACCCGGATGAAACAAAGACCACGCCGATCAGGATTCGTGCCGCTTGGCTGGACGAGGAGATCCACGCCGACGAAGAAGCCGAGGAAAGTCACGAGGACCGCTGGCCTTCGAAATCGCCACATGTACAACTGCGAGTGGGCGATGAAATTGTGATGGGGCTCCTGGACACGGGAAGTGAGGCAAGCTTATGCTCGGAGGCAACTTGGCGGCGCGTGACACAGGGAGTGCGCAGGCCACAACTTCGGCACGTACGAGACTTTAGACTCATCGATTTCTCGGGCAAAGCGAGAGAGAGGCCCCTCGGTCACACCATTCTGCAGGCAACGCTGGATGAACATCATGTTGAGGTTGAAGTTCTGGTGGTCCAGTCATTGTCCGTGGACCTGCTGCTAGGAATGGATTTCCTGAGCCGGTATGCGTCTGTGCTCAACATCGGTCGACACTTTGTAACCTTGAATAATCGCGACGAAGAGTTTAACGTCGAATTCTGGAGGTCATGCGCAGGAGAAGAGGGCGAGTTCCAGCCCGTCGTCGCTTTATGTTCAGAGGTCGACCGCGACAAAGGAGTACAGGAAAGATTGCACGCCGCAGTTGCTTCATGTGAGAATCTCTCGGCGAGTCAAAAGCAAGTTTTCGCCAATCTTTTGAGGGATAATGCCGTCGTTCTTGATGAAAGGCCAGGAAAGTGCCGGAAGTATACGCATGAAATCCGTGTCGAGGGAGAAGGTCCAGTTGTCAGTAAGCCTTACCCGATAGCGTTTACACATCGACCGGAAGTGCGTCGGCAGCTGCAGCAGATGCTGGAGTGGGGCGTAATTAGAAAATCACGCTCCGTACATTTGAATCCTCTTCTCGTGGTGAAGAAATTTGACAATAGCCTCAGAATTTGCGGAGATTTTCGCGCGCTAAATACGAGGTGTAAGCTGGAACGCGTCAGAACATTAAAACTACAGGACACCCTACAACTGTTCCATGGAAAACACGTGTTCTCAAAAATCGATATGTTATCCGGATTCTGGCAGGTTCCCTTGTGCGAACAGAGCATGCCTTATACAGCCTTCGGATTCGAGGATAACTTATACGAGTTTACCGTCGTTCCGTTCGGAATCTCTAACGGCGTGCAAGCTTTCACGAACGCCATGGCGGAAGTGCTCGGAGACGAAGTGAAAGATTTCTGTCTGTGGTATGTTGATGACATCTTGTGCTTTTCAAGAAACGTGGAAGAACATTTTGAACATCTAAACCGGATCCTCACTAAATTACGAGATGCGGGAATGACAATTAAACTCGAGAAATCGGCTTTCTTTCAACCGGAAGTGCAATTTTTGGGCCACATCATAGACGCGCAAGGCGTGAGGCAGGACCCAGTTAAGTTTGACACGATAAGGAAGCTCGAGCCCCCGACATCAAGGAAAGGAGTCCAGCGCCTTCTAGGGATATTTACGTGGCACCGGCGCTTCATACAGAACTTCAGCGAACTTGCGTCACCCCTATTTGAACTGCTGAAACAAGGAAAGGCATGGAAGTGGACGGATCAACACCAAGGAGCCCTAGATAAACTGAAGGACGCCGTCTGTGAACAGCTTCGCCTCTACCACGCTGATTTTTCTGACGTTTTTTATGTCCAGTGCGACGCTTCAATCACGGCCGTGGGCGCAGTACTCTATCAAGAAAAGGAGGGGGAGAAACGTGTGATTCAGTACGCCAGTCGTTCCCTGCGGGGGGCAGAGAGAAATTACACCGTCGGAGAACTCGAGTGCCTGGCCGTGGTGTGGGCCATCGAAACCTTTCATGTTTATCTGGCCGGAGGACACTTTATTGTGAGAACAGACCACCGGAATCTCCAATGGCTGCACCGCGCAAAAAACTGGAGTGGGAGACTAACGAGGTGGAGCAATCGCCTTCAGCGCTACTCGTTTGAGGTGGAGTATGTGAAAGGGCGAGAGAATGTTGTGCCTGATGCCCTGTCAAGATACGTTGGGGGGAAAGGATTAACAAAAGTGCACGTAAATTTGATGCAGTTCGATTCCCTGTACCTGACCACCTTCAGCCGCGGGCGGTTTATAGAAATGCAACACGAAGATGCCGAGCTCGCACAGTACTTCAGTATCCTGGAAGACCAGCAACCCGCAGATCCTCGTCGCCAGCGACGCGTGAAAGAGCATTTTGTCGTCGCGAACGGGATCCTGTGCAAGACGGATGTCCACAACCCGGAGCGCCTGAGGGTATATATGCCAGCTGAAGCGAGAAAGAAAATCTTGGAGGAAGCGCATGACAAATCAGGTCACTTCGGGGGGAGGAAAATGTGGAGATACCTCGAGAGTACCTATTATTGGAAAGGGATGCGGAAAGACGCTAAGAAATGGGTGCGCGATTGCGTCATTTGTATGCAAACTAAGCCTAACCGCGTCAGAGCAGCAAAAAACCCAACATCGTTTGTGGCAGAGAAACCGCGGGAAGTGTTGTTCGCAGACTGCGTGGGACCACTCCCGAAAAGCAAGGACGGCATGAAGTACCTATTCACAGTCATGGATGGATGCAGTCGTTTTCTGGTTGCGTATCCAGTCAGGTCAACCGCGACGAGAGTGCTGCTCCGTAAGCTTACTGAAAATTACTTTGTACACCTCGGAACTCCGCGCTACATACTCACGGACCGCGGAGCTCAGTTCACAAGTAGCCTCTGGAGGGACACTTTGGAAGCATACGCAGTGAAGCCCATATGGACCCCGAGCTACAGGCCGCAGGCAAACAAGGTCGAACGCATGCACTGTGAAATGAATCGCCTCTTGAGATTATTTTGCCATAAACAGCATCAGGAATGGAGCAAGCACGTCACCTCGATTGTACTCCTCCTAAACAACACAGAATCCGACACCCTTGGGTTCACACCAGCAGAGCTACAATTCGGCAGCACACCTCGGAGAGACGTAATTCGTCACTTTGGATTGAAGGAGGACAACCGCGACCCAACTGTCAAACAAAAGATCCTGATGGCCGTCGAACGGACGAGAGAAACCAGGAGGAAGGCCAATGAAAGACAGGCAAGAGACGGCGCCGAGATTCGAACTGGAGACCTCGCATTCGTAAAAAATCACGGACTTAGTTCTCAAATTGAAGGGAAAATCAAGAAGCTCTTTTTCATGTATGATGGTCCGTACTTCTGCAAGAGCAAGCTCGCCGCCAATATTCTGGAGTTAGTGGACTGCACGTCTGGGAAGATCATAGCACCCCAGCATATAGAGAACTGCAAGAGGTGGAACTGCTCCGATGAGAAGCGCAGAGAGTGGACAGCACTGTACGAGAGTAAGAGCGACGTAGGAATGCAAGCTGACACGTAAATGCTCACATCTTGTTCTTGTTTTATATATATATATACTCTCCATATTATGTTTATATTCAGGATGTTATTATATGTGTTAAGTAACCGAAAGTTCAGTGTCAGTGCAGTGCGGAGAGTAAATTTTTATATACAGGGTGTTCATGTATTTGCTTGTCAATTTTTATATACAGGGTGTTCATGTATTTGTTGGTCTATTTTATATACAGAGTGTTCAAGGATTTGTAAACAAAAAAATTTCTGTCCCTGTGTAGAGCGAATTTTTCGCGCTTACGAAATCCTTGGAAGAAGGAGAAGGGCGAGGTTGTGACAGTCAGATTTACCGTCATTATTATTATCATTATTATTCATGTATGTAGCGGTATAAAGACGAGTTGATTCAAAGTGTTAAGTGTTTTAATTTGTGAGATTACATATTTGATTTTTGCCAAGCCGACGGGAGGAACGAGACATCCGCTTGTGTTAAGGGCGAGCACCTGAAGGGTCACGCTATGCGGCTAAAGCTTAGGAAATTCGACCGTAATGACAAACATTTAAATATCTCGGTTTCCAACGGTCAGATTCATGTGAAACTTATACCAGCGCAGCGGCATGTGTGCAAGGACGGATATGTGGAGTTTCGTCACGATCAAGCGACAATTACGGACGCCAGATCAAATCGGTTCTAATTGATCAGTTTGTGGGCAGCGATTGCAGTTGAGCTATGGGCGACAGCCAGGCGGAAGCTTAATCCGCGCAAGTCAACTTCGGACACGGTACGTCCTAGTTTGGAGACAATAGAGCAAAGTGGACTGACCCCTTCGGAAGCGTCACTCCAACGTGCGCATAGCGTCGTTTTTCAAAATCTAAATAAAACGAAGGACATGGTTTTTCGACACACAGTCTTACCGCGATCCTTGTAGTGAGAGCAGCTCCGAGCTACCTCTCCATATACAGTTTTTGCCGCGATTCTTGGAACGAGAGCACCTTTGTGCTACCTTTCGTGTACAGTGGACTTTGTTGTGTCGTGCGAACACCAGTGTGTGTGTGATAGGCAGTAAGTCTACACGAGTGCGCCTACCTCAACCGCTGGGGGAAGTTGAAGCGAAACGTGTTTCCGTGATTACCTTGCGCCATTTATAATTTTTGAGAAACAAGGAACACCGGAAACTATGGCGGGCTAGAGGAAGAAAGGAGATGAGGGCGTTACGTCGATTCGCCTGATGTCAGAAGAAGCTACGCCGACGATGCCTATCCGCCGCCATGGAGAGAGAGAGAGAACGTCGAACGCCGCCCCATTGATACGCCGATGATGCCTATCCGCCGCCATGGAGAGAGAGAGAGAACGTCGAACGCCGCCCTATTGATACGCCGACGATGCCTATCCGCCGCCATGGAGAGAGAGAGAGAACGTCGAACGCCGCCCCATTGATACGCCCATGATGCCTATCCGCCGCCATGGAGAGAGAGAGAACGTCGAACGCCGCCCCATTGATACGCCGACGATGCCTACCATCCGCCACGTTGACGTCCCGACGACGCTCACCAGCCGCGACAGAGAGACGTAGAGAGAGATGTTGACGCCCCGACGACGCCGACGACGCCTACAACGACCGCTCAGATGCGACGTCCGAACCGCGTCATACCACGGAGATCCACCGATCCCGAGAGGAAGAGGAGCCGGGAAACTAGGTGTTTGAATCCTTCTCGCATCTTCATCGTCGCGACCAAAGGAACCTTTCGCGTGGATACTATGTGTTTCAATCGCCCATAAAGACGCCAGGATGCACCCCGGAAGCTGAGAGATGGTAAAGTATTCATCTGTGTGAACCTTAACACGTGACGGCCCGATTGATTTAAAGAACGCCCTTGAAATTCGTCGACATTTGGAAAACGCCCACTCAACTCGAAATTTTACATCAAACTCCCGTCGCGCTTGTCATTTGTAATCTATTCGTCTCAGGTCAATTTTTCTTATTCCTTGTGATATTTTTTTATGATCTTAAATTCATTGTTGTTTGTGCTCCTTTGTATTTGTTTAAAGTGCGTACTATTAGAGTAAAGCGCCGCCCGCTTAATTGCATATTCTACTTGAGGTTTGTTCATTTTTATGTGTCAGCGCTGTGTCGCTGCTAGCTATGTCCGGTCGCATATGTGATTATTTGTTAAAGTATTTGCCTGGTAATGTGAATTGCTCGTCGCGGCGAAGTGTTTAAGTCCCGCCTGCTAGAGAGTACATGTTTGCGTCACTCAACGGAGGTTATTTGTTATGTTTGAACCACGTGAGGTCTTGTAAAAGGAAAACGTCCGCCCACGTGAATGTAATTGCCGTTGAGACGCCTTTGTTTATACTGGTCAAGTAATGTATGGTCACCGCGCCGACTAGTTTCTTTTTTTAAAAACAAAAGGTGAACTTAAGTAAGGGCTGGCTAGGATTTAAGTAGCACTGGAGCAAAATCACAAATGACCTGATTAGACAAAAAGTAAGATAAAATTAATTGAGAATGCAATAATTAGGGCTTGTCGTCATAAAACCTGTACATGTCATGTATAATTTCTAATGTCGATAACCCCATGAGGATTGAATCTGAGAGAGAATGTGAGAGTGCAAGTGTGGGGACCTGTAATGATTCCATTTTTGTTGGTTACAAATAGAATACATTATTTATTTTCATGTTAATTTTGGGCTATATCATTTTCGTATGCATGTCGCTACCCGTGATTTTCAGGTATGCAGCTAGCCGCTTCCCGGCTACAGGTAAAGAGGTGGTAATTTGGAAGTACATATGTCTTTGTTTTTATTCGATACGGCTTATTACTATGCACTGTTGGTCACCGGTTCCTACACACGAACTTAACCTGGACCGTAACGCTATTTCGCTTGTCCGAGGGAGATTTTGCCGCCTCTATCTAGGTAGTGGTAGCATTTGTCTTCCCGGGCAAGGGAGGGTGTTTCATTCAATCACACAACCCTATAGATGTCTGAGAAAATACCAAATACATGACTTCTAAAAGGCATTGGATATGGTACACACCTGCCATAAATTGTTTAAAGATATTTTTATGCGTAGCTATGGGACTTTTAAAATTAGAAAGAACGGAACTGAAGTGGAACTCTATATAATGTAGTTTCTATATCCAGAGGGTGGGAGATTATTATTCCTGGTTGGAGTGGCTCAAGATCCCCCTCACTCCTGATTTTCTGTTCTGTGAAATCCAAATAAGCCCAGAATGAGGTCCAGAGCTTAGCCTTATATGTTTCAGAATTGTTATCTGATTTTAAAATCTGTTTTTTTTGTTTGTTTTTTTTAAACTTTAATTCTAACAAAAACAATGAAATATATTTTGCATTAAATAACAGGACATTCGTGTGTGCTGTTCTAAAAGAGAATATTTCTCATGGCTTCACATTATACCTAGGTATCAAGGACGTTTTTGTGGGGGTCCAGGGGGGTCCGGACCCCTTCCCCCCAAAAGACTTACCAAGTAGTAAAAGTAATTTATCAAAATATAATTGTTTAGCATTTGTTATACTCAATTTTCATCAATGCCAATACCATGCTTGAACAGCGTAACAATTAAAAGTTAGGGTGCGGCAGAAATATCTCACAGATTTCATTTATGAATAACAAAGCAACGATAGATGTTATGGAAAACTTTATTGCACAGTTGGAAAGAACAAGGTTTACCATTTTATTGCACATTTGCAAAGAACAAAATGTTCCAATTATTTTTTTACAAAATTGCCACAAGTCACCATTTTGGGTGACATACTTGACTTTGTTTGAAAATGATATCGTCCAAATGCCGATCTGCACGGTGTACGCATTTCTGAAGTCTCGCCCTGAAGTTCTGCATTACCCTCCTAGTCATGTCTGGTCGGTATTGCCGCTCTTTCCTGTCTGATACCATCTTTCAGATCATTGGCTGTCCTCGGCCTTCCTTGGTAAACTTTAGCCTGCAGGTACTCCCACAGAAAGAAGTCGCAGGGTGCGAGCTCGGGGGAACGAGTTGGCCATGGAAGGTGACTTAAAAGTGAGATCAGACGCCCTGGAAACATTTCACGTAGCACGTTCATCGATACGCGTGCTGTGGCACCATCCTGTTGGAACCACACAGCCAATTTGCCACGTTCGTTCGATTGCGGCTGCAGGAAGTTGCGTAACATCCATACATAACGGTCAAACGTTACATTAACTGCGTGCCGTCTTCCTCAAAAAAGTAGGGGCGTTCATGGAGTTGTCTCGGTACATATGGGAAACAAAATGGTAATCGTTGTTCTTTCCAACTGTGAAATAAAATTTTGCATAACATCTATCGTTGCTTTGTTATTCACGAATGAAATCCGGGAGTTATTTCTGCTGCACCCTGTATACTCGATGGTTTTATCCGCTGAACTTATTGGAAGGCAAGGAATTTGGCTCATACGGCTTTGAAGGATTCCAAAGATTTATGCACACTACTAATGATAATATCCATAAGATATTAATCAGGAACTTTACTTTTCGTTAATTGGATCTAACTCCTTTTTTGTTATTCAATAAATATTCAATTCTTTTTCTATCTGACATTAAATTCCTTGCCAGGGCAGTTTTTTTTGTGCAAATCTTGGCGATCTTAACTACACGTAAGCTAGATAATGAATACTTGCTGTTATATATCTATTCTTTTACCTATTCATGTAAACAATAAAATATTAATTAATGTACATATTTAATTAATTAATACATTAATTTAATTAAATATAATTATCCTAATTATTATTATTGCGACACTTGATTGGACATATATATATGGGAGGCTGAATTTTGTACCCCCCCAAATGAAAAACGTTCCTGCGCCACTGTCTGGGATCCGTGAACGAAAGATCTGCACTGCGCAGTGAATGAGTTTGGTTGATGCGCGGAATTAAAGGTCGAGGTCCAGACTCGAGAGAGTGGTCTTGTGATATTTAGCTTCTCTTCCCTTTCACCCCCCCCCCTTTCCGCCCTTCTGCTGGCTTTCAACTTCCCTCCAAAAACGCTCCCGTCTGCTTTCTTTTAATTTCGCCCAAGGCTACTTCGACCAATGTTCAACGCCAGAGTAGTGGAGGCAGGGTTGTGGCTGGCTTTGTGTTTGGAGTGACCCGCTTGGGATCCGCGAACGACTTCGCTTGAAAACACTGAACCGGATCTTTTCGTTCACGCGACTGATTCGTTCATTTCGAACGGGTCGTTCACGAACGACACATCTCTATAGTAGTTTGTCTATGGACGCGACCGGGGAAGGGGGGGGGGGAGTGTGAAGTGGGGTTGGAATTAGTACCACAACACTTTTTCCTTGTCTTCTTCTAATACGTAGCGTAAAAGGTAGGCATGCGCATGTGCTAGTGCAACGTCATACCAATTACGTCAGACTTGAACTTAAATGTGGGTCTTGAATCTTCAGGGCCAAACAACACGATTCAGGAGCTCTTGTTTTAAATGGCGGCGTAGCAACATCATTACTTAAAAACTTGAACGAAGAAAGAAGTCATTTATTCCGAAAGACTTCCCTCAAAAATAGGCACAATAAAATTGGAAATAATTAATTTAAAACGAAAGATTGCCTCACATTCGGTACATTTTAAAATTGTATCAGAATTCTTAGGTGACAGATTAATCAACACACTTGAGCAACAAACTGTTGTGGCAGCAATACATTCAAACCTCTCCTGCAACGAAGTGTTGTGGCAGCAATACATATCCGTTTCGTATCATTCCCCCTAAATGCTTGCCACACGTGGAGAAATATTTCATTTTAAACTTTATTTCTACATATTTTGAAGGAGTTCTGCCATTATTTTGTGAAATAATGGTTAATTTTTAAAGAGCGTCTCCCATCAACCCAGAGTGTTGTGGCAGCAATGCATACTCGTTTCTTATCTTTTCCACAACATACATGCCATATGTTTTGAAATATCTGGTTTAAATTTTATATCTACACTTTTCAATGATTTCCGTCATTTCTTTTATTTTTTTTGTCGGATAAAATTTAATTTTTAAAACGTCTTCCTTCAACCCGCTCCTACAATGAAGTGTTGTGGCAGCAATACACTATCCGTTTCGTATCTTTCAAAACTAAATGCATGCCACAGGAACAAAATATTTTATTCAAAAATAATTTCTGCTTTTAAATGGATTTTCTCAAGGAATTATGCCATCAATTTGTGGAATAACGAATATTTACAAAGAGCGGCTTTCTTCAGACCACTTCAGCAACAAACTGTTGTGGCAGCAATACATTCAAACCTCTCCTGCAACAAAGTGTTGTGGCAGCAATACATTCAAACCTCTCCTGCAACAAAGTGTTGTGGCAGCAATACATTCAAACCTCTCCTGCAACAAAGTGTTGTGGCAGCAATACATTCAAACCTCTCCTGCAACAAAGTGTTGTTGCAGCAATACATTCAAACCTCTCCTGCAACAAACTGTTGTGGCAGCAATACATTCAAACCTCTCCTGCAACAAAGTGTTGTTGCAGCAATACATTCAAACCTCTCCTGCAACAAACTGTTGTGCCTTGTAATCAAGGGGTCCCGGGTTCGATACCCGGTGGAGGCACAAGTGGTTCGGATCCCACTTTAAACTGTAGGTCCAGTCCCGATTAGCCTTACTGTGCATAAAGTGGACTTAAAACAACAACTCAAACCAAACCAAACAAACTGTTGTGGCAGCAATACATTCAAACCTCTCCTGCAACAAAGTGTTGTGGCAGCAATACATTCAAACCTCTCCTGCAACAAAGTGTTGTGGCAGCAATACATTCAAACCTCTCCTGCAACAAACTGTTGTGGCAGCAATACATTCAAACCTCTCCTGCAACAAAGTGTTGTGGCAGCAATACATTCAAACCTCTCCTGCAACAAAGTGTTGTGGCAGCAATACATTCAAACCTCTCCTGCAACAAAGTGTTGTTGCAGCAATACATTCAAACCTCTCCTGCAACAAAGTGTTGTTGCAGCAATACATTCAAACCTCTCCTGCAACAAACTGTTGTGGCAGCAATACATTCAAACCTCTCCTGCAACAAAGTGTTGTTGCAGCAATACATTCAAACCTCTCCTGCAACAAAGTGTTGTGGCAGCAATACATTCAAACCTCTCCTGCAACAAAGTGTTGTGGCAGCAATACATTCAAACCTCTCCTGCAACAAAGTGTTGTGGCAGCAATACATTCAAACCTCTCCTGCAACAAAGTGTTGTGGCAGCAATACATTCAAACCTCTCCTGCAACAAACTGTTGTGGCAGCAATACATTCAAACCTCTCCTGCAACAAAGTGTTGTGGCAGCAATACATTCAAACCTCTCCTGCAACAAAGTGTTGTGGCAGCAATACATTCAAACCTCTCCTGCAACAAACTGTTGTGGCAGCAATACATTCAAACCTCTCCTGCAACAAAGTGTTGTGGCAGCAATACATTCAAACCTCTCCTGCAACAAAGTGTTGTGGCAGCAATACATTCAAACCTCTCCTGCAACAAACTGTTGTGGCAGCAATACATTCAAACCTCTCCTGCAACAAACTGTTGTGGCAGCAATACATTCAAACCTCTCCTGCAACAAACTGTTGTGGCAGCAATACATTCAAACCTCTCCTGCAACAAACTGTTGTGGCAGCAATACATTCAAACCTCTCCTGCAACAAACTGTTGTGGCAGCAATACATTCAAACCTCTCCTGCAACAAAGTGTTGTTGCAGCAATACATTCAAACCTCTCCTGCAACAAAGTGTTGTGGCAGCAATACATTCAAACCTCTCCTGCAACAAAGTGTTGTTGCAGCAATACATTCAAACCTCTCCTGCAACAAACTGTTGTGGCAGCAATACATTCAAACCTCTCCTGCAACAAACTGTTGTGGCAGCAATACATTCAAACCTCTCCTGCAACAAAGTGTTGTGGCAGCAATACATTCAAACCTCTCCTGCAACGAAGTGTTGTTGCAGCAATACATTCAAACCTCTCCTGCAACGAAGTGTTGTGGCAGAAATACATTCAAACCTCTCCTGCAACAAAGTGTTGTGGCAGCAATACATTCAAACCTCTCCTGCAACAAAGTGTTGTTGCAGCAATACATTCAAACCTCTCCTGCAACAAAGTGTTGTGGCAGCAATACATTCAAACCTCTCCTGCAACAAAGTGTTGTTGCAGCAATACATTCAAACCTCTCCTGCAACAAAGTGTTGTGGCAGCAATACATTCAAACCTCTCCTGCAACAAAGTGTTGTGGCAGCAATACATTCAAACCTCTCCTGCAACAAAGTGTTGTGGCAGCAATACATTCAAACCTCTCCTGCAACAAAGTGTTGTGGCAGCAATACATTCAAACCTCTCCTGCAACGAAGTGTTGTGGCAGAAATACATATCCGTTTCGTATCATTCCCACTAAATGCTTACCACATGTGGAGAAATATTTCATTTTAAACTTTATTTCTACATATTTTCAAGGAGTTCTGCCATTATTTTGTGAAATAATGGTTAATTTTTAAAGAGCGTCGCCCATCAACCCAGAGTGTTATGGCAGCAATGCATACTCGTTTCTTATCTTTTCTGCCATTATTTTGTGGAATAACGAATATTTACAAAGAGCGGCTTCCTTCAGACCACTTCAGCAACAAACTGTTGTGGCAGCAATTCATTCAAACCATTCTTGCAACAAAGTGTTGTGGCAGCAATTTATGGCCATTCATTCAAATCACTCCTGCAACAATGTGTTCTGGCAGCAATACATATTTGCTGCTTATATTTCGCACTGCATGGTTGTTGTATGGGTAAATAATACATAATTTCAGTTCATAACCCTTTCCTACCATTCCTGTTGCTGGTATGGCACAATTAAATAGATTTCTCATTAAAATGTCATTTCCATCTTTACAAGAAATTCCGTCATTATTTTATTGAGTAATGAATATTTTTAAAGATACTCTTCCTTCAAACATTTGTAACAACCATTATAATATTTATTAAAATGAGCAGCTTCAAAATAATAAGAAAAACAACTTAAATGTAGCTTATTTTGTATTGCTTTTCAACAGTGTTGGCTAATCATGTAAATAACCTTGGCCAAGATTCGAAGCAAGAATCTGTTACAACCGCCATATGAGCCAATCTGACTCATTAAAGGCAGTGCATATATTGTCATGAAATGTTTTACTTATCACTGCCAGGAGCGAGCAAGACCCAACAATATGATTTTCATTTCGTGCAAATTCGTATGTAATGTGTGTGAACCAGTATTAAATTTTTGGACATTTTAAATTAATTTAATTGGTGTACAATTACTGTCGGACAAAAAATTATAGATACTCCAGGTTGGACTCCATTTAAAAATGATCCAGTAGACCTACATACAATACAGCAATCATTTGCAAAAAAAAAAAAAAAAAAAAAAAAAAAAAAAACTGTTAGCATAGAATAATGCTGAATCGAATAAGCTAAATTTTGCTGCAACATAAATGTCTACTGGTTAATTTCTAATTGGAGTCCAAACACTAGTATCTATAATTTCTATTCTGTCAGTAGGTGTCTGCCTCCCTATTTTACTTCTAGAGGATTGAGATTCGTCTTAACGCAATCCCTGGGTGAGAACTCGTCCTTCCAACCCTCTAGCTGGTGGAAGTAGCAGTGTGTTACTAATTCATGGCTTCAATTCTCTGGAGTTACGTTTGTGGTGCCATGTTGCAAACGTTTGGTGACAAAATGATCAGTCAACAACCCAATCTATTAGGGCACCAAGGCAGCCAAACACAAACATAGATCTGATGGAGGATATAGCAGAGGAAATGTAAATTACTTTAAACTATACAGTGAAACCCCCTCTCACTAAGGATTCTTGGAAATTATATTCTTTAAATTTTATATCTACACTTTTCAATGATTTCCGTCATTTCTTTTATTTTTTTTGTCGGATAAAATTTAATTTTTAAAACGTCTTCCTTCAACCCGCTCCTACAATGAAGTGTTGTGGCAGCAATACACTATCCGTTTCGTATCTTTCAAAACTAAATGCATGCCACAGGAACAAAATATTTTATTCAAAAATAATTTCTGCTTTTAAATGGATTTTCTCAAGGAATTATGCCATCAATTTGTGGAATAACGAATATTTACAAAGAGCGGCTTTCTTCAGACCACTTCAGCAACAAACTGTTGTGGCAGCAATACATTCAAACCTCTCCTGCAACAAACTGTTGTGGCAGCAATACATTCAAACCTCTCCTGCAACAAAGTGTTGTGGCAGCAATACATTCAAACCTCTCCTGCAACAAAGTGTTGTGGCAGCAATACATTCAAACCTCTCCTGCAACAAAGTGTTGTTGCAGCAATACATTCAAACCTCTCCTGCAACAAACTGTTGTGGCAGCAATACATTCAAACCTCTCCTGCAACAAAGTGTTGTTGCAGCAATACATTCAAACCTCTCCTGCAACAAACTGTTGTGGCAGCAATACATTCAAACCTCTCCTGCAACAAAGTGTTGTGGCAGCAATACATTCAAACCTCTCCTGCAACAAAGTGTTGTGGCAGCAATACATTCAAACCTCTCCTGCAACAAACTGTTGTGGCAGCAATACATTCAAACCTCTCCTGCAACAAAGTGTTGTGGCAGCAATACATTCAAACCTCTCCTGCAACAAAGTGTTGTGGCAGCAATACATTCAAACCTCTCCTGCAACAAAGTGTTGTTGCAGCAATACATTCAAACCTCTCCTGCAACAAAGTGTTGTTGCAGCAATACATTCAAACCTCTCCTGCAACAAACTGTTGTGGCAGCAATACATTCAAACCTCTCCTGCAACAAAGTGTTGTTGCAGCAATACATTCAAACCTCTCCTGCAACAAAGTGTTGTGGCAGCAATACATTCAAACCTCTCCTGCAACAAAGTGTTGTGGCAGCAATACATTCAAACCTCTCCTGCAACAAAGTGTTGTGGCAGCAATACATTCAAACCTCTCCTGCAACAAAGTGTTGTGGCAGCAATACATTCAAACCTCTCCTGCAACAAACTGTTGTGGCAGCAATACATTCAAACCTCTCCTGCAACAAAGTGTTGTGGCAGCAATACATTCAAACCTCTCCTGCAACAAACTGTTGTGGCAGCAATACATTCAAACCTCTCCTGCAACAAACTGTTGTGGCAGCAATACATTCAAACCTCTCCTGCAACAAAGTGTTGTGGCAGCAATACATTCAAACCTCTCCTGCAACAAAGTGTTGTGGCAGCAATACATTCAAACCTCTCCTGCAACAAACTGTTGTGGCAGCAATACATTCAAACCTCTCCTGCAACAAACTGTTGTGGCAGCAATACATTCAAACCTCTCCTGCAACAAACTGTTGTGGCAGCAATACATTCAAACCTCTCCTGCAACAAACTGTTGTGGCAGCAATACATTCAAACCTCTCCTGCAACAAAGTGTTGTTGCAGCAATACATTCAAACCTCTCCTGCAACAAAGTGTTGTTGCAGCAATACATTCAAACCTCTCCTGCAACAAAGTGTTGTGGCAGCAATACATTCAAACCTCTCCTGCAACAAAGTGTTGTTGCAGCAATACATTCAAACCTCTCCTGCAACAAACTGTTGTGGCAGCAATACATTCAAACCTCTCCTGCAACAAACTGTTGTGGCAGCAATACATTCAAACCTCTCCTGCAACAAAGTGTTGTGGCAGCAATACATTCAAACCTCTCCTGCAACGAAGTGTTGTTGCAGCAATACATTCAAACCTCTCCTGCAACGAAGTGTTGTGGCAGAAATACATTCAAACCTCTCCTGCAACAAAGTGTTGTGGCAGCAATACATTCAAACCTCTCCTGCAACAAAGTGTTGTTGCAGCAATACATTCAAACCTCTCCTGCAACAAAGTGTTGTGGCAGCAATACATTCAAACCTCTCCTGCAACAAAGTGTTGTTGCAGCAATACATTCAAACCTCTCCTGCAACAAAGTGTTGTGGCAGCAATACATTCAAACCTCTCCTGCAACAAAGTGTTGTGGCAGCAATACATTCAAACCTCTCCTGCAACAAAGTGTTGTGGCAGCAATACATTCAAACCTCTCCTGCAACAAAGTGTTGTGGCAGCAATACATTCAAACCTCTCCTGCAACGAAGTGTTGTGGCAGAAATACATATCCGTTTCGTATCATTCCCACTAAATGCTTACCACATGTGGAGAAATATTTCATTTTAAACTTTATTTCTACATATTTTCAAGGAGTTCTGCCATTATTTTGTGAAATAATGGTTAATTTTTAAAGAGCGTCGCCCATCAACCCAGAGTGTTATGGCAGCAATGCATACTCGTTTCTTATCTTTTCTGCCATTATTTTGTGGAATAACGAATATTTACAAAGAGCGGCTTCCTTCAGACCACTTCAGCAACAAACTGTTGTGGCAGCAATTCATTCAAACCATTCTTGCAACAAAGTGTTGTGGCAGCAATTTATGGCCATTCATTCAAATCACTCCTGCAACAATGTGTTCTGGCAGCAATACATATTTGCTGCTTATATTTCGCACTGCATGGTTGTTGTATGGGTAAATAATACATAATTTCAGTTCATAACCCTTTCCTACCATTCCTGTTGCTGGTATGGCACAATTAAATAGATTTCTCATTAAAATGTCATTTCCATCTTTACAAGAAATTCCGTCATTATTTTATTGAGTAATGAATATTTTTAAAGATACTCTTCCTTCAAACATTTGTAACAACCATTATAATATTTATTAAAATGAGCAGCTTCAAAATAATAAGAAAAACAACTTAAATGTAGCTTATTTTGTATTGCTTTTCAACAGTGTTGGCTAATCATGTAAATAACCTTGGCCAAGATTCGAAGCAAGAATCTGTTACAACCGCCATATGAGCCAATCTGACTCATTAAAGGCAGTGCATATATTGTCATGAAATGTTTTACTTATCACTGCCAGGAGCGAGCAAGACCCAACAATATGATTTTCATTTCGTGCAAATTCGTATGTAATGTGTGTGAACCAGTATTAAATTTTTGGACATTTTAAATTAATTTAATTGGTGTACAATTACTGTCGGACAAAAAATTATAGATACTCCAGGTTGGACTCCATTTAAAAATGATCCAGTAGACCTACATACAATACAGCAATCATTTGCAAAAAAAAAAACAAAACAAAAAAAAAAAAAACTGTTAGCATAGAATAATGCTGAATCGAATAAGCTAAATTTTGCTGCAACATAAATGTCTACTGGTTAATTTCTAATTGGAGTCCAAACACTAGTATCTATAATTTCTATTCTGTCAGTAGGTGTCTGCCTCCCTATTTTACTTCTAGAGGATTGAGATTCGTCTTAACGCAATCCCTGGGTGAGAACTCGTCCTTCCAACCCTCTAGCTGGTGGAAGTAGCAGTGTGTTACTAATTCATGGCTTCAATTCTCTGGAGTTACGTTTGTGGTGCCATGTTGCAAACGTTTGGTGACAAAATGATCAGTCAACAACCCAATCTATTAGGGCACCAAGGCAGCCAAACACAAACATAGATCTGATGGAGGATATAGCAGAGGAAATGTAAATTACTTTAAACTATACAGTGAAACCCCCTCTCACTAAGGATTCTTGGAAATTATATTCTTATATGTGAGAAAATTTAATGATGTTGTTTATAATTGAAATTTTGTAAAAATAAGTGCACATCATTCTTTTCCCTTTTGCATAAATTATAACCTACTGTGCTGTCATTCATTCTTAATAATGTGTAGTGAACTTGTGAATGAAACAGTATGTAATTGTGAAGTTAGTTTAAACTATGTGCATTTGTCATTATTAAAAAAATATATTAATTAAGTTCTTACATGTAGGACTTGAGTGTACCTCGTATCAAGCTGCTCCTGTGACTAAGTATTCATTAGACATTGCCCTAAGACATTTATTCGATACAGCAGTTGGTGACTAATTTAAAATTTATTTCATATGTTTCATAGCCATAATCAAACTATTATTATTTTTTTTTATGCATAATTAATAATACATAAAGTTAGGACATTTTGCAACTCTTTAAAAGATATGTCAGTTTCAGTGGTGTGCCCTAGGGTGCACTAAAAGAAGAACGTCAAAGTTAGGAAAATATGACAAAATGAGGGCTAACTACCAAGAAAAAGTATACATAACCCCTCCCTTTTGAAAATCCTTGGCAGGCCACTGGTCAGTTTCATGCCATACACATGAGAAATTGCTCCAATTCATTCTGGAATAGTCGTGAATTTTGTAATATGTAGCCCTTGTATGTAACAATGTATTCAGAAATTTGAATATTCCAGAAACAGGTACATTGCCACACACTGTAATCAATAATTTTTTATCCAGAAAATGTTTCCTTGGGCTCTGATAGCCAGCCACCTGTAGATGAAATAGTAATATTAACACCAGGACCCATTGGCGGCTGGCAGCTAGTATGATGGGTAGTGCCAACGTGATTAAGAAATCGAAAAATTTTCGCTAGCATATGTCATAGAAATCTAATGAAAGAGGTAATTTTAATGGAACTTTGTTTACTAAAATTGCAGACAAAAATTCAGAGTTCCTAAGATTGGTTTATTTTACTTCGCATTTGTACTTCTTTTGGCTAATCGCGAAGGTAAGGATGAGTGAACACTCACAAAGAACACCGATGCCCAGGCCGAGATTCGAACCCGCAATCCCTGGCGTCGAAGCATGCTGTGCGGAGGTCGGCCAGAGTTTCTAAGCAATAAATGCGACTATTAAAATTTCGACGCCTGTCACCTTTACCATTTTTTTTATATTTTTAAATAGAATTGATGTTTAAATCTGGCGTGGGACAGCCAAGTTGTTTAACTTTTAATATAATATCGTATAGTTCCTTGGAAAATTATGTATGTAATAGTGCTCTAATCTGACTCATCTTTACTAACTACCCTTCCTTTCACACACCATCGGACACTTTCACTTCACTAAAAAGAAAAACACTGGACAATTAGAGACACCGAGTTGATCGGTATTCTCGCCTTGCTTTGTTTATAATTTGCAACCCCAGCACGGCAGACGGTACATCAACGATCGGTGTTACTAACAACTGAAATATGATTATCTGCTAAATGAACTGTAGACCTACAATTTTTAGAATTCAATGCAAGAAATTGAATTATATCTTCAAGTGAAATTCTTATACTGATAGATTTTACGTGTGATTTTTTACAAATATTAAAGTAAAAAATCCCCTGGTGATGCGAATTCCCTTTGATATTTAGGCAATTCTTTTGTACTTACAGTAAATGTCTTCAATGTTGTCAACGTCAGTTGCAACACATGAGTTACTGTGTGCGTGAGAGCAAGGGATATATCTTTTCTTAAGGAAGAAATCGATAACAAAAAAAGTCTGGATTGCTCTTTAGACGCATCTATCTAAATGGTTATATAAATTTGGGGAAGATATTACATTCGTTCTTGCCAAGTATGCAGGAAAGTATCTTTCTCGCGAATTACTTCTCCAACGAGTATTACAAATCGGTCAGGATTAGTCACTTCTCTGTGAAGTTTGCAACTATGTCAACACAATGCGAAAGCTCTCGCGTCGTGCAACGACGCGACCTGGCTCGGTTGATTGTCTCATGGCTACCACCCCACCTCCTCGCTCGTTGACTACGGAGACTTTTCCATGCCTCCGCGCATGCCTCTGCGTGCAGGGCAGACTATGCCAGAGAGAACAGCTGGGGATACGGCGAAGGAATTGAGGCAGCTGTAAGCTGGAACGCTTTCGAGATTTGAATCTCCTTGTTCGTAAATGTATTAATTTAACTATATTCTGGCAAAGCAAGTGCTATTTCTTTTTCTGAGGGTAGAGCAATGGCATGGCGGCTCTTCCCTTAGAGCCACCGCTGCCAGGACCACTTTATATGGAACACAAAAGGTCTCTCTTAACTCATGCATATATTTCCTTAGGGATTCCAGGTCTACACTCATACATGTCATTCTCCTCTGAAGAAGAATGAAATGCATCCCATCATTCAAAAAACATTAACATTTATTACAATTCAAAAAAAATCCTACAACCAATCATAAAACATGATAAAAAATTATCTTCCAAAGACTTCTTTGTAGAGTTGTAGCCCAACTAGATGTACCTGGAGTATGGTGTGGTGCAAATGCAATTCTTTCTGAATCCAATACTGAAATAAAAAGTTAAAAAACCTTAAAATCCAAACCACAAAAATACATTGCATGTAGCTTTTCAAGAAAAGATCAACTTATGGCACGTACAAACAGATATTTGAAGATTATCTATTACATGAATCAGTGTGTACAAATAATTTTGTTAACCTTGGATTCAGAATTTGAGGTACTTGGCTTGAGAATGAAATATACCGCAGATTGAAATTAAAAATACAGAAGTTATCCTGTAATCAAAAATGCAAGAAAAGCTGAGGTCGGATATGCAATAAAATAAAAGTAATACTTTTGGTAATATATACATATGTATAATAATAATAAAAAAAATCAATTGGGGTGTAAGGTACCTTCCATGTAGGTGCCCAAAAGTCAACCTCTTTCCACGCAGTACACCCTGGATGACATTTTGCAGACGAACGAGGCTCTGGCGACTTTGTGTGTGTTGTCCTGTTTTTTTGCCCTTATGTGCTGAGTGCCCCTTTACAGCCTCAGCTTTCAACCGGTCAGAAAATTTTCAAGATTTTAGTTACAACATGGGATTACAGTCATGGTAAGGGGCTGGACCTCGTATTGTGTTACAGGTGCAAAATAGCCTTAGTGCTGATGCACCCAATAATTTTAAATTTTTAAAATATATCATATCTGGTACAGCGGGTGTGTTTAGACCTCGAGGGTCACTAACAACAGACCCTTATCTGGGTTTGCCATTATTACCTCTATTGCAGGGAGTAAGAAAGCATTAATTTATCCACCCATAGAATATCTTGTGAAAACTCAATTTTCTTCTTTTACAAATGTCCCATTTTTAGTTGTTTGGCATTAAATTTTCTTAACCCCCCTTCCAACTGGAAATTGAGTTCAAACCCCTGAAGATAAGAATAACGTTGTTGCAAGTTTCATACAAACTGTTTCTTCTTACTACATTTTATGCACAAATAGCCCTGCTCAAAATTCTGTTACTTTTTTCAGTAGGTCGATGGGTGGTTTGAAACATCTACTGTGTTTAGATTTTTCAAGTACATATGAAAACAAATCGTTTATCAGGGGGAATGTCAATTTATATTTACAACCAATATGTTAAAGAAATGGTAGATGAGTTATCCATCACAGTTTTCATTTGGTCTGTAAAACACACAATGTGAAATTTAAATGAAAATGTTAGAATATGTGCTTCACTTCAACAAAATTCCATTCTTTAAAGCAAAATATGATGTGGAATATAAAAAATGAAGGTAAAAGTTCAGCATATCAGAGACACATTTCTTCAATTTTACACAAGAAACTACTTACGGAAATGAGTTTCTACAAGGTTTCCAACATTCGTTGAGGTGTTTTCTTTCATCGTGGAATATATTTGACCGGGAAATCATGTATTTTTCAAGAGAAATATCTCACCGATGCACAATTGCGATTGCTTTCACTGTCCACTGTCAGTGTATCCAAACCCTCTTTTTTCACTATACTTGCCTAACCAAACCAAACCTAACTGTATCGGAAATGGTTCATGGGGCTATCCGTCAGCTACGTGTGCATAATGTACAATTTGCACACGTGACAAACAGCACAGTATGTATTTTTTGGTGAAGAAGGTTCGAAACACTGCATTCCCACAACACGAGTCAAAATGTGCCTGCCATATTGTGCCTCACGGAAGCTAAGAAAGGAATAAAAAAAAAAATCACTGTAAATGTCAAAAATTTTGGTTGTTTTCGTGTAAAAAGCATAATGGCACCTTGAACTATGTTCCGCAATACACAATAGGTAAGTACGAACCATGCGAAACACAAAATATCCGATTTTAATGTGTCTCCGATATACCAAACTTTTACCAAATTGAAAATAGCAATGATCATATTCGCCTACTATTATTTATGCTCTTGGCTGTACATTAGGTCTACTGTAGGTGTTTGGTAGGAAACCACTCAGTTTCAGTAATTTCCAAGAAAACAATAGAGTACAGTTGATAGCAGTTCTAAATAGAAATTTTCAGCTAATCCTCTAGTTTAGTAGGATCTGAACCACTATGTACCTTCACTGGTTATTGAACCCAGCAAAGTAGAATGTGAAGCATTGGAATCACTAACGAAAATTAAAGGTTCACGGATTACAAATGTCAATAATTATTAGAATACACTTTTGAATGATTTTGTGCTAAAAAAAATTGTTCATGCCTTGAACTTGGCCCAACTTCTAACTGATAAATAAAATATTTTCATTTTACATGCTACATTTGTACATATGAATTTGATTTCTGACTGAATGCACATACTATGGAAACATAAAAGATAGACCTACTTGCGACTTCTTCCAAAACGATTTTCATGTCCCATGTTATGTATGGATTTCTCAGCAGACAGTCATCATTGTCTGTTGCCAAGAAGATGGACTAGTACTGCCACCACCTGGGCAAAAAAAAAAATGCATTACCTATGAGCAGCTAGCGACAGCAACTTGAAGTATGCTAAAAGCATAAACCCTGACGTACCTAACCTACTCACACTTGCATCTGAGAGGAAAAATAAATCAAACTTAACCAGTCTAACATTTTCAGATGCATATGCAAGTAGGTTTGATGCTTTTAGCACGTAACACCAAGCTGCTCAGGTATTATCTGTGTATAAAACAACCACTTGCGTCACATTTGCTTACCCCTCCAATTAACAGAAATTTCATCCAATGATAATGTCAAGAAATGATTAGAAGTTGCACACATCAGAATATACCATGCATTCCTGTAGATAAAAAAAAAGAAATATTGACATTTTTAACCCATTTGGATTAGAAATCACACAATAATGAAAGAACCATATGGAATTATAGATTTAAAATAAAAATGCTCCGTTCACATATTCTTTACCTATTTATTTATTGATTGATTACATTGCTCTTCTGACACTTTTGGCTAATCATGAAGATTGGGATGAGGAATGAGATGTTTAAATTGACGAAAGGACACTCACAATAACATCCATGTCCTGGCAAGGAATTGAACCCTTAACTCCTGGCATCATAGCATACTTTGCTAACCTCTTTACACTTTGGTGCAACAAATTAATTTTAAAGAAGTCATGTTCTAATGCAATTTCCTCTCATGTATTAACTATTTTGAAAGTTACGTTGTTTTACAATAATTGCTACCACACATTTTTAACCATTAAAAAATAAGTAGTGTTACATAAGTAAACATGAATAGGTTGAGGGGTTGCCAATAGAGGAAATATAGTTCTTCTTGTTTATAATAATGATATGCTGATATCCCTAATATTTTACGAGCATCGAAAGATGTTTTGTGCTGGCTGATACAGGATTTGAACTGAGAAGTTTTATGTACAACACACTTCCCAAGCACAAATCCCATACCATGCCTTGCATGCATTAATGCTCCTGAGCCTGGATCCTAGGGAAGCCTGAATGAACTTGGAACCTGAGAAAAATAAAAAATATACCTTGCACATGGCAATGAACACAATCATAACAAACTAAATGTTTACATGTGTTCGTGTCAGTACAGTGTACTGTTTTGTAATAGCAGATAATACATGCTCTATCTACACTATGCCATAAGTATACAATGTGTAAATAAAACCTGCTGTAAGATACAATTTTTATCCACATCTAAATTTTACATGACATATGTTTAAACAATTTGAATTAATGCATGATCAAGATCAAAATTATTTCATAATAAATGCATAATTATTGTGCTGTGAATTTACTTTATAAATTAAGCAAAAGCTGGTAAAAGTGTTCTCTCTCATTGGTCAAGTTATTTCACTGTTAATTCATGTTTGCATGTGAGTGCTAATGGAACCTAACCTAACACCTCGTAGGCATACCTCGTCCCCATGATGGTTCGTGGGGCTATCGTGAATTTTTTGGGTTAACGTCAGTGCTAATGGAACCTATCCTAACCTCGTAGGCATACCTCATCCTCGTGATGGTTCGTGGGGCTAACATCAACCATCCACGGGTAGCCCCAAAAATTCACGACAGCCCGTGGGTATGCCTACGAGGTTAGGTTAGGCCTGTTAGGTTAGGTTGCATTAGCACTCATTTTCACCAAAAAATACCTATGGAAGGGGAAAAACAAGGAAGATTAATTACTCGATATTTTGAAAATGGAAATTATTTTCGTTAAAAAAGCTAAATCCCTGTTAAACAATGTTTCGCAATGCAGAGTAGGTAAGTACGAATGTCAACAATTACAGAATATTTATGGTTTGTGGAAGATGAAATTGGTGTTTGCAAATCGCAGCAAGTCCTAGGTAACAGTTCCGAATGTTTCATGATTTTTGCATTGCAAGTTTTATAGGAGCATTAGGAAGTGTTCACAAAACTGGAAATGATTGTGGGAATAGGTTCCAAGCTAGGAGAAACGGTAAAATTTTCGTATCCCCAAAACGTATTTCTTCAATTTTACAGGAGAAAGTACTTACCGAAATGGGTTTATTTATACTTTAGGAAGGTCTTGGAAGTTTGTTTTCACCTCGTTGAATTTTTTTTGCCGGTAAATCATGTAATTTTCGACATTAATGTCACTCCAATGCACGAAAGCTGTTCCCTTGATGTCCGTCTACTACGTGAACCAAATATTTGCGAGCGTTTCATGACGTAACAACCGGTCAGTGTTTCCAAATACGCGGTTTTGTAACTGTGTAACAGTTCTAGAACGTAAATAAACGTGAGTTACTGTTCATCATTTCTGATTACGAACTTGCGACAACATGACGTGCACAGGATCAGTGGCGTGCTCAATGTGAGGTTGATGGGGATTATAACCCCCCCTTTCGCCCAGTATCTCTAAGGCTATTTATGAATGGTTCGTGGGCTATTTATGTATGGTTCGTGGGGCTATCCGTGAATGGTTCATGGGGCTATCCGTGAATGGTTCGTGGGCTATCTGTGAATGGTTCATGGAGCTATCCGTGAATGGTTCGTGGGGCTATCCGTGAATGGTTCGTGGGGCTATCCGTGAATCGTTCGTGGGGCTAGCGCCAATGGTTCGTGGGGCTATCCGAGAATGGTGTGTGGGGCTAAGAATATTTTTTTCGAAACCAATTTTTAACTATTGAAACCTTTGCGTGGCCCTACTAACCTATCCACGTGCCAATGGTTCGTGGGGCTAGCGCCAATGGTTCGTGGGGCTATCTTTTTCACTATTGAAACCTTTGCGTGGCCCTACTAACCTATCCACGCGCCAATGGTTCGTGGGGCTAGCGCCAATGGTTCGTGGGGCTATCTTTTTCACTATTGAAACCTTTGCGTGGCCCTACTAACCTATCCACGCGCCAATGGTTCGTGGGGCTAGCGCCAATGATTCGCAATTATTTCCAATTTCACACTTTGCACATTCCTTTCCTCCAGGGACGTAGCTAGGTTGATCAGTTCGGGGGGGCCAAATCTGAAATTTGTTCCTATGTAAATATTTCCAGACAGTAAAGGTATATAACTCTGTGTGTGTAATGTGTACACACACACACACACACACACACACACACACACACACACACACACACACACACACACACACACACACACAGAGAGAGAGAAAGAGAGAGAGAGAGAGAGAGAGAGATAATTGTTTTACAAAACTGATTGGTACTCACTTTGTAATTCGCCCACAGTTCCATGCATTTTAGATGATAGGACGTTCCTCCGTTTTCCTTAATTTTTTCACATGGTTTCTTCCAGTTGCGAATCCCTATTTTCCTGAAACTTGATTCTGCATATCCTGAATCTGTGCCAAATTTACGGCATGGAAAACAAAAGCATGCGTCAAGTTCCACACTATATTCTAGCCACGGCGCTGATGCAAACCAGTATTTTTGAAATAATCGCTTTCGCTTTCCGAACGTAGTATTTGGATAGTTTTGCAAAAGTGGTTGCCTAGGATTATCTATACCCCAAGATCAGTAATTATTTTCACATTAGTACATTCACTTGTTTTGCCTAACTTTGGAACTTCAGAACTTGGATCAACATCATCTTCATTGTCATCATGTTCCACATGTTTTGAGATAGTTTTAAAATATCCAGTTTTGATAAATTTATCCATTCAAAATGGAAATGCACAACAACGCTAGAACTCTTCCCACACACGAATAAAAACACAGTGACCGTAGCAACCCGATAGCAGACCTTGCTCGCAAGCAAGAACACAAAGCTAATCTGTGGCTCTGAAGCTGAAGCAAGGAGCAATTTTAAATCTCAGAACAATGTCAGTACTGGAGAACTCTCTCCATGTCGCTCGACCCCCTACTGTTGACCGCTCGGCCTCGGCGGAGTCTTTGATTCCATCTGTAACGGAAGGGTCATTTGCAACAAAAGGCAAAAGGTTTTCACAAACTTAGGGTAGGGCAAGGGTAATAACCTCAAAGCATTTTATGCCTTTGGTTATAAACTGGTAAGCAACGAAAGGGTGGAATTTTGCTGTCCTACATTTGCTTCCGAAGATTTTCTTCGGAACAGTGTTTCCAATTCTGCTACAAATTTACCAGAAAATAATATGTAGTATTAATTTAGGATAATTTTTAATCGATCAAAATTTTGTTTGCGGGGGCCAGAGTTACAACTGCCGGGGCCAAAGCCCCCCCAGCCCCCCCCTAACGACGTCCCTGCTTTCTTCTCTTCACCACCCCGTGTGCAACCAAAAACTCCACCGGATCCTCAACACACCCACCACACGACACCTATAACTTCCGAGTTTCGTCAATTTTTGACATTCGTACTTACGTATTCTCCATACTAGTACCTAGATATTTTGCTATGAAGAAGGTCGCAACACTGCATAACCACTGATCATGGACTACGCTAGTCAAGATTTCTCCGCCATATCGCGTGTAACGCAAGCAAAAGCGAAGAAAATAAAAATACTCCATATTTCGAAAATTGAGATTATTTGCCTGCAAAAAACGAAACGCGAATAGAAGAATCCTTACGAATGCAGAATATGTAAGTATCAATGTGAAAAATACGAAAATAAGGGAATTAGAGACGTTTGGTGGTTACCGAAATTTTAATGGAGAAACTAATTAGCACAGTTAAGAGTTGCACAACGTATTAATTAAAAGATAAATTATGTTTTGAGAAATGTATTGTGCACGAGCAGGAATGCCTTGCAAAGAGGTGCTAACAAACTATGCCTACCAAACAATCTGCTCGTGGAAGTGTATTTTGATATAAATCAGTGCAACATATTGGAAATTATTAATATTACTAACTTGGATTACAGGAGGTTCAGAGAAACAATCCTTTTTTTGGGAAAGACGTAAATCGAAATCGAACCATGTAAAAACAAAAGGAACTTGGGCGGACTAGAGATAAACGAAAGCTGTGGAACAATAAAAATGCTGCCAATGTATTTTCAAGATTTAAAAATCTTGCGGAATAAAGCCCATCATAAATTGGCACGTAAAAATAGTTTTCCCTCAAATAAATCAGTCCTCTCCACCTCCCCAGAAACACTCGTCCAGCTGCCTGCAACAGCACAATAATTAACCATCATTTCAAAACTTGCACACATGCTTATCCTTACAATGCGCCCCATGATTACACATCACGTCTAATAACATTAATCAAATATTCCCACACATAAAAAGTGAAAATGAACTGCAGCCCGTAGATAGCAGCCAGTGGTCTTTACACTCAAAAAAGTATATACAATACAAAAAATAATAGTATTACTCACTTATATTGAAATTCCAGCAAGTATTTTATGCTATTTGTTCCTGAAGGATCGTGAATTCTTGGTGTAAAATGATATTCTCTACACCACACAACGTGGAGAAAAATATTTACTTGCTGTTTCTTAGTTCTTACCACAAACAAAAGACGCAAGTGAAGATCAAAGATTCATTTACTCTTCCACAAAGATTCATTTCAAGGTAGTACGTCATTCATGCGTCCACCAATGAACAACGAGCTCGCGTCAACCAATCAGATAGTTTAAAACTGGTGTGGCAGCAATCACTACCGTGAAGTGGTGCTTGCGCACCCCTTGACTTTCTTCTGCACCCCCGTCAGCATCCTTTTTCTAAACGTAGTTTCGACAGAAAACTGTTATTAACTTTTACAGCTAATATATGTTAAAGATTACACATAAATATAATGATCAGGGGCTTTCTTTTTCATCAGCTGGATGTAACAACCTTTTCAGTAAATAATTCATTTTAAACATTTTTTACATAAATTTCTTTGGTACAAGACCTGTTTTTATACAAAATTTTACTGATTTTAAATTGAACCTCAAAGGTAGATAATGAATACATGCTGTTTTATCTATATTGTTGTAATTATTAATTTACCCATTTTATTAACAGTATTATTAATAGATATGTTGATCTTATTAACGCATTAATTATAAACTATTACTAAACATTAATTATAATAATTATTATTATTACGTGTTAGACACTTGGTTAGATACGTTATGGTCAGACTCTGACCTGCATGAATGGGGGGAGAGTAGCGGACAGGGAACCTTGTCCTCTGCTTCTTTCGACACAGCAACCCTCCCTCCAGCAAAGTCTCAATAGGTCTCCCATGCAATGGATTTGCGTTCGAAGGGGGAAATGGAATCAATATTGGTAAGACTAGGAAGAATAAATGACATCTGTCCGGTGCCTTTTTCGAGTGACACTGATACGGGCTCTTAAATTTCATTGCGCAGCCCCTCAGCGCCCCTAGATGATTACTCCAGCCGCCAGGCACGTATCCAGGAATTCCTTTTCGGGGGAGGGGGCTGATCACCATCTTTTTAAGGGCTATAGATAGAACCTCACAATTGTATGTATAAGGCCAGTGGTGGTGACTGGTTTCCAAAACAGGGGGGGGGGGTGCAAGGAAAGTTTACTTTCTGTTGGTAGACAAGACTTAGCATTAAGAGGCCATACGGTAGGGGCAAGAACATGGGGATCAACTATCCCCTAAATCTTTGCCACTGTTTTCAGGAATCAAAACATCTACGGTGTCTTTGAGTGTTTTTACGAAGTTGTTACACATGCACGGAATGGACAATCTACTCGATAAAGCAAGATTCAAAATGTGGGCTGCGAACTGGATGCAGACAGCTCGAATATTTCTCTCTGGATCGAGCCTGAAATCTTGTCCTCCCATGTTTGCAGCTCTTATAAAATCCAAACACTCCTAAATTGTTCATATTCAGGCCTACGCACTTGCAAGTGTTCAAAATTGTCTGTCACAGCTTCCGCAGTATTGTCATATATCGGCACGAAACAAAGGAAGTATTCTAGAACAGTAGTATTCAACCTTTTTTCTCCGCGTACCCCTAAAGAAACTTTTCCACTCAAGCGTGTACCCCCTCCCCCTTCCCCGAGTTACCCTTATTTCAGATTATACATACGTACATCTAAAATAAATCATGCAAATCACTACCTTTTAAATAATACAGTTTTACTATAAAAAGGAGAATTATAAAATAAATAAAGGAAAATTACGGGTATATAGCAAAAATATATTATGAACTTTAATATTTCTTCTGTTAATGAGATGGCTGAGCTTGTTTTCTGCACAACAGCTCCTCTATTCGTGGCTGAATCTTCGTTAGTGCGAGTATCAGTGGTGATTCTGGATTCAGGCGATTTCTGTGTTTCGTTTTGATGCCTGTCAATGCAGAAAAACCCTGCTCACACAAATAAGAGGAGGGGAAGGGAAGAAGGCGTGAGATGGCAGTGTCAGTAAGTTCAATATACTCTTTGCGTGCTTAACACCAGAACTCGCAAATAGACACGTTTTCGAATTTTATTTCAAGTGATCTATCAGTGGACATTTCCAGCGGACTTTCTTTTAATTATACAGGAAGATCAGAGAAATTGATGACGGTGGTGGAAAACGGATTTGTAATCCAATCTTGTGTGTTATCGTCTTTCTCAATTTCTGGAAAGTATTTCAAAAACTGTAACCTGAGATTTTCTAGGTGGAATTTGATTATTTCCAGAAGTTCACCAACAATACTAACATCATTTTGTCCACAATATTCCAACACAGTTGGAAAAACTGCAATATTTCCTTCCTTAACGCAATCAATCCAAAGTAATACTTTCTTATAAAGTCCCTTCACTTTCTCACGGGCTTAAAAAATATTTTATCGAAGCCTTGGAGTTGAAGATTGAGATCGTTAAATTTGTTGAATATATCCGTCAAGTAAGCTAGTTGGCAAAGCCACTGTTCATTCTCAAAACACGTCACCACATCGGATTTTAATTTTGAAAGGAAACATTTTACCTCATTTTTCAGTTCAAAAAGGCGAGTCGATACGCGTCCTCGCGATAACCACCGCACCTCGGTGTGCATAAACAGTTGAGTGTGTGCGGATCCCATCTCCTCGCACATTTTTTTTTTTTTTTTGAAAATGCGGGAGTTCAGTGCACGCGACTTGATTAAGTTGACTACTTTTACAGCAATGTTCAGCGTTTCGTGTAAAAGAGTAAACAAACGACATTCTTGGAAATAGAGGATAATACAAGTTCTGAGCATAATAATAAATCAGAGTTAGAATCCTTTAGTCTGGTGGTCGGTGGGGGGAGTAACATGAAATCCACAATCAATCCCTTATTATATTTACTTTGAGGAAAATGTTGACAAAGAAATGTCTATTTTCTTTGCTTCCCTTTATTACATTTTCAAGTTATCTCTGTCAGAAACAGTTTTCATTATTTATAATAATTTTAAATTGTGCGTACCCCCTAAAAAGTCTTCGCGTTACCCCAGGGGTACGAGTACCCCAGATTGAACACCACTGTTCTAGAATACAGCTAGATCGCGAAACAATTAAAGTACAGTGAAAACCTTCCCAACACATCTAATGTTTCGTCTCCCAATATGATCAAATGCTTACTCATTTATCTCCAGTTACGTGCCCGAGGGAGGGTTGGTGTGGTCATAACCCCATTTGACCCAGTATTCCATAAAAAAGAACATCAAAGACAGGAAAGATGGCAAAATGAGGAGTGACTACAAAAAATAGTATGCGTAACCTCTTCATTATATCATAATTATATTCTAGAACATTCCGCAGATAAAACGATTCGTTAATATTGCCAGAAGTTCTCGCGCTTTCCAGAGATAAAAAATTACAACGAATTGTCCTACTCGTGGCGCTACCTTTGTTGCACAGCTTCCAAATGCTGACAAGTCTTTACATAATGCCAGTAGCGAAGCGTAGTCTTACGAAGGAGGCAAGCAATGTTTCAGTACAACAAAACATGTAGTACAACGACATGCCGAGGGGAAAGATTCAAGGTTTATAGCCTCATTTACCCAGTCGCTGGATTTGTCAAAATATCGTAATAAAGTGACTGTACTAAAAATAAACCATATGATCCGCAAACGTCACATTTACTTTTTTAAAAAAAATCCAGGTAACGTTATTCATATGATATTAAACGTTTTGCATATGCGAACTTTCCGCATACGACTAAAGGGAGACGGAATTTCTTACTTACTTATTAGTACCTTTATTTGTTCATTATTATTTAATATGGTCAAACGGTGACCAAACAGATTTAGATAAAAAAAAATGGGAATCATTTGTTTATTTTACGCTGCATGATGTAATTTAGTATTTTTGGGCACCCTAAAAACCGCATTGGAGTAACTTAAACACTAAATAAAAAGTTAAACACAAACAATAAAAAATCCATTTCAAAGCAAAGAAACACATGCATAGACGATGTACTCACCACAATAAATTTCAAACTCTTGGTGTTGGTCGACCCCCTTCCACGATTTTCATTTTCATTTTAACACTTATCTCTCTCGAGCTAAACGAAGCAATTTTCAATTGCTCAATAATACACCCGCACTTCACATCAACCGTTCCTAAATACGCGTTCATTCCGATAAATTCACAGCACAAAACACGAAGCAACAAACACTCACACTATCCCACGCGCTTTCCACAACTGCAAATGCAAGCATCCACACAAGATCACTTTGAAAATCTCTGAAACAACAGAAAGTGATACCAACCTATTTCCTTAATTTTATCCGTCACAAAGGAAAGATATATCAGTTTGGAGATAAAAATTACGCGGAGGAATCAGAATCATTTCAGCAGAACGAGTATGTACATTAATATTTAAGTAATAAAGTGTCATTCAATGGCGTGCCCGGTGCGAAGGGGGGGTGCATGGTAGACATAACCCCCTTTTGGCCCAGTATATCTAAGAAAAAACGTCAAAGGAAGGAAAAGATGACAAAATGGGGACCGTAAAAAGACCCTGGGAACACCACTTGCGTCGTAATAATAGAACTTAAAACATATTCGGGCCTCCCCGATGGCGCAGTGGTAGTGTCGTCGCCTTGTAATCAAGGGGTTCCGGGTTCGATACCCGGTGGAGGCACAAGTGTTTCAGATCCCATTTTAAACTGTAGGTCCAGTCCCGATTAGCCTTACTGTGCATAAAGTGGACTTAAAACAACAAATCAATCAGTCAATCATTAAAACATATTCTTGTGCTCATAATATGCAGAATGTATACGATTTACTTCTATGCCATGTACAAATATCAGTAGATAGTTCTTTCTCAGATAGCTTTAATTTCACCCCAAGTTTTATTCAAAAGCAGTCAATTTATTGATTGTAAAATTTGTGAAAGAGCTCACTTGAATTACTGCGTAAATAATTTGGCAGTTGCAAACACTGGTAGCGGTCAACACTTCTGGCGTAATTTGAGCTGGACCGACCAGGAAGCAGGGTGCAGGGCCAAGGTCCGTCCAATCTTCCCTCCCTCCCTGAGAAAACTCTTCACGGGGGTGCAGAAATTCCACTGCCCCAACTCCCAATGTCAACTTTTTTTTACGCGTTTTACATTTCGCGAAATCTAAAATAATTTGTAATATAATATGATATATATGGAATTTAGAACTGTGATAATAACTTCTTTTAGTTATTTTATGACTAACAATTATTATTACATTTGCGATCTTGTTTACGTGTTCATGAAGACAAATATTCGTTACTAGTTTTTGCTGGCAACGTACCCATAGATGAATCCTTCTGCTTTCGGTTGAACTCGGCTATTTTCGGGAATCACGCAAGCTCGGAAAGCACAGCTTTTTGTAGAAGCTTTGTGGACGGGTTCCACCAGAATTTCACGCTTCGCCATGTGACTCCTTCGGAGCAGGCACGTATCCAGAGGGGGGGCTTAGGGGGCTCGAGCCCCCCCCCGAAAGTTTTAGGTTTTCACTAGATAAAATGAGGTTTTTCATTTCTTGTGGTGTGAAATAAAATAATGTGACAATAATTTAAGGAGAGAAATAATTATCGAGGCAAGACTGAGAATGTTCCCTAACCCTGTTATTGATAATAGCACGTATCCAAGATGGGGCACAGGGGGCTCGACCCTCTCCCCAGGAAATTTTTCAGTTTACGTTAGATAAAATTAGGTTTTTGGCTTCTTAAATAATGTGAAAATAATGTAAGGAGAGAAATAATTATCGAGGCAAGAGGGAGCATGTTTTATACCCCTGTTATTGTTAATGGCTCGAGCCCCCCTCCCTCAGGAAATTTTTCAATTTACACTAGATAAAATTAGATTTTTGGCGTCTTGAATAATGTGAAGATAATAAATTTATAAATCTGAGACAAATAATTATCGAGACAAAACGGAGAGTGTTCTATAACCCTATTATTGTCAATAGCACATATCCAAGGTGGGAATCAGAAGGCTCGAGCCCCCCTTCAGGATTTTTTTCTGTTTACACTAGATAAAATTAGGATTATGGCTTCTTGAATAATATGATGATAATTTGGGAGAAATAATTATCGAGACAAGATGGAGAATGTTCTATAACCCTGTTATTGTTAATAGCACGTATCCAAGCTGGGGTTGAGGTGGCTCGAACCCCCCCCAGGGATTTTTTTTTTATTTTACACTAGATAAAATCAGGTTTTTGGCTTTTTGAATAATGTGACGATGATTTAAGGAGATAAGACAATTATCGAGGCAAGACGGAGAATGTTCTATGTATAACCCTGTTGTTGATAATATTGCACGTACACTTTTCTTGCTCTTTCGGTGTTGTCGCAGCGCACTTGAGCACTATGTAGAAACTTGTCAGCATTTGGAAGCTGCACGTCAAAGGTAGCGCCACACGTAGGGCGATTCGTTGTAATTTCTAATCTCTGGAAGGCGGGAGAGGGGTACGTTCTTGAATGAGAGAAGGAGTCAACTACTGGAAATATTAACGAATCGTTGTATCTGCGGAACGTTCTAGAATATAATGAGGATATGAATACGCGGATTCAATTTTTCGGTTGATCTGTACAAAGAATCGGTTAATGATATTTCAGAGGTAAGTGTGACAATTCATACAGTCGATTGGTGATCAGATCAGTCAGCATCCTCTGATTGCTTTATAAGATATAGTGATTCGAAAATGAAGACATTGACGACAGCAGAACTTCCGGGGCCTCAGTGTAGTGCTAGTTCGGTTCGAGGGCCGAAGAGATCAAAGGTCTCTCTCTAAAGTGAATATTTCAGCAGTACCGGATATTGGAGTGGTTTATTAAAACAGAAATAAACTGCATAGATCAACTGAAAAGCAAAGTTTTGAGTGATGATTTAGTTTTGCCAGAACTAAATTTCGTATATGCAGTCCGAGAATTTCATGGTATAAAAAAATACCTTTGTTTAAGCCTACTGGGTTCGAAACACATTCAAACACTTAACTACCATAAAGAGACAGCCGAAAATTTTATGAATGCCGAGAAGAGAAAGCAAGAAGATGTTGCATATGTAGACATTTTAGGTGGAAATTGCAGGCTCTATCAGGACCCAAATCAGGGCTCTAACAACTGAGCCACCTAGCCATCCTTGACTTCAACCGATTTTTCGTTAAAATGTCTACATAGTACATGTCCTGTGTATATAAAATCGTAAGGTGTTGCCTGTATAGTGAACAAGCACAGAAAATATAGGAGAGAGAAGAAAACAGGAGCATTCCCACCGGTTGAGGATAATTTTTTCTGTGGTCAACACTACTTCGAGGTGACAATGACAGTGGCCTAATAAGGGAGATTTCACACCGTGTCGCCTGAAGATTAGGTTTGTGCGGCCTTTTGTGTCGCTACGGTGTGAAACGTTGCTGTTGATTGGCCCATTCCAATAGACATGTATGGCGTGTCCCTTTGGTCTGAAACCTTCCTAAGTCTTGAAAATCCAAGTCACAAGGATTGAAAATTAGGGCCTTGTTAAGGTTAGTTGTGAAGGCAGGCAGACGACAGCACCCTAAAGGCTCATATCCAAACCTGCAGGAAGAACGCATCTTACTTCAATCTCTAATACGATGATAAAAACTTCTGGTGAGTTGATTTTAAAAAATGTGTCCGAGATAAAGAGAGGCGTGCCCAGGATTTTTGGAAGGGAGAGGGGTTACGCATACTATTGTTGGTGGTCAGTCCTGATTTTGCCATTTTTTCCCTGTCTTTGACGTTCCTCTTTTTTTTTTTTTTAAAAAAAAAAAGGAATACTGGGTCAAATGGGGTTATTACCTCACCAAACCTCCCTTGGGCACGTTTACTTTCTCTTGGTAGCCAAGGCTTAACATTAAGAGGTCATAATGTTGAGACAAGAAAATAAAAAATGGGGAGCAACTATCCCTTAAATCGTTGCCACTGTAATTTTAATCAGAACGTGAAACATCTATGGCTACCAAGAGAAAGTAAACTTTCCTTGCAACGCCCTCCGCACCCCCCCCCCCCCCTCGTTTTGGAACCCAGTTGCCACCACTGGTCTTAAACACACAATTGTGAGGTTCTTACTATACCCCTTAAAAAAATGGTGTTGAGCCCCCCCCCGAAAGGAATTCCTGGATACGTGCCTGCTTCGGAGGCCTTATTTTCCCGCAGAATGGCTGCAAGCATTGAGGCTGGTGCTTGCTACAGAGCTGCTGGGGAAGTTTGCGGCCGCATTTATTCGCGAAATCGAGTGCGATGGAAACTAAATACGGTTAGAACATTAAGTACATTAAATGATATTCGAATTATGCAAGCAGTGCTTGCATTGCTTGTACTATATCTTCGCCTCTGCATAATGCTCAAGTTCGCTGCGACAACACCGAAAGCGCAAGAAAAGTTTAGGTGCAATATTATCAACAACAGGGTTATAGAACATTCTCCGTCTTGCCTTGATAAGTATTTGTCTCCTTAAATTATCTTCACATTATGCAAGAAGCCAAAAACCTAATTTTAGCTTCTATAGACTGAAAAATATCGTGGGAAAGGAGTGGGGGGCTCGAGTCACCTGATCCCCACCTAGAATACGTGCTATTAACAATAACAGGGTTACAGAACATTCTCCATCTCATCTCGATAATTATTTATCTCCTTACATTATCGTCACATTATTCAAGAAGCCAAAAACCTAGTTTTACCTAGTGTAAACTGAAAAATTTTCTGGGCGGGCCCTCGAGCCACGTGATCCCTACCTTGGATGGAGGCTATTAATAACAACAGGGTTACACAACATTCTTCGTCTTGTCTCGATAATTAACTCTCTCAAATTATCATAACATTATTCAAGAAGCCAAAAAACCTAATTTTATCTAGCGCAAAATTAAGGGGGAGCTCGAGCTTCGTGATCCCTACCTTGGATACGTGCTATTAACAATAATAGGGTTATTGAATACTCTCCGTCTTGTCTCTATAATTATTTATCTCCTTAAATTATCGTCACATTATTCAAGAAGCCAAAAACCTAATTTTATCTAGTGTAAGTTTGAAAAATGTCCTTGGAGGTGGGGGCTTGAGCCACCCGATCTCCACCTTGAATACGTGCTATTAACAATAACAGGGTTATAGAACATTGTCCGTCTTGTCTCGATAATTAACTCTCTCAAATTATCATCACATTATTCAAGATGCCAAGAACCTACTTTTTATCTAGGCCGGAAAATTACCTGAAGAAAATTGATGAAGAGACACTCATAAATAGACCACAGGGGGCAAGGAACATTGTCCCCCCCCCCCCGGACCTTGGACGAAAGTCCATTCTAGGGGAAGCAAACATTGAAGTAAAAAACAAGACTAGGAGAATCTAAGAATAACAGGACAATTGGATACTCATGATGGAATTAGTTTTCACGTGTTCCTTACATTTTCCTTCCAGACGGCCAAGGGCACTTGCAAGGGGCAGAGAGGGGTAATTGTCCCCCCTCGATTTCAAATTTTATACAAATAAAAATATATTTCGTAAAATTATCTTGCTCGCTCCGCTGGCAATATCTGCTATACTTATAATCCAAGTTCAGAGCCATAGCTATGGGGCGGCGGGAGTCAGCCCTGGGAGAGAAACGACCTATATGGAAAAAGAAAATGTTCAAGAAAATGCCACGGCGTCCCGTAATTTTTTTTGCGCCCAATTAAAACAATTTCTTTCTATGAAACTTAATATGAAATGTTAATGATGGCACTGTAATTCAAAAAGTCATTGATAAATCAAGGTATTCCTATTTGTTTGTCAGGTGTCAAACACATGTATTTCACCTATAATTCACACAATATTTTGCAAAATGGTTAACGTAACCAGTAGGCAAACATTGTCTGTAGTGATGCAAGTCTCTCCCCTCTCAAGGAAATAGAGTCCTTGGTGAACTAAGGGACCCATTTTTTAATGTTTTAGCCAAGTACGAAAAAATTATTACAAATTTGTACACAATTCATCAAAGTGTAAATAATATCATATGATAATATGTAACCATTATTATTTAATTAATTCGATTTTCCTTGCATAACACAACACGATGGTGGTGTTGGATTGTTGTTAGATTCCTTTGTGTGTAAAAATCTTGCATACTGGAAACTAGAGAGAATCATTATGAAGCATGATTTATAAAGCCGAGCTCCCTTAATCAGTTCTGCAGAGAGACCAAAAGGTGTTGGTACATATTAATCTACTATTAACATTATCGACCTGTAAATATCAAGTAGATACAGTCCCTATTAGCCTATTTATGTTGAACTTTATATTCATTGGCAATCTGGAGGGGTCATTATCGAAATCTTGCCATTTGATGTTGCTCTAAGTTTTTTGTTCGTTGGAGCATATGGTTGGAGTTTCAAGATATCAACCCTTTTGTTAGTTATCTCTTTTGTGGGAGGATGGCAAGTGCCTCCGTGTACCCTGCTGCCAATGCGACACAATATATTAAAAATTTGCCCTTTTTGGATTGACTTCGCGCACCCTTACAAAGAATTCCTGGCTACAGGCCTGCCCAACAGGCAACATACATACACAAACACAAGGTCGCGCGCAGGATTTTTCTTATGAGGGGGGGGACAGAAGTGCTCGAACTGGGGTGAAAATCCTTGTAGAGTGCATCACACATACCTTTGCCGTTGCGCACATACCAATTTTCGTTTCGTCTCCCTCTCTCTTAGCATCACGTGTTCTACGCTGCTCGCCAAACCTTCGCCATTGTTGCCATATTGTCATTCCATTCCTGGACACACACTCGCGCAAACATCATTGAAAACAATTGAATAGCGCTCCAGCTCGCGGTTCACACCGTTCGGCAAGGACGGTAATGTGGCAATATAGCATGACGTAGTGGTTGCTTCTTTTATGCAGTGCATGTTCATTGGCTAGCTAGTAACTAGTGTTGCCAACTGTAATAATGAAGCACTATTTGTGTCACGGAAGGAGAAAATCAGTTAAAGTGATGGTGAGTTTTGTTGGATTCGAAGCACGATATTTGTGTTTCATACTAAGTATTTGACCGGTTTGAAGTTGTGTGCGTGTATTGCGTGTGCGTATGTGAAAGTGTGTGTTTGTTTATGAACGTTAAAATTCATAATGCCTCCAGTTCTGTCAAAGTTGAAATCAATAACCTTGCATAGCCAAGCTCGGGAAATTCACAAATTGTTCATATTTTATAATTTTGGAATTGTTCAAAAGAAATAAATTATGTGGCTCCATGAGTATGGACATTTCCACTTTGACCTGAAAAACGTTTTAAATCCATTCATTTTATAGATAATGACACAAACATGAGATGTGCAAAATATCTCGGCGATATTTGTTTCGGTTCTCGAGAAACACGCCTTCAAACACCGCTGAAATTCACCTACTACGTCACGGATTTGAAAACGTCCTCTCCACAGACAGGAGGTCCTCTGACGTCATCACTTTGAAATGCGTGCAGGCGGGGCTTCTGCTAGTTCCGTCAACTTAGCATGAGCCGCGGAAGCGACAGCATATTCACTTGTTACTGTGTAAAACAAGTATCTTACAACTTCCAGTGCAAAAATTTGTGCTCCATTTCTTGGAGATGAATTATGCCCTAGCAGTATAGTAGTAATTACTATAATTCAGCCACTCGGTAAAAGGTTTTCCCATTAGGGTGACAAAGCAAACCTTATAACGCTTATAACAGTCAATGGCTGAACAGGTGAACAGCCTTGTTCATTGCGAATACATAGGTTGGTTCTGACTGGCAAGAACTTATTGTTATAGGAATGCCTTTTCTGGAATTACAATTATTTTCGTCATAATATTTTCTTCGCAAATTTTAAGATCATACGTTTAGAACACTCTGGTTTACACGCCAATTTCTGCAATATAAGAGGTGATACGGTATAGAAAGGTACGGGGAGTTTTTAAATTTCCTGCAGTAAATGACAGTTTTCTTCAGTTAATATATATATTGCAAATTTTTGTATTTAGCCTACTTTTACGTCGCTTTTCCGTTCACTTTGTTTAACCGCAACGATGAGAACGCATGGTCAATTTATTATGTATCATCTCTAACATCACATTTCTTCCCACTTTTGGCTAATCGCTACAATGAAGATGAATAACTACAAGCAGTATTCGAAGTCGGGGTGCAGGAGTACACCCCCCCCACACACACACTACCACCAACTGCACAATCTAAGTATCACCCAACCTGCCACGATACGAGACAAACTTTTTCTTCTGTCCCATTTCATTTCGAAAACATTAACTTGTCCCATCTCCTTTTATGAGACGAGACGGAACATGCCTCGTCTCGTGAGCAACACTAACATTAATAATAGAAGCATCCCCCTAGCTGTCCCCAAAGTCTCGAGCGAACATCCTCCCATGCAAAAAATTTCCAGTTCAATGAAATGTCACTCACAAGGAAACAGTCGTGTCCAGGTCGAGAGTCAAACCTGGAACATGCGACTTCCTCAGATAAATCATGAATTTTGTATATAATAATTACAACGCCAGTTCATTCCTGGTAATTCAGAATCTGCAGTTTGGTTTGCATATATAAGCAGGATAATAATTAGTTTTCGAGGGCTGTACCGTCGAAACGAGGAGTAAAAAAAATAAAAAATAAAAAAAATATTAAGAAAGTTTTTTTTGTATTTATAATGATAAGCTTTTGCATGCGTTGTTAATTCTATATTTTTCTAGACTTGAGACGAGAACGAGAATTGTCCTCCCAAACCGAGACGGATGTTTATAAATTGAGACGAGACTGTCAATGATACATTTACAAATCTCAACGAGAACGAGACCAAGGCTGCCACGTCTCGTCTCGATAGGATCCTTAGTGGTGAAGATGTGAACCAACCAATTAATGCGTTCGGGGGTAACGAGATGAGACGGCTTTTTTCGCAGAACAAAATTCAAAATAATTATATCGTACCATTTCAGTATGGGATATTGTTATACACATGGGCGTATATATAGTTCACGGGGGAGGGATGGATCAACTTTTGGTATGATTAGGGTTGCTTTATTTCGTGCTGGCCGGAAGATTGGGGAGCATGGGGGGAGGGGATGTTGGACCCGACAAAGTTGTGCGTTTGTAGTCATGAAGTCACGCTACTTAGTATTGATAATTTTCTGTTCATCTTGTGTCACTACGTTTTTAAGAACCAAATTTCTCTAATATGATTCGAGGGGGAAAAATAACTGATTTGACAGTCTCAATGCAGTTTCTTATCGCAAAAATTCCGAAACTATCAGGAAATTGCAGATATTGGTCTGCACTCCCATCTGGTGTGTGGAATTACGAAATTTCCTTCCCATCCGTATCCCGTCCTATACGTCTCTAATTTAAGACAATGAAATAAGACCGAACGATTTTTTTTATGAACAAGCGGATAGAACAAGGAAACTGGTAATTTTAGTGAACCAAAAAAAGAGGGGGTTGGACCCGTTGAATCCCCCTTAAATACACCCATGGTTATACACATTATTTCCTTGTAATAATTAGTATACATAAACTAAGTATAGATATGTACTGTGCAACTAATGTAATCTTCTCAGTGTATTTTCTCTTATCTGCACAAAAATATTTGATCATAATTTGGGCAACAGAAATGGAACACAAACTGAAATTGCTTTATGGAAAATAAAGTTAAATAAGCTTTATAAATAAAGTGAAGAATGTGAAAATTCCTATTTTGCACTACATAGGTTACGGTAAATATCGATAACTATAAGTTTAAAAAATATTTTTGAGTGTCTGGTCAGCAACCAATTTTATAGCAATATTTTTCGCATGGCCTGAGAACACACACGCAGCTGAACCCTTTCATTTATCTTGCACGTGAGCAGCGGGGATATTTCATAGAAATATGATCATTACAAAGCATAGCTTTCCTTTCTCCTATCGCTCCTTCTTCCATTATTTAAATCGGTACAGATTTGTAAAACTGCTGCACATGTTCGCTCACCGTGGGCTATCCATCCAAAACTGGAAGCTCGAATCAGACGACAACGAACTCTCCGTAAGGAGTGACGTACTAACATGGCGGCGGCGTGTTTTCAGCGCAACGCTAGGCTCGCAACTTCGGAAGTCTCGTTTCTGCCTTAAACTGGACGCAGAGAAACGCGAGAACTTGCAGGGGTCATTTCTCCAGGGTGTAGTTTTTAAAATTGTTGTAAAAATATTGAGTGAAAATGTCCATTTCAACTCTTGGTTCTGGCAAGTGTTCTTGTAGAAATTGCATAGAGGCTGTCATTTTTGCTGCTTAATGCGATGCATATTCTTTTCTGTGTTAAAATTGACATGCTTTGATGGGTGACAAGTTCATAGAGAAAAAAAAGACGCGCAACTTATCGTCTAGTGGCAGTATATGTACTTGTCATTGTTGTGGAAGCCGGCATCGTTTGTAAATGTACAACAAAGGCATCCGACTGTCGCCGATCACAGAGAGGCAATAATACTGCTTGAGGAGGAGTGTTGTGGTCCAATTGTCGCGGTTTAACACGTTCACATATTATTAGTTCTCAAAGCAGTGGTAGTTTCGGTCGTGTATTATCTGTCGTTGCAGTTCCGTACCCGTATAGATGGGACTGAACAGTTAGAACGCCACCAGTGCATTAAAGCAATGGAAAATAATAGAAGTGTTTATTTTGTTTGAAATCACTCAAATAAGAAATCACTATGAAGAAGTCTTCTTTGCAGCATTTTTGGTAATTTTACGTATGTGTTAGTCCATATTTTGCGAATTTTTAGTCCATATGTATGTAAATCGGCGCACTGCAGCGATTTTTCTATCTGCTCCATTAGCAACACTGCTTCTTGAGTGTGTCGCGCATCGCACGGGAAAATATATTTTTTCTAAAGAAACAACACCTGTAGGTTAATTTGCATAGGCACTTAATTCGAATTATATGAATTATTTATAGAATCTAGACGCCCTTGTATTATGTATGCATGGTGCGCGTTGCAGCAGACTCGGCCTTTGTTTTATCGTGATTTCATCATGCTATGTATGCAATTACGTCTGTAACACATACTGTGAAGTTGTAGCGATTACTTTCACAGAAATGTTTTAAGATTAGGTCCCTTAGCATTCTTCTAATAATAAACATAAATGCTCTCGTAGTTAGGTTAGGTTCTGTTAGCATTAAAATATTATCGCTAAATGCTGTCTAAAGAAAAATATTCTAAATTACCTGTAGCCTACATGAATCCCCACTAATCATAAACTTTTTTCTCGTCTTCATCTGTTCTTAAGATTTGTAACAACATCCTCTTAGCAGACGAATTACGTGGCAGGAGCAAATTTGAAGCTTATTCTTACTGCTGACAGGTGCGTGGCAACAGGGACGGCGACAGGGGTGGGCGCGGGTGGGCAAGCGCCCACCCAAAAATTCCTGTGCCCACCCAATCAAATTCACTAAGTACGTATACTTAGAGATATGTGAATGTTGCAATAAATTAGTGTATTCTGGTGTTCGTTACATGTATATTTTCCTCATGAATATTATCTATACTAGAAATGTTCACATATCATCATCCCATAAAAAGCTGATTTAACTTTGTCATTGGAAAGCAAAAGCAATTACTAGAGATCTTGAAACAAGAAAACTGTGACCAACTGAATACTTCTATGATTAGAAGCAGGCTTAGGAGGCGCAAAATTATGCAGGGTATGGTCAAAATGAGATCAGGATTTAGGGTGAGGTTGAGGGCTGCAGCTCCGGGTCTTCACTGGGGAAAAACTGCTTTAAAAAGTACCACATAAAGAAAAAAAATATGTACTTCGGATGTGATGAAAAAATGTCGAAATACGTATAACCAACCACCTCATGTAGCTTGGCGAAAAGTAATAACTGAAACTGTGGAGGGGTTTGGGTGGGGTCTTGGTGTTGTAAGCTCCGGGTCTTCACATATATAAATCCCGGCCTGCGTATGATTAACATAATCTCTAAATAAACAAATAAAAACCTCAGCGTTGCTTCCTCCATCAACACAATAAATTATTTCGACTTTTAATTAGATCTACATTGAAATTCCCGAAGTGTCTCTTTCTTTATTTTATTACAATTTTTATATTTCGTTTTGAAATATCTACATGGTATTCAAAATAACAACTTTCGTTCTACTAATAAATACTAATAAGAAGCAATCGCAATAACCAATTCAATACCGAGGTATATTAATTTTGATGTAACAGTTATGTGGGTTTGGATAAAGCAACAGCATTATTGAATTGATAATGGGTGACTAATTCTATTTAGAAATCCTAGATCCACACATAAATTTTGCCTATCAGTTACGTAATCATGCGATTTTTCTTGTGATTAACTTACGTAGAATTAAAAGAAGAAGGTGTGGGTTGGAAGAAAAGTTTTGTTTTGAGGGCGTCAGAGAACTAATCAATCACGGTGAGAATGGTTTAAACTTTAGAAGCATCAGAGGTTTAACCGAAAAGTTCAAAATAATCTGTAGATGCAGATGAAGTAAGGAAGAAAAGGTATGTCACGAAGTATCCATAAGAAAATTTTGTTGAATTTTATGCTCAGATAGTATAATCGGGACTAAACCTACAGTTTAAAGTGGAGTCCGAACCAGTGTGCATTGTGCAGAACCTCTTCATTATAAGGCGACAACGTTATGCCATTGGAGAACTCACAGGCAACTCACAGAAGAACTCACAGGGAACGTGTTATATTACCACCATAAGAGATGCGTTCATGTAAGAGGGTGTATTACCAGAGACAAATGTTTGAGACTTTCGGAGAACAACGTTATTGTTCACGGAGTTAGCTGCCTTGATCCAAGAATGAAACACTGTGAAATTGAAACTACCACCTCAACTTTCTAAGTGATATGTACTAATGAAACTCCACTTTTGGAAGAGTAAGTTGTTGCTGATTCTACTGATTTTGTTCGATGTGAAGTCACTTTTCTGCTAATTTGGATAATGGCGACGATGAGGTTCAATCGTGATTAGATGAAAGTGACAAAGAGCGAAAACAAACACACGCAGGCACTGAAAATACAACCCCCACAAATTATTATTTTGACTGCAGTTCCAGGCGCCAGAGACTCGTTTGCCTGCAAGATTAAAGTTTCAAGGGTATACTGAGCGGGATAGAGGTTGACATTTGAGCGCTTTCGAAAAGGTCACGCCATACATACCAAGTCGTCTGTGCAAAAGATATGAATTACCGGGTATATAGATCCACCAAGCTTTCTGAAACCTCGGAAAATATGCGAACTAACCGGCCTCCCACACACCATTCTTTCACCCCCGGTGTTTGCTCTGGTGCTGGTCGGGCAAGGACCATCCCACTTCCGCTGACACAGTGTTGCTAATTTTACTCTCTTCAAGAGTTCGAGGAGTGTTGTTGATGTGCGTAGACGTGTTTTTGAGTAAGTGTAAAATGTCGAAAGTTGTGCACAGCAGTGAATGAAATTTGCTACTACGAATCATCGAGAAGTGTGAAGAAGAGAAAAGAGACGGGTGGAATTATCCTCGTGATCAACCCCTAAAGAGAGCAATATATCTAACGGGACGGTCGGAGTCATTGCTTAAAAAACTGAAAGAGCGAAAAAAGATTTACAAACCCCTGACCAGAAATTGTCAACTCCTGGTATACGGAGACGTGCTCGACAGAATAAGATTGTCATTGACGACATGGAAAAGTGTATACTGCGAAGGAAAATCCATGAAATGTACGTAGTGAAAAGAGAAGTTCCTACAATATTGAAACTTTAGCTAAGGAATAAATTAATTATCGGGGGGGGGGGAATTACGGAAAATTATGAAACAAATAGGCTTTAAATTTAAAAAATGTAGAAACTCTCGCTTAGCTCTGGTTGAACGAAGCAACATTGTGGTTTGGAGAGCAAGATATCTTCTTGCGATCAACAGATTCCGCAACGAAGGGAGGCCTGTTGTTTACATTGATGAAACTTTGATTCATCCTAATTACAAAGTAAAAAAATGTTGGCAGAGAAGATGTGTCAGGTGCAGGGGCGCCGACTTGTCAAAAAAATTGGGGGGCTCTGATTACTGAAATAAATTAAATTAATGAATGACTCACTCTCTTCCTTTATTAAGTTTTAAGTTTTGGCCTCAGTGTTTGGAATCTCGTAAAAGCCCATGAATTCCTCAAAAATATCAAAAATTTTATTCACAGTTGGAATGCAGAATATTAATTTTAATTTTCCACGGATGGATATATCACAAGTTTCGTCAACCATAATAGCAAAATATTCCCGACTTTTAATATCTGGTACCACGGAGCGCAAAACAGATCTCCCTAACATATCAATGATCTCGTTCTGAATGTCATGTCAGAGCCATTTGTAGCCCGAAGCCCCGAATGTCCCATCCACTACCCTAGTTCATGCACATCGTCTTTTGAAACTCTTTTTAGTAAACATTTTAACAATACTCATAATTACATACTAAGTATAAAGTAATAAGTCATGTGTTTTGCTGTCTCTGGTCATAGCCCCCCAAAGTTGATGGTTTAGCGGTCTCAGACCCCCAAAGTTGATGGTCTAGAATATTTCAAATGTGTATTGAAAGTTAAGTTCATGTGGCACAATTCAGAGCAAACTTTACAAGAGAAGCAAAATAATACATTAGATCCTCTCAAGCAAAATTATTTGGGGGGGGGGGGTCTGCCCCCACATCGTTAACATTGGGGGGGGGGGGGTGCTCGAGCCCTCCCAAGCCCCATGGAGTCGGCGCCTATGGTCAGGTGTCTTCACAAACGACAGTCCGGGGCAGACTTATCATAAGTCACGCCGGGGGTTCCATGGGGTTTGTTCGAAACGCACTTTATATATTTCAGGCCAAAACAACTTCTGGCGATTACCATAACGAAATGAATTTCGAGAACTTCGAGAAGTAGTTGGAACAGAAACTTATTCCGAATCTCCCACCTAGAACTGTCATTGTTATGGATAATGTCTCCTACCACTCAATTCAAACCAATAAAGCCCCGAACACAAAAAGTAAGAAACTAGAGATTAAATAGCTATTAAAAAATAACATCACTTTCGATATCGAACAAAGCCAGAATTCTTGCTGAAAGTAAAAAAAATAATCTTCCTGATCCGGTATATCGAGCTGATACAATTTTGAAAACTCACGGTCACCACGTCCTTCGACTTCCACCATATCACTGCGACTTGAACCCGATCGAGTACATATGGAGCACCATAGTTCGAATTCGGACCTCTCCGGCATGGACACCTTATAATCTGTCTCCAGGCCAACCGGAGGCAAAAACCCAAAAGTAAGTTGCTTTTTTTTAAATATATATATAGTTTACATAATTTAGAATATTAATCTTATGTGTTTAAATTGTTGATATCTTTCTGCGAGACAGCTGGCGTTTTTAACTTTAGTGTCCCCCTCCATCCTCTCTCTTATGCTATGTTATTTGAATGACCACGTCTACAAACGAAACTTAATATTCGGCCTGCATATTTGTTTACTTGCAAACCTTTCACGGCACACGCCCACTTCCAGATTTGGCAACACAGGGGGAAAACACGTGTTTCTGCCATCCCTTCCCTTGCCCCAGAGTTCCCGAGCTCCCCTCCTAAACGTTCGACACTAGCGCCACTTGTTTCTGGCCAGGGTTTCAAATAAGTTGGTGGATCTGTACTGATCAATTTAGATGAATTCCTTGTGTCCAAAATTACATTCTACAAAATTTAAACTATTTATCACCTCAGTGCATGTGTTTACCTAACCATACGTGCATTACTTCTCCCGCATGAGTAACGAAGACTTACTTCCGAAAACGAATAACAACTTAGTTAACAGATTTTTCAATGTTACTTGATTATTACTTTTGGGCGACATTTTGTCAAAATAACCTTTCATAAGCCTGGGTATACTCTATGCAGAATGAACAAAGAATTGGTTTTTCCGTGTGTGTGTGTTTACATTCCCAATAAGACATTAATTTTAATCCAAATATCCAGTGGCGGCGATTAGGAGGAGCGAGGGGGGAGTCCCCCCACCCCGCCACATTTTGCCACTTGTTGCACCCGCACTATGGCCTCTTAATGCTAAGACTTTTCTAGCAAAAATATAAACTGTCCTTGCCCCCACGTTTTGGCACCCGATAGCCGTTACTGCGAACATTCAGGCTGTGTCCGAAAGCTGCAAGACCATACTTGAAGCGAGCATACTTCGAGAGCATACTCGCAGTGCGGTCTTGAAGCCTGGAAGCGGAAAGCTTTCGAACTGCACTTCGACTGCAGCGCCAACACAAGTGAGGAATGCAACAAAAGTTGCTTCGAAACTAAAATTATCAAACATCGACTGTATGTGCCACTCTTGTTTTCCGTGAACAACTCACACATGACTCGGCGTGCAGTTTATATAACACAGCACGTTATTAATTATAGAAATATGAAAGAAATTTGCTCTTTCAAATTAATTTTCACACATTCCGCAACATGGTTTACGATCGCGGGAAAAGAAATTGTTTTCTCACTTTTAAACACCTTCTCACTATAGAAGAAAGAAACCACGCATATATGAATAAAACCAATAAATAAAATTACATAGTATTTTAAAAACTTGTTTACTTACATTTCCACACAATGGAAGAACTACAACTACCAGCTGATTGACTTCAGACGTCCATTTTTTTTAACAAATGAAAAGCAAGCACAGATCGCAAGTGTGCACCGCTCGTGTGCTGCGTCCTCTGGTCTTGTACACTCGTTTGCTTGGCGCTTTCGAACTGCACTAGGTGACGTCACTTCCGTCAAGACTGTACTTGAAGTATGTACTTAGTACCTTTTTGACACATAGCCATAGATACATTTGTCAGCCTAGAAAAGTGACCCCCAAGTTTCAGTCAAAAACTCGTATGATGAAAATAATATGATCAGGAAACATGCATTTAAATTACGAAAAAGTAATTTAATTCTTTACTATTGTCTACCATCACAATTTCTATCACTGTCACCGAATGTATAAAGTTGAGTAGGTATGTGCCTTGTATTTTTGCACTAGAAGGACAAAATGTGATGCTACCAATTAACATTTATTTCACTACATTGACATGGAGAGAATGTGATTAGAATGTATGGCTCCGCGCACACAAACACTTCTTGAAATAATTGTGTGCATTAGAGACAAAGAAGTGGATCAAGATGCGAGAATAAATTAGAATAGAAAGAGGGAAGGCACCGAACAGACACACATGTGCGTGTGTGTGCATGAAGAATGGCACGAGAGAAAGTGAAAGGGAGAAAGAGGTAACATGCTGAGAAAGAATGTAATGTTATATGACGTTTCCTATACCAATCTGTAATTAGTGTTACATGTATGGTTCTTACAGGAAATAAATCTATCTATCTATAAGAAGGCATTAGGGAGTAAAACAGAAAAGATGAAAAGGAAAGGGAAAAGAAGTGAAGGGAAATTGGGAGTGAAAGAGAGAAGGGGATACATGTGCATCAGTGCATGTATGTCGTACATTTATGTGTCTTTCATAAGACATATACATACCTATATATATATGGTCATACATTTATGCCTGCCCACCCAATCTATAAATATACAGCTTCTGCCCACCCGGTCGAAAATTTCTGGCGCCGCCCCTGCGTGGCAGCAGACTCGGCCATAATTTTTTCTTCTTCCATTACACATAAAGAGATGCTCGCTGTTGCTTTCTTACCACAAAAGCTGTAATGAGTGACATCATGGATCTTACCTTGTCGTGTTGTTAGAATTTTGTGAATATTGGAAATAATTTTCCTTTCACAAACTTAGTGAACGTCCTGTGATTGGTTGACAGTAAAAGGACATCCCTTCTCTTTGGTTGGAATATCCTGTGGGTTGGGCTTGGCCCAAGGTGACTTGGGCAATGCAGATTGTCGTTTCAATGTATGTCGCAATTTTTGTATCCTGTCAGCATAACTTTCCAATTCTCGTCGTTCTCGGAAATCAGAACAACTACAGGAAGTTGAACAGAACAAGTTAGGACGTGTATCTTTTTCGTGAGTTCCGCTTGGCTGCAAGGTAAAGTGCATTTTAACCCTTCGTCTGTAAATTGCTGTCCGTATTTTGGTAAGTAAGTGACATACGCTCAGGACCTTGTACTATCCTTGTAATTTTCTTCTGGAACTTTTCATACAGGTAAGGATGATATTTATTGACGATACTAGAACATATGTTACTGAGGAAAACAGCAATGACATATCATATCGGTTGTGTTAAAAAAAAAAAATCCATTACATTCAATTCTGCTGTGGTATTTTTGAACGAATAAAGAAAGTAAATGTTCGGAATCACAGTTTAGGGATCATCAGGGAGCGGATTTATATAAAATACGTACATATAATGCTTCATGTGTATGTACACATATGATGACTAAAATCAATTTTATTTTGAATAATCATTGCGAACAATGGGATTTAAACTCCAAAAGTATAACCATTTTCCATATTTTTACATATATATTAGCTTTTAGCACAATTTTGCGCATTGTAGATATTTTTTACACATAATTTGCTTCATTTCAAAGTTTCCCAACGTATGTTCATGCTATCGCTAAATTTTCCCTTATTGTGTTAAGTGCAAAATGTTTTCAGTTATTTATTTTTCTTGTACCTACTCGCTCTTCATTTAAAATCACGATAATTGACAATACTTCTGTTGTTCCAACATTCTTTTCAACAGTAGGGAGTGCAAGGTAAGCTTTCACTGTAAAATTCATTGCATATGTTTAATTACTTCATGCGATATTGAAGCAATTTCAGTCAATAGGGACAACGTGAGATTAAAGAAAGTTAAATGAAAGTTTGATTAATTGGTAATAGAAAGACCCTTTTTATTACCTGTTGTCAATCGGCCGAACACCTGTCACTCATTCATTTCGTCACTTTTTACATTCGTACTTACGTATTGTGCATTGCGAAAGATTGTTATTTTGCTTTTCTCATGTTTCCTGACGAAAATAATGTCAATAACAGTAATTATTGTTCGTTGTTTTTTCGTTTGCTTAAGACACAATATAGTAGGTACAGCTTCAGTAGTGTCGATGATTAGTGGGTATACATTGTTTCCAACCATCTTAACCGACAAATGCCTCACGAACCATTCACGGATAGCCCCACAAACCATTCACTGTAAGGTTAGGCAAACATAGTTAAAATTTGGGGTCGTAGTACTATCGGGAATGTATATTTCGTTTTTTCATCTTCTTGGAAAACAAGCGTGTCGTTGGAAACACTGACAGGAGGTTACATCATCAAGATCCGGTTTATGTTTAGCAAGCAATGAACAGCAATGGCAATTGTGCGTCAGAGAGATATTTTTCGTAAAAGACACATGATTTTCCGCTCCAGTAGATTCTACAATGACAGAAAATATCTCCACGAAGTATCCAAATGCTAAAAAAACTCATTCCAGTAAGTACTTTCTTGGGTAAGAATGAAGAAATCAGTTATTCCTATCAGCAACTGTTACCCCATTTTTTATGTGAATGTTCCATTACAATTAATGGTATGTAAGCATAATGCATTTTATTTGGTTATGTGAACTGCTTGCTTAAATGAAAATTGCCGTTCACAATTGGGTAACAGTTCAATCTCCGACGAATGGATTTCTTCATTTTTACAGAAGAAACTACTTACAGAAATGAGTTTCTGTAGCATTTGAAAGTTCGAAGGCATTTTCTTCCATCGGGGAATCTATTTGACCGGGAATTCATATATTTTTGAAGAAAAATATATCTCTGACGCACAAAGACCGTTGCTTCCTCTACATGATAGGGATGTTCCCTACGTTTCATGACGTAACTCCCTGTCAGTGTTTCCAACCACACCGTTGTTTTGCAAGAAGTGAAGGTGATTTTCTTAAAAAAGCTGTATCACATTGTTTTACGAAGAAAATTTTAACTATGCTTGCCTAACCTAACCTTGCTGGAAATGTTTGTGGGGCTATCCGTGAATGGTTTTTGAGGCTATTCAGGTATTTTTCGGTTATGAAGGTTGGAAACACTGCATACCCAGATGATCCGCAACGCCACTCAAGCTGTACCTGCCATATCATGTGTTACGGAAGCAAAGAACCGAACAGCAATAATTACTGGTAATTAGAACAATTTAAATTATTTTCGTGATAAAAGCAAAATGCAAGCTTAAAGAATCTTTCACAATGCAGAATAGGTAAGTATGAGTCTTAAAAATGACTAAATACAGGAGTGAGAGGTGTTGGGTGGAGATCGAACTGGTACCCACAATTGTAAGTCTATATTTAATTCCATATTTTGATTAATATAATTAAATATATAGCCTATTTACATATAGAACACTACTTTGACACATAAGAATCTGTTCACTGGATCACCAAGCCAATTAAATACACACACAATAGATATTGAAGCTAGTGCTTCGAAGTGAATAGTTACTTCTAAGGTAATTACAAGTAACAGTTACTTTTTTGATGAATTCCAGCTGCTTTTAAAATTATCGTTATCAACAGTTATTTTACGATACAAGTTGTTAACTTGAAAATTTATTTTCCAACCATGTGTGTTATTTAGATACTGAGGTGAAAGGATTGTTGTGAATTCGCTTAAGGCAAGGAGGCTAGGCTTCATTCCATGCTAAAGGTAGAGCATCCATGTATTGCAATTCAGCATTTTTTGGGTAGTAGTCTAGTTAGACAAAAGTCATATTTTAATAAGAGGGAGTGTTTAAGGTAGTAAGATAAAATGATCATTCAAGATGACTTCTGATGCCACCATTTTTTATTCATTTGAATAATATAAATTAATGAAGACTTATATGCTAGAAACATAGATATAACACATGCAAGTCTTCATTTAGCTTTTTATTTTATTGGAATTAGTGATCACTATCTGTAATTTCTTTGCGAGAAAATTTCCAGTAGGATATAACTAAAAGAAATGTACAGAGTTACATTAACTGTAACCCTTTTACTTTTAAAAAGTAACTTTCCAAAAATGAATGGAGCATGTAAATAGTGCTTGTGTACCCTCATTAGTTCAGAATTAAACAATCTGAACTGGAAACAACGATCATTGCAGAGGACCTATGTTCTGATTATATAATTCCAAATGAATTGTAATATTTCTTAATGTTTAATGAATTTTGCATGAATCCTGTAATAAGTTATCACCAGGCTGATAAATTATGTTTTAACAGATGTATATAAAAATCGAGCCATGTAAATGTGTGTGTATTTTGATTAGGTTGGAATTAAGCAATCTGAACTAATCACAGTACACACACATTTTGTGTGTTTCGATTTCTGTTTATGCTAGTAATTGTCACTGTCAACTACATAGTGGTGGATTAAGAAGTTCCAGTTGGGAGGAGCAAATTTCAGTCGGGTACCTATCCTTACCGAGAATCAATTCTAACCTACACTTGCTGTGTTTTTAGGGTATCTTTTGCAAAAACTATAGGTCCAGGCTGAAATAGTTTGAAATTAAAAGTTTGGCTGCTCAGCGCTTAGGCTGTTTTGCACCTGTCACATTATATGGGATCCAGCCCCTTTCCATAACTATAATAAAACACATTTCTGAGGATTTAATATTCTTACCTTGGTTAGAAGCTGAGGCTGCAAAGAGGCACTCAGCACAAACAAACACAGGACAACATACACAGTTCTATGAAGATTATATTGGCTGTAGGTCCAGATACGTACAATGTGGAAGGGAGGTTGACAATTGGGTGTACTATGTGAAAAGATCACATACCCCCCCTCCCCCCAAAATAAATAATTTGAGTTTTGTTTTGATGTCAACTTCATGCACAGATATACTAATTGGGAGTGGTCTTTCAGTTTAAAGTGGAATCCAAACCAGTATGTGCCTACACCGGGTATCGAATCTGAAACCTGTTGACAACGTTACCATTACATCATTGGGAGGTCCAAAATAGATGGTTATTATTGTATGTTGTTTTCATAGTTCTTCTCATTATTCCCACGGTGAACTGAATGATCAGATATGAGGAGTAAAGTGAAGAAACAAAGGAAAAAAAAACTATTATCTCAAGGGGTTTTGGGTTTGTTTCCCTTCAGATTCAACACAGGTAAAACAGTGACAGCGAAAACATCAGGGGAAGCCAGGCAAGCTCGGTGGCTCAGTAGTTGAGCAATGGCATGGCATGATGAGACCCAGGTTTGAGTTCTGGTCGAGTCTGCATTTCTTGCTGAAAATTTCTATGTAGTACATCTCCTATGTGTGCCTAATCTTCAATGATAGTTCATAGTGTATTGTACTTGCGTGATATGTTAGGTTTACACTTTTTATCTTATTGTTGTAGGACACCAGAATGGCTGTTGCTAACTCGTTGAATGACAACTCAGACTTCATACAAGAATGGCTTAGGGTGTCCATTATAAAACCAGATGTAAATGACAGGGACACCTTTAGTCAGATGTTTGCAAAGAAAAAATCAAAACTCAAGCATGCAGAACCAACTCCTATTCCATCGGAAATTTACTATTCAGATGACAACGTAGAATCTGAGTCAAGCGTAAGTATTATGCTTTATTTTTCTTTAATGCATTTTATGAGGAGACAGACTTATGTTCTAAGAAGAGAGTCTTTCAAATGTTCCATATCACGAATTTTAAATTACATTTATTTATTTTTATTGGTGATAATGGCAAAATACTAATACTAATTGTGTTAAATCGTAAATAGTGTAATTATCATTAAACTGTAAATAAACATGACTGTTGATATTTTGCAAACCATCATTAAAATTATCGCCAAAATTCAGCTACAAAGGCTGTAAAGAATACTGAAGAAAAACACTAGTAATACGTAAACTAAAACAAAACAATCTAAAACACGTGTTAAGAGTTTTAACAGTTCACAAACACATGCATATTGGACACCAGCTGTCTGGGTACTGAAGCACTGACGCATCCAGCGCCAGTGTGAAGCTGTGGGTCTAAATGCCGGCAGACGCATGCTAGCCACTGTTCCACAGGCGACTTTACCATGAAAAGCACAGTAGTTCCAGACATGTTCATGTACATTAATTTCCCTAATGATTTGGTCTGGAAAAAAATTGATTCTTGGTCTGGAAAGTATGTCCCACATCTTATAGATCGACAGGGACGTATCTAGGTTGACCAGTTTTGGGGGGCCCAAACGTAAGATTTTTTCTATCAAACTATTATAAATTAACAAACTATTTATACACCATATAGACCTATACTGTATACATACATTATACAGGGTGTCGCAAAACTCTTTCCACAATGCTTGGGTGCTGGTAGATATCATAAAAACAAGTAACTTTTCCCTATAAAGTTTACCTCGAAAGCGCTTAGTTTCAGCGCTTAAAGTCTATTCTGTACTTATGCAACCCAACACAGCAAACGCTTGCTCTGACATATCTACCAGGGGTGCGTGGCAGGGTTGCCACTAGCGTTCCTCGTTAAGGGAGACGACTTGAAAACAACTGACTGAACATTTTACCCCTGTTATTGTTAATAGCACGTATCCAAGGTGGGGATGAGGTGGCTTGAGCTCCCCCTCCCCTCAGGAAATTGTTCAATTTACACTAGATAAAATTAGATTTTTGGCGTCTGAATAATGTGAAGATAATAAATTTATAAAGCTGAGAGAAATAATTATCGAGACAAGACGGAGAGTGTTCTATAACCCTATTATTGTCAATAGCACGTATCCAAGGTGGGGTTGAGGTGGCGCGAGCCCCCCCCCCCAGAAATGTTTGTTTACATTAGATAAAATTAGGATTTTGGCTTCTTGAATAATGTGAAAATAATTTGGGAGAAATAATTATCTAGACGAGATGGAGAATGTTCTATAACCCTGTTATTGTTAATAGCACATATCCAAGGTGGGGTTGAGGTGGTTCGACCCCCCCCCCAGGAGTTTTTTTTTATTTTTTACTAGATAAAATTAGGTTTTTGGCTTTTTTAATAATTTTACGATGATTTAAGGAGATAGACAATTATCGAGGCAAGACTGAGAATATTCTATAACCATGTTGTTGATACTATTGCACGTGAACTTTTCTTGCGCTTTCGGTGTTGTTGCAGCGCACTTGAGCACTATGTAGAGACTTGTCAGCATTTGGATGCTGCACAACAAAGGTAGTGCCACACGTAGGGCGATTCGTTGTAATTTCTAATCTCTGGAAGGCGGGAGAGGGTAAGTTCTTGAATGAGAGAAGGAGTCAACTACTGGCAATATTAACAAATCATTTTATCTGTTGAACGTTCTAGAATATAATGAGGATATAAATGAGGTTTGTGCTTCCTTTTGTGTCACTACGGTGTGAAATGTTGCTGTTGATTGGCCCATTCCAATCGACATGTATCACGTGTCCCTTCGGTCTGAAACCTTCCTAAGTCTTGAAAATCCAAGTCACAAGGATGGAAAATTAGGGCCTTGTTAAGGTTAAGTGTGAAGGCAGGCAGATGACAGCACCCTAAAGGATCATATCCAAACCTGCAGGAAGAATGCATTTTACTTCAATCTCCAATACGGAATGATAACAGCTTCTGGTGAGTTGATTTTAAAAAATGTGTCCGAGATAGAGAGTGGCGTGCCCAGGATTTTCGGAAGGGAGAGGGGTTACACATACTATTTTTGGTGGTCAGTCCTGATTTTGCCATTTTATCCTGTCTTGGACGTTTTCCTTTATTTTTTTTTTATTTTTTATTTTTTGGAATCAAATGGGGTTATGACTTCACCAACCCTCCCTTGGGCACGTCACTGGAGATGAATGAATAAGCATTTCATCATACTGGGAGACGAAACATTAGATGTGTTGGGAATGGAAGGGTTTTCATTGTGCATTAATTGTTTCGTGATCCAGCTGTATTCGAGAAGACTTCCTTTGTTTCATGTCCATATATGACAAGACAGCGGAAGCTGTGACAGGCATTTTTGAACACTTGTGAGTGCTAAGGCCTGAATCTGAACAATTTGGTGGGTTTAGGCTTTTATAAGAGCTGCAAACATGGGAGGACAAGGACAACACACAGTAGTGGTGTTTAGGCTCAAATCAGAGATACATATTCGAGAGCTGTCTGCGTCCAGTTCGCAGCTCACTGTTTGGATCTCGCGTTGTCGAGTGGATTGTCCATCCCGTGCATGTGTAACAGCTTCGTAAAAACACTCCAAGACACAGATGTTTTTATGCCTGATGAGAAGAAATGGACAAACATACATACTGAGATGGTTCCAGCACACAATGTTAATGCATGGAAACAGGGGAGTGGAGTAGTAAAAAATGTTCCGATATCACGCTCTGATTAAAATGACAGCCTTACAGTGGCGATGATTTAAGGGATAGTTGCTCCCCATTTTTTTGCCTCAACATCATGGCCTCTTAATGTTAAGGCTTGTCTACCAAGAGAAAGTGAACTTTCTTTGCACCGCCCTCTCCCCCTTCCTTTTTTGGAACCCAATTGCCACCACTGGTCTTAAACGTACAATTGTGAGGTTCTTACTATACCCCTAAAAAAATGGTGTTGACACCCCCCCCCCCCCCGAAAGGATTTCCTGGATACGTGCCTGGTTTGTTGGAATAGCAAATAAATGCTAATGTAGTTTTTGTTTTTACTTCAAGGTTTTTCTGTGTAAGAGTGGTTCTTGCACAGTACAGTAGTTGGTCAGGGTCTGAACTTAGTTCTGTTTCACATACATAAGATTATAATTTTTTTATATTATTACTAAGACCCAGGATTAAATCAATTATAGTGGCCAGCAAGGGAACCTTAAAGTAGGCTGCACATAAAGTATTTTAGGTGCTGGAGACAAAATAAATGTACCAAAATTAATTATTTAATCCATTGCCAAACTTTCAGTTAAAAATAATATTGTGCATATCCATTGACCATATAGTGAACCTGCTAAATGAAAATACCATGTCAGGAAATTTAAATACATAAATTATGCTAGGCAAATGCATTTTAAATTCACGAAGCAACAGGGGAGAAGAAAAATAAACCTCAAAAATGCAATAAAGATGCCAAAAAATACTGAAAAATGACCTAAACGCCAAAAAGGATTAAAAAAAATGATATTCCAACTTCAGATCCCTTATTATGATACATTGAAGGTAGTATAAAATTTGAGTTTTTTTGTAAACTAATAAAAAAGAGTGGCAGAGTGGTTAGTAGAGTGTATCGAAAAAACTTTGTTTCGAAATGTTAAGGTGGCTAGTGCGGAAAAGTTGCCATTTGTGACCAAAAACACGTCTGATTTTTTTCAGATTTTTTGGAGGTCGTTTAGGTGGCGCGCATCGACCTTGAAGTTTAGATAGTGATTTGGTTATGCAACACGCACAACAATTTCACAAAAATGTCATTACTTGGCTATTTTATGTCTTTTTCTGCATTTTGGACATTTATTGTTTTGTTTATGGCAAATATGTTACATTCGTGCCTTAGGGGTGGTTTCCTATGCTGTTTACGTATGCTTTTGGTCAAAAATTGTCAATTTGAGGCTAAAAATTCCATTTTTTCTATTGATGGTTTCCAATTGGTTTCGACTTTGTGTTTTATTCGAAAGTTTTCCGATATAAGAGACTAAATAAAATATTTTGGCTTTCTAATTGCTAACAGTTCCTCAATTAGTGTCCAGCGCTTCGCTTATTTTCATAGCTTATTATGCTTTGAAAATAACCCAGAGCTCACCAAGAGGAGGTGGCTGGACTGCGAGCTCCACCCACCCACCCAAATTATGTTGGCAAACATAATTTTACTAAGAGGCAGGCCAAGATTTTCTTCTAGTTTTCTCCTTGAACTTTATAGTCATTTTTTGTTCGAAATGGCAGCATTTGTTCTCTAGATTCCAATTTCGCTTTGATGTAGCCATCATGTGCGCTGGCGCTGAAAACTGAAGAAGCAGCCTCTGTGATAATTTTCACAAGTCGCTCCACTCCTTGTGTGTGGCAGGGGAAGTCTTGAATTTCAGCAATTTTTTTGTTTTCAATGTAGTTCTCTACTTCTTCATTTGTAATATTATTGGTCAACGGAGGCTCGTGGAGGAAGCATGAAGCCCAATCAACCATATCATAGTATTGGTCTGCATTAAAATTGATGGATGGTAAAACAAAACTTCGAATTCTTTTGCCTTTTTTCAATCCTCTTGCTTTCTTAATTCTTTGCCAACCAAGACTTCTTATTTCTGGGTTTTGGTCGGTTATTAAAGCCAGCAGGAGATTTTCAGGATGGGCGAAGAATGCGTTTTGTTGAATGACCCTATTAATCAGATCTCTCAAGTGGTGCGTACACCTTCATTATGTAGTATGTGTGGTTTGGGATCAAGAAGGAACCATCGATAACTGACTGAGCCCGACACACCTGGAATTTGATCCATTTGTCCCAATTTCTGCCACACCAGTTGAGATATCTGATTAATAGGGTCATTCAACAAAACACATTCTTCGCGTTTCTTCACTAGAAGAAAATCTTGGCCTGCCCCTTAGTAAAATTATGTTTACCAACATAATTTGGGTGGGTGGGTGGAGCTCGCAAAAAAAAAAAAACCTAACCGCTGGACAGTATTTGAGGAACTGTTAGCAAATAGAAAGCCAAAATATTTTATTTAGTCTTTTATATCGGAAAACTTTTGAATAAAACACAAAGTCGAAACCAATTGGAAACCATCAATAGAAAAAATGGAATTCTTAGCCTCAATTTGACAATTTTTGACCAAAAGCATACGTAAACAGCATAGGAAACCACCCCTAAGGCACGAATGTAACATATTTGCCATAAACAAAACAATAAATGACCATAATGCAGAAAAAAGACATAAAATAGCCTAGTAATGACATTTTTGTGAAATTGTTGTGCGTGTTGCATAACCAAATCACTATCAAAACTTCAAGGTCGATGCGCCACCTAAACGACCTCCAAAAAATCTGAAAAATATCAGACGTGTTTTTGGTCACAAATGGCCACTTTTCCGCACTAGCCACCTTAACATTTCGAAAGAAAGTTTTTTCGATACACCCTAGTGGTTAGCATATCGTTCCACAATGCCAGCGGTCCTGGGTTCGAATCCCAGCCTGTGCATGGATCTTTGTGAGTGTCCATTCATCAATTTCATCATATCTTCACTCATCCCCATCTTTGCAAATTAGCCAAAAGTGGCACAAAAGCAAAGTAAAATAAAGCAAATCTATCAATCAATTATAACTCAAACGTTTCAGCCCACCCAATGTTTTTCAAAAGTTGGAGACTCTGCCCACATGCCTCAGCAGAGGTGCACAGTCATTCAACCAGTTACGGGGTTGTGTCAGCAGTCGTTGTTGTAGGTTTCCTTATTCGTATCTCCTCTATTTTCTCACAATTGTGGGTAAGTATAAAGAGCACAGGATGATAAGAAAATTGTGGACAAATAAACATGGTAGGGACAGAATGGGTAGAATTATTTGCCCAAGATTACATTCCTATTGATTATTTGTCTTTGTGCTGGTTGTCAAAACTTAACACCATATATAATGTAGTGAATGTTGTAGAATGACACATTCTAAATGTTTCTCTTTTCTCTAGGATGAAGAGGATGCCAAAAACTTTAGAATTCCTGGAGGTCGTGGCCAAATGTTAAATGAAATGAGAAAAAGTCAACAGAAGGGAGTGGGAAGGAATTCGGATATGATGCATATACGAAATCAACTTAGAACTGTAAGTATAGTCTTTCCTTACAAGGAAACATCTCAATAAATCTTAGCAGATGACTGGAACGGCTGCTATCACTGTTCCTCTAAACCACTACTTTTAAAATAAAAATTGATTTGAGGTATTGAAATTGTGGATTTTTCAAATGTGCAGTTTTATTATTAATCATTTGAATTTTCGTGCAAATTTGTTAACTTTTTCAAATGATAAATCCTACCAGGGTGTGCCACATTTACATAGTGCAATTGCATTTGGTGTTTTGTATTTACGTAGCCACATTATATTTATCTTCCTTGTCTGTTATGTTACGAGGGCAAATCATTAAATAACAGGAATTTTATTCTAAACTTCAAGTGCAAAGAAAATTTGTATTTTTGGGACTCAAAATGGTTCGTTAGCAACATGCCATAAAGGTGTCATGACGATCGAGCAGTATGCGTGTGCACAGTAGCCCATACAACATGACCGCTTCGCTGTTGACTTGCACCGTAGAGGAGCAACGAAGTGTTATTCTTTTTTTGTGGTCAGAAGGAGTGAAACCCTCTGAAATCTACAGCAGAAGGTTCAGTACAGAGACAATTGTTTAAGTTGGGGGAGAGACAATTGTTTAAGTTGGGGGAGAAGGTATGAATGTGTGGAAAGATCAGTTTTTATAAACTAAAATGAAATGTCAGTGATGAACACAGGAGTGGGAGGCCAGTTTGCGTGGCAACTGAGTCAGTGATACAACAGGTCAACCACCGAATTTAGTAATTTAGCACACTCTCCCTGACTCAAACAATTGTCTCCATACTGAACCTTAATTTTGGTAGATTTCAGAAGGATTTACTCCCTCTAACCACAAAAAACGAATAACACTTGGTTGCTCTTGTACAGTGGAAGTCAACAGTGGAGCGGCCATTTTGTACAGGCTACTGCGCAGACGCATACTGCTTGATCGTCACACCACCTTTATAGCATGTTGCTAAGGAACCATTTTGAGTCCCGAAATACAAATTTTTGTTGTGTATAAATATCCATCAAGTTTAGAATAAAATTCCTGTTTTTTTTAATGACTTCCCCTTTTGTATTCAGTAAGGTTCAGAATAATATGGCCGGCCATTTACCTAAGTTGAAATGCTGAATCAAATGACACAATTGGCTTCATCTTGTGATGTTTTCTTGTTAGCCCACAGCTTCGGATGTTCCCCTATGTCATCTTCAATGAGTATTTGGCATTCTATTATCTTATTAATATCAGCGTGCATTGCACTATTGTGCCAGAGATACTTTATTCAGAACTCATTGTTCGAGCATGGAATTTTGGCAAAATGTCTCAAAACTCAAGAAAAACTAAAAATGGCAGGTTGTGCACTACTATCCTAATCAAAAATATTGAGCCCTCACTTTGCATTCTTGTAATATTGTACTCTGTGGGAGGGAAAAATATATTTTTACCTCGTTTGATATCTTCTAGTATCTATTTTTTAATAAGCTTTATGTAAAAATTATTCTTGATTCTATTTTCTTATTATACTGAAGAATTCACTAAATAGTGATTTTTTCTTCCACTTTTCAAGAATGGGGAACTTAACACCATACAGTTCCTAATCAACTATAGGTATATAATATTGAGATTTTTGTACTTGAAGATGGATTATTTTTACACATTTCTGAAAAAAGTCAAATGCAGATCTTCAATAGATTTTTTTATTGATTGATTTAGTGTTTGAAGTCCACTTTATGCCCAGTAAGGCTAATCAGGACTGGATCTACATTTTAAAGTGGGATATTCTGGTTGGATATGTACTGGGGTTACTACGGGATTTGCTGGAGTGAAGTTTTCTAACATTATCATATATTGACTTTGGAAAAGGATTTGGTTTTTGAAATACCATACCAACTTTTGCTCTAAGCAAAGGGGAGGCCAATCTTCACTAGGTACTTCAATAATATACATTTTAGGGAAACTTGATATCTTGAAATGCATAAATGCAAATTCAATGAAATTGTAAAATTCCATTTACATGACACATTTGATCCGAATCCAGAAGTTTGATGTGCGTATCTCAAGTATGACCACAGATATTAATTATTATTTACCACTCCTACTATGGTAAATGCCAGATGACTTACCTAAGCGATATTCCATTTCCTGCCACACACGGGATAGCATATCACGTGTAACACTGTTGATGAAATTTGTTATGCATATTTTCAGTTCCTCAATGGTAGTGGGTAATGGAGGATAGTAATGATACAATGTTTTCATCCTAATCACTCCTGCGCCCAATCCAACGTTGTGGTAATTTTCTGTTGAGCAATGATCGCATTTCACAGTGGAAGTGAGGTGGCGCTCCATCCAATTGCATGATGAAGGTGTTAGAATCTTCCACTTGAGGAAATAGCCACTCATTCAACATATCCAGATATGTCAGTCCCGTAACTGTTTTCTCCATGAAGAAGAATGAACTGTACACCTTTTCTCGTAACACATCACAAAAAACATTCCATTCACTTTAGGCGAGTCCCGAACCAACCCAACAAAGTGATGAGGATTTTCCATTCCCCATATGCGCACATTGTGTGTGTTGCCTCGTCAGTGGAAATGAAATTCTCGATGAAATTGTCATCCATCAGCCATGAGATTTTGCATATCGCTGGCGAACGTTTCTCATACACGACGGTAGTTACGTGTTAGCTTTTGATGCAGACTTAGGCAGTATGGTTTCATGTTTAGCTGTTTTTGTAGAACACTCCATAATGTTGTCTTCAGAATGTTTAGTTCCTTGGATCCAGCAGGAATAGATTTCTTCGGGCTCCTTAGATAGGTTTCACGAACTCGCTGCACATCATGTTCCGACACTGATGATGGACAACTGCTTTTGCCTTTGCAAATGCAACTTTTTTCTTTGAACTGTGCATACCACCTTCTAATCAAATTGTCTGATGGGGCAACTTTCCGATATCGCACATGAAAATGTTGCACAGCTGTAACGGACCTCGTTGCTTGATATTCACGGACACAGAATGCCTTCTCACTAGTAATATCCGCCATTTTGGAAAACTGCCACCTAGCAGCAAAATCTGGAAACAAAGGTCTATGAAACAAATAAGGAACAAAAGTTGTTGAGTTTCTCAGCAATATTGTGCATTCGTGTTCACCATGTCATTCACCAAGATTGATTACAACAATGAGGAAACCCCAACAATCATTTACGAAAACCTGGTATTAATTGTGGCTGTTCTACAGATGATAGCAACATTATATTTTACTTCCACATAAACAAGCTTCAATAACAAGAAATTTCATATTTTTACGACTGGTTTACAAGAAGCTACACACAATTGAATTTGACTAATATCAAAACACACCAAAATAACTTCTTTTAGGAACATTTTTGTCTGAATAGAAAACAGCCAGAGTTAATATCACTTTGCTTTGCTTTTGTCAAAAAGCAGATACTTTATTTGATGGAGTACAATTTTATAAGCACGTAAACAGAGGGCTCAATATTTTTGGCACGGGTAGTGAGTTAGTTTGTTTCTACAGGTAAAAAATACCAATAGATTAGTGACTAGATCTCTCCCCTAATTTTATAGCTTCTAATCAGGAACATACAAGTTTTCCTATTTGCATTTGTATTCTTTCTCCTTTTTTTCTATTTTAATTGAGATTTTGTGTGTGTATGAGTGAGTGCATATAAACATTTTAAAATTATTGTATTGTGACATTAACAGTATTGCTAATTTATAACCGTATTACAGAAACCTTGAGGGTGTAAGGGGTGGCCCTTGTGAAGATGCACAAATGTCAACCTCCCTTCCATGTAGTACAACCCTGACTGCATTTTGCAGCCTAGCGAGGCTCTTGCATCTGGACTCGCAGCCAGTATGGTAATCCATGGTGCTCGTGTTGTGTGCTGTCCTTATGTTTTGTGACTGTCCCTTCATTCATCTCACCTTATCACCATTCATCCTCATCTTCCCAATTAGCCAAAAGTGGCAGAAAAGGGAAATAAAATAAACTAAATCAATCAATCATAAAGAAACCTTGTTCTATTTAACCTTTAGTTGAAATTTGGTTTAAATTTAAACCAAAAAAAAAATAAGTGTCTTGTCGTAATTTGGTTTATTTTTGAACCATGCAGCTTTAGATAAAATTATAGAGGGTTTTCCACACTTATATTTTTATATTGGGGTGGAAACACTGACTGTCGCTTTCTAAACTAGTTTCGCCATCATGTCATCCAAACTTTCTGCCTTCCAACAAGCCCACGTTACATGTTCAAGTCAAAAAGCCATAAACGCTTGCTATTATGATGCTGTTTTCCTTCCAGCTAAGAATGCCGAATGTGACACACAGAGTCGTCTTTGTTCTTGAAGTTTTGAGCTTGTTTGCAACAGGGGGTTTCGCTAAGGAGTGGGGGGTCAGTTCACATATTCTCCCCAAAATAGCTGGATAAGAGAGGGTGAATTCCAGATTTTCTTTCTTTTCTTATTGAAATTCAGGGGTTGCGTCCCCTGCCTGAAACCCCCCTCGGTTGGGGGTTCTGAATTGAACATGGTTGCATGCCCTGATGTTTTAGCTGCATAACAAAAGTTATTCGAAGTTGATTGGTCCCATAGTGTCAGAGTTATAACAATTTTATGAGTAATATGCAAATTGGCTATTTTTTGGAAAAAACAACAACAGAGTATTACGTTTTGGCTCATTATTCAAATTGTATTGCACCCACAAACAGGAAACAAGTTTCATTATGTTGCGAAAGGTCCATTGGTTGTAAAAAAGGCAAAAGTTCGTGTGATCTTCCCAAAATAGTAAAGAAAGAGGGGCAAACTCCACATTTTTATGTTTTTTCATTGACATTGGGGGGTTGCGGCCCCTGCCCGTGTTCCAAATTGTACATGGTTGCATACGCTGATGTTTTAGCTGCAAAACAAAAGTTATCCGAAGGAGATTGGTCCCATAGTGCCAGAGTTATTGTGATTTTTCTCCATAAGTATACAAATTTAAATTTCGTGCTCAAAAGCCTCGGTGACACTGGGCTTACTTTCGTCAGACCTGCGTGGCAGACTAAAGGTTAAAGAAGAGGGGGTGGGGGGAATGTGGATTGGTAATATGAAGGTTCATTCAATGGTTTCAAAACAGCAATTTTCAAATGCAGTCAACTATCAGAAGATTTGCTTTAAATTGTTCCAATTCTTTGTAATGATGCACATTGCTTGTTTTATATATGCTTTAGTGTAATAAAATTCAAATGTGATGTTTATTTAACTTAAGTATGATTTCATGGCATTGAATTATATTTCACACTTGACATTTCTATTTTTTAATTATAATTTTACACCACAAAAAGGGGTGAGAAGATCTTAACCTGTAAAAACTTGAAAGCTTGAAACAAGTTGACAGTTGAGATCATGCCTCAAAGTAGAACTGGTGGTGTCATGATTACTGTTCTGATACATTGAAATCAAGAGATCCTAGATTTGACTCACGTGCAACCAGGAATTTTTGTCTGGGTGGTGGTGGGGAGGCTAGTACCAGTATAAACGAACCAATAATACTTATAATGCCATTATTATTATTGGTAGTGGTGGTAGTAGTAGTAGTATCAAAGACGTTATTATCCTCGTAAATCACACAAAATGTGGGTAGAAGTCAGTGCTAAGGCATTTGGTTGGAACCAACGTTTTTAAATATTTTTTCAAAATGTTCAATTTCACATTAACTAATAAATGAAAACAAGCACACAAACTGTATTTTTGAATGGCAGAAAATGCATGATAAATGCTTTCCGAATATAATTATTTTTGCACATATAACAACATACGTTTTACACATATGCAACATGAAGCGACGTACAATAACAAAATATGCAACAATGTAACACTAAATTGTGCATGTATTCAAAGTTTCTGTAATACATATGAACACAACATATATTATTTAAATTTGAGCCGATACCACCATTTGCCGATACCGATACTTGTGTACAAAGTAACAAAGGCTAGTTACAGAGTCATACTAACTCGTCACATCACTAGGCGTGTATTTAGAAATGTGTATGTGCAATTTCAGACCATTGAAGATTTCCAATAGGAATGCTGTTCAACGACTTTCAATTGCATTCAGTTCAATGACTTATTCATGATTCATTTGATAATGTACAAGTCACTTAATGCTTTGCATTTGTCCATTTTTATCATGGTAGCCATAAACAGTGCCTCTGAGAAAATTTTCAGATGCAGGTCACTTGGGAACTGACCTTCAGGAATAAATGTAACCTTTCCTACTGGTATGACATGACAAACTGCACATGTCGCTGGTGTGTCACCTCGGTCTGTTGGTTGTGCACGTTCAGTGAATGCAAAGTGCCTGTCTGGAGCATGCAGATTGTGATCATGTCATTTCAGTTGGAAAACTCCATAAGTGTAGCTTTGTGTACCATACTGAAATTGATATTCGTATACCACTAGCTGACACACATTGGTTTTCCTGTTTTTCTTTCAGCTATTTGTACAGTGGGATTATGTTTCCTGATTACATATTTTCCTGTAGTACACAGGACTTTGACACCCCTCCTGGAAAAGTCATAATTAATGTTGAACTGTATCTATTCTTATCAAGTGTTGGTGCATAAAGTTAGTTTTTATGAAACTTGCAGTAACATTTTAATACTTGTAAAAGTAATATATACATGTACAGAGGTTGTTTCCGATCTATGGTGACAATTTCAAACTGCTCCTACCTTAAGAGAAACCATGTCACCACCATCGAAAGTGCTCTATTTGGTGGCCCTGCATCTTGGCTATTGCCCGACTGAAATTTCCACTGTAGGAGACCTGCACAAGGTGTAGTAATGTCCAGCCTCAGCCACTCCTCCTGACAGGCTTTCCATAACCCTTCAATGTTGCGGGGTCTCCTCTGAGACAAGGCTCGTTTCAGTAGGCCGAAGGTGCAAAAGTCCATCGGTGAGTCATCAGGTGACTTCACTGGAATGTCTGTGAAAGGAATGACACGAATTCCAGTTTCTTCTGCCATTTGTTGGAGGAGGAGGCGGGTTGAGCGAGATGTGTGACTTGACGCCTTGTCTTGATGCACCCACACATGATTCTGATCCCTCCCGTAGAGATGGGGATTGTCATGGCGATATAGTACGAGTATCCAGCAATGATCATGAAACCTGTGCCAAAACTTTCCTTACATTCAGTGAACCATCTTTTAAAGTCCCTCAAACCTGTCTATCGATAAAAAATTGCACGTGGCTTGTGACAGCCATCAAGATAAACATATGCCTCGTCCAATGTAACAAGGAACTTCCATTTGTCACCTGACGGGTGCAGCTCGTAAAGCTTTCGACAGTTGGTGCGACGTTCCTGGATGTGTTTTGGCAAGAGCTTATGAACACGCCCCTTGCGTCGCTTTTCCAAACCCAAATTGTGGTCAATGATGGTGTGCACTCTTCGGTGATGTTTGTAGCCGGTTTGCGATATTTCTCTGTGTGGCTGGATTCTCCCTGGTGACCAGCACCCTGACATCCCGAATTGTAGCTGGTGTGCGGCTAGTGGCAGGCCGGGAGTTGGCCTGTTTCTGCCCCACAGGAATCATCCCACGCGTCATCTTACCTGCCCCTTTCAACACCTGTGATATGCCATTTCTGGACAGTGTGAATCCTCGCTCATTGCACAGTTTTATAATGGCACTATAACTGTAGTTTACGTCGGAAAGTGCAGTTATGTAACCCTCCCAATATGCACTGATTTTCGGCGGCATTCTTCCCGATACGCAATGACCACACCTGCCATGCACAGTCAACGGTCTAACGTGCCCACACGACTGGCAGCTTCGTTCTCTTCAGGCTTGGTGGTGTTGCAAAAGGTGTGCAATTTTGTCACCATAGATCGGAAACAACCTCTGTAAAGTTGCAAATTTGTTAAGTGTTAATTTAATTTTTTGTACATTTTTCAGACTTTCAAGGAATCTGCATTTTCAAATGAACGAATAGAGGAACATTTTAATAATAAAATAGGTAAGTATTAAAGTATATACATTATCAGTTCATTGATGAAATTAGAATTACCGGTACATTAACACACAGTAAATAGTTTTTGGTGGCTGATCATTTTTTATGTTACTTATAATTTGCTTTTAGCATTTGATAATATCAGATTTGGAATTCATTTTATTGTTATTTCTATTGGAGTCACTGTGGTCCAGTTGCTAGGGCATCTGATTGCCACGAAGGAGATACAGATTTGATTCCCAGGTGGGTGATGTTAGCTTGGAATTTTGCATCCTTGTCCCTGCATAAAGTAACTGAACCTCACCCAGCCTCAAAGAAATGGGTACCTGAAGAGTAAAACCAGCTGGAGCATAGTGTTGCTCACATCACCTTCAAAAATTGCCAAATCGATACCTTTTGACCTTTTTTAGTGCATATAAATCCTCTCCCTGTTAATCACAAAATCCATAGCTGGCCACAATATTGTTGCAAAAATATGGAATATTATGCATTTGGCAAAATTTTTGAAATGTTTAGATTGCAAAAGTGACAGGTGACTTTTAGCAGACCCCATGACGCACCCAGATTGCATAAAAGTATCATCTGAAGGTGTTATGTTGGTAAATAAGCCCAAAATGTCATGTTTAAGAGTTTATTTTGCAGTTCATTTCGTGACAAAACACGATAGCAAAATACACCTGACACCATTCAAAAATGGGAAAAATTAACATTACAATCTGTTATTTTATGTTTTGCGTTTTCATCAAAAACTAAATATGCATGCCCCTACGCATGTGCCATGTTTTTGCAGTAACTCAACCAAAGGGAAGTTACTTTCTGAATAGCCTTTGCATATGAGATGAATTAGTTCTGTGTGATTAGTTTCTAATTCATGTATAGGGTGTCTACCAGTCATGAAAGTCAATAAAAAGTCTAGAAATTGTACTTGTAGTCAAGAATTATTTTACTTCACTTTTGTACCCCTTTGGCTAATTGTGAAGATGAGCATTAATGCTGGTAAGATAAGATGGATGAAGGGACAACCACAAACATGTAGGGATGACATCACAAGCCCCACGACATAAGGTTATACTGGCTGGGAGTCGAGACACCAGAGCCTCGCTAGTCTGGCAAATGTAGTCTAGGATGCAGTAGTGCATAAAGCAAGTCTAATTCTCTTGTTAAACACAGCTTCAGTTTTCATCTTAACTGCTGTTTTTGGTAGCGTTTTTCATTAAATAAATATTAATTTTCTTAATCCCTAATTTTCAACTTTACCTAAGTAGGGATCAAAAAATAAACAACAACAACAAAAGGCAAGAATTTTGGATTTGTTATTTTGGTAGACACTTGATGTAACTTGCTATTGTCTGTAACTTGTGAATTATTTTATTTACTATTGACTGGGCCACAACTTCTCGCTGTTGTAAAAAGTACAACAATGTATAATTTTTAAAAGTAAAATTAAAAGCGTGGTCACCAACAATGGATTCCACATGCATTAGTTTGTTGGTCCTTCCTCATAGTTACTACTAAATATGTGTTTTATTAGTGACTCGTTTAGTTGCAACAGAAGAATGAATCAGTGAATGTGTCTCTGTTGCACTTTTTACAACACGTGAGTACTCTTGTGTTCCTTTTTCAATTCCATCCCCATATTTTGTTTCACCTTTTTATTTTATTCTATGATTACTAGTATTCATGATTGATCAAATTAGTGTAAAAAGCATTAATAATATTAAGGGAAAAAACCTACTTTATTGAAGAATTACAATTGTGTGACTGAAAATAGTGAGTGTTGTAAAAAATACAACGTGCAACTGACACTCGTGACAGGAAAAAGTGTGAGTGCCTGAAGGTTGACACATTTACTTTGTCAGCCCCCATGGATGAGTGATTAGCACATCATGTTCCAGGTTCAAATCCTAGCTTGGGCATGGTTGTTTGTGAGTGTCCATTCATCAATTTCATCACTCATCCCCATCTTCGCAAATTAGCCAAAAGTGGCACCAAAAAGTGAAGTAAAATAAAGCAAATCAAACATGTACTCTGCATCAAGAAAACACACTCAAGATACATGTTAATTTTGTAGATAAGAAAATGAACTGTTGTCAGTCTGGAGAAGAGCAGTTATTGAGAATTGTGCAAAATCTTTTCCCTTTCTTTTGTCAGAAAGAGATCAGTTTAGCGACGAGGGTGCCAGAAGAAGTCCGTTTAATACGTCTCGTAGAAGTTCGCCCATCAGCTCGGATACCTCAACAAGTTGTGCCGATCGAGACTCTGAAGATGGAATGCAAAGTAAACCACTGTTTTCACCTTTATTGGCAGAAAATGGAATGCAAAGTATACCACCATTTTCACCTTTCTCGGCAAAGGATTTCCCACCTTTATAGTGGCAGTCAAATAGTTTTTAAGTTTAATATTTGTTGGTTTATTTGGAATTGGCTTCTGTCGTTCATAGGGATGAATTTGAGACATGAACCAGGTTAAAAATAAATTGAAATGTTGTTCAAGTTTTAATTGACAATAAAAACATGAAGTGGAATATGTATTCATATGCACTTGGTATGTGTACAAAACTTCTGATCGTAAAAAAACAAAAAGTTACCTATTCTGTATTTCACAATGTTGAGAATGATTCTTAGTTTGGTTGTTGGTGATTTGACGCATATATTGTGTTTTTCCCAATTATCAAAAATAATATTCCACTATATTTGTGTAGTTTCACAGCTCGTGTGTTGTTTTATGCATATCAATTTGTTCTTGAATTTGTAAAGATTTTAAGTGTTGAAAAATAATTTATTCTTGATTAATGTTTTTAATTTCTTTCAGTTTTTCTTTTAATTGTGTTATTTATTAGGAATGCATTTATTGGCATTCTTCAATTTAACACAGTGTAATTTAACAAGTAATGAATTGTTAAAAATTTCGATCTGAATCTTCTCGAATCATCAAAATATGAGAGCATAAATTATATTTTGCAAATGCAGAAATGTTTTAATGGAATGAAAATTTGTTGTCAGTTTTCACATATTTATTTCTCTAGAGTAAATTAATGTGCAGATAGTTTGAGAATAGCTTTGGAAATATGAATGCATATTCCCTAGTTTTTGTGATTCAATGGTGGGTGAAATATGTGTGTACTTCAATGATAATAATGATCATTATGTAAAAATGCTGTATGAAGCTGCAGGGGAAAAATGGGACTCAAAGTTTCACATGTTGCCTGAATGTAAGGTTCATCCTAATTGACTTTATCGTTCCAAGGAACTTATGTAACAGTAATGGCAACATTTGAACATGCATTTACATGATAGAAGTCTAATAAGAGTTCCTTGACTGCTTGAGTGTCCATTTCCTAAGATTCGGTATGTAAATGCAAGGATTAGTTCCAGAGGGCTTTCTGCTCATCATCATCGTTATCCTCACTGTAATCAAAAGCCATAGAAGGTTGTGCTTTTTGTGCTGTAACAACATTGCCACTTGGAGTACAGCTTTGGCTGAGACAAAAGACTACACTCATGCACCAATCTCTTGTATGGCTGTAGCTTATATAGTAACAATTTGTGAATGTTTTAGTAATTTCACTATTTGAGTCACTGCTATGCATTCTTCACCTAAATTCAGTTAATTCAGTTTAATTGTAGTCCCTGCTGCATTAGGTGATATGTAAAATGCTAGTAAACGTTGTTACTTTCAGATTGAGTGTAGGTATGAGTGAAAGTTTTTGGTGCATGGAGTGTCATCCCTGAGGTAAAAAGTGTTCATGAAGTGTTAAAACATTACATGCACAGGTACCGTTAGGTTGGAGAATATGTTGGATAAACCAACAGCAAATCATGTCTGCGTTTGGATATGAAATCTCTCCATCCTTTGTCTTTTGTTTCAGATAGTGTGAATGTGTTACTGAAGTATGCAGTACTTAAGACAGGTTATTTAGAAGCTTTTAGAGTAATTATATTACTGTAGATGCTTACAATTGTTCTGTAAAAGTGGTGGTAGTTTCAAAGGAGTTGGTATTTGTAAAATTTTCGTAATACAGATATTTTTCACATTTTGTGTGTTTTCATGCTTGCAACCACTAAAATAGTAAACCCCGTATTTATATTCGTGGCACAAACATGTTGAATTATATTGTTTATGCAATATAACAATAACACTCTGTTACTTGTGATTGTAATCAAGGTTCATGATTTACAGCCAAAATGATGTCAGTCGCTGGGATTGTTACATTTCTGGGTGAGAAAATTTATAGGGCCATTTACATCCTCATATGTATATCGTGTGATCAAGGATTGATTTTGCATCTTTGGGAACCAAACTTATGTATTGTCTGGGATGGACACTACATTTCCTCAATGAGTAATCTTTCATCATGCTTCCCTGGTTTTGTCCATCCAGTTTCCATGGGGCAATTGCAGTGATCAGAACGCTACATTTTAAAAGTAGCTTCGCTCCAGCTACAGCTACTCTTCCAAAATGTAGCTTCGCTACAGCTACAGCTACATTTACCAAAAAGTAGCTCGCTGCGCTACTCGCTACTTCGCTACTTTTGCGCTACTTCTGCATAAAAAAATTAATAACAACCATGTGGATGGATATTAAAAATCTCCTACTACTGGTAAATAAATTCTGTTATTTATTAATATGATTTCCATCATTCAATAATTTTGATAACATTGTCACTTCAGTTACTTATTTTTACTATAGTTTTTGAGAATACCATACCTATTCAAGTGGCATATCAATTCAAATTTGATATATGAATATTGCAATTAGGGCGTTACCCAAATTAATGATTACAAACTATACACAAATAAAATTTGGTAGGATTACGCATTCATGTTCACATCAACATATTTTTCTTCAGAATAAATATTTCATTTTTTGTAGACTGATAGGAAGGCAGCATTTTGAATGAAAAGTACCTGGAGCCCTTTGATTACAAAAGGGCCGATACCCAGCGGAGGGAAAGTGGTTCGGACATATTTTTTCACTAGTCTCAGAATTAATATCCCACATGTTTGTGAGTTCTGTATTTTGTTACAGGTGGACTGGTAATCGATATATTAATATATAGTGCATCTGTTCAATATAAAATGGTAAGAATTTATTCACAACCTAAGTGTAAAAGTCACCATGTACTTCTGTGTACATAACTAGATGGTTGTGACAGGTTTTGACTTATTACATATTTAAAATAATGATTCTCTTTTTGTAGAAACCTGGAATTTTTGTTCATTTATACCTAGGAATATTAGTTGTCTTAATATTGATGGCTTCTTTCACCGTCCACATTGAATTAAAATTCATCGCACATATCTTCATTTACTGCTTCAAGACATACCTGCAGTAATAAAAAAAATGTTTCAAACCACTACCACTTTGAATCTTCCTCAGAACCCGCAACGTAAAGCTCTTTCACATTCCCGCTACAAGGCTCTCTCTCCTACAGCGGTCTCTTTACTATAGGCTCCCCCACTTATATAATAACCTGCCTGTAAATACCGATATTTTCGTGTTAGAACACAGTTTCCGACAATCGCTAAGAATGTACGTGTAACAATTTCTTTTTCATCTGCCATCTTGTATTGTCTTGTTTTGTTGTTGTTATTTGTATTTTTATTATTGTTTTTATTTTTTATTTTCTTCTTGTTGCAACAGTTTCAGTATAAAATGGTCATTCAGTACTGTATCTGAAACTTTAATTAAATAAGTAAATAAATAAATAAAAATTAATCATTACAAGGAGCATAAATGAGGTGAACAATTGTCATCTCCATGAATATTATCTACACCCCTTGGTATAACCATGTTTGATACCACGCATCCTGAGGAAGGTTCAGTGTTATTGGTTTGAAACCTTGACAGTATATCTAAAGATATCTGTTTGGCAGGTATGTGGAGATTGGTAATCTATTCGAAACAAATGCCTTGCAAAGTGGCTGCAACAAAGGATAACGGAGCACAACCAGGGACTAAAATATTGTATCCAGAACACCGAGAAAGTAAAGAAATGGTCACAAGTTATGTGGGGGCAGACAAAATCAAACTAGGTAGCATAGACACCCAGGAAATGTACCCATTAGTGGTTATTACCTAACAACACATACTGTACGAAACTCAATCATGTTCTTTCTAATACCCTGTCTGAAGACAGTCACCCTCTAATTTGAGGGTTAGCACTTTTTACTTTACAAGGCCTTTCAATGGAAAACTCCTTGTCCTCTCAAACATAGTCATCAATGCAATAGAAACTTATTTTCTGGCCTTGCTCCTTCCCGGGAATTGGCTACAAAAGATGTGCAGAACTCTAGCCTCCTCTACAAAGACCGTGAACAACTGCAGGAATCTACAAGACTAATTCAACCCACCCAAACATCCATTTGGTGCCCGAGGAAGAAAGGATAATTCACTAAACTGCCTTGACCTCGCCATAAGCATAGAAAATAACCTTCAAGACCAACATGTATAACTGAGCTCCAGGTCACAATACATACACTAACTTAAAAAAAGGAGGGAAATATACTGACATTGGAGCATGAAGACCTGCAGATGGAAATCAACCACTTCATCTCCCTAGGCATCAATAATAGCTACAGTAGGAAGGATCTTCTTCACTTGCTGGAGTCGACAATAATAATAATAATGAACAGACGCCACTAACAAAAGTAACCAGAGTGATAAGGAACAGTAGAAGTGGATTGGCTTTTTATAACACCTTAATTAACAAGATACAAAAATCCTGACCAGACACAACTTCAAAAAAGCTACCAACCCCATTTCTCTCCATAGCCTCCCACCTAACCTGTTTCAACCTATTACACCAATCTAAGTGCAAAAGTTGACATCTGTATCTGTGCATAAACTTGAAACACTTTCTCTTATTAAGAAAGTTAATTCACTTTTTTTTTTAACAGAAAAGTACGAGGGCTATTTTTTTTTCCAACCTCCGATAAGGCATGAAATCATAATGACAGTGAATAGTGAAATGGGTTTATTGACAAAAGTTATGTACACGTTTAATCTACTTTTCAACGTAATCGCCAAGAAAATTCAGATGTTACGGCTCGTGACAGACATTTATCCTACCGATGCACCAGCTTTCCAATACCCTCTGCAAAGAAAGGTGCCGCCTGTCTGTTGAGCCAGGTCTGCTGAAACTGCATTGGTGTGGAAGCACTGCCCTCCCAATCACTTCATCATCGCCAGGGAAAGGTGGGAAGTCACTTGGTGCCAAGTCTAGGATGTAGGGAGGGTGATCAAACACTTCTCAGTGGATTCGTTGAAGGTCTTGGGTTGATGCAGCCTCAACTGAAGAGTTGGCCTTGGCAGTGGTGGTGGTAGTATAGATCGACCACAAGGAAAAAAAACCTTGGGACGAGAAGTCCCCGCGCAGCTTTCTCTTCTTCCCTCCACCTCGGGCCATAAGGAAGCATGGTCAACTTTCCCCCTCCCCTATTCGCGGGGGTACGGTGCACAGGACTCGCGGGTCTGCGCAGGTTGTTTTGCTCGTGGTTCCACTATAGCAGGGAGAATGTCAATCACGCTGCGTGAGGCCCTGCTTCCTAGTGCTTCATGGGTCTCCTGGCAGCACCATCGGAAAAAAAAAGCCCTCGTACATGTAATGTAATGTAATAAAGCTTTATTAAAAAGTAAATAGAATATCCAATGCTTAAAGGTAAAATAAAGATCCCACAGGTATAGATATTCTATTTAATAGTTATGAAATGCATTTTTCATTTCTCATTAACAGAACAACAAAACAATATTTTCCATATACACATGTTTTACATAGGGTCTAGTTCAGGTAATCACAAACACATCATAAAAAAATATTGCCAAAGATAAAAACATGTCACAGGGAACAAGCTGGTTACAATCAAGTTTTTTTACAGTATGTAACATCGTTATTCGTACACACAGAATTTCCGAGGAAAAAATGTCATATATACTAGTAAATATAATCATTTTCATATGTACCTGGAAATTATGTTAATGAAGGTTTCACCAACAAATGTCAATAAAAATGTATGTTCAAAGTGTATAAACAGAGCATATAATTTGTGTGAAAAGAGAAAAACACGCTGTTTCATGCAACATTGTTATTCATGCAGGCAAGAGTTTCAATCTTCCTCGCATACAGCGCCACCGCTATTCGGGTGATATCGTGCAGTTTGCAACTTCGTAACAAGTTTGAACATGCAGGCACGCTCCCTGTCAAGCGGAATGCTGGCGTAGGTATTGTTGTAGTCCTATCACCTATCTATCAGCCTGTTCGAAATGGGCAAGGTGAAGGAACTTAATTTCGATCTGAAGGATGTTATTATAAATTTGGCTCTTAGAGGTTATTCTTTAAGAAAAATTGGACAAACATTCAATAAATCACACTCCCACAGTTCAATACATAGTAAACACATTTAGAGAGGAAGGTTCAACACAGAATGTAAATGTGATAAACGCTTTATTTTAAAAAGAGTGCGAGAAAACCCCCGACTAAGTGTTCCTCAGTTACGACCATTAGTAGAAAATGTTGCTGACAAGATGATGTCTAATCAAACTGTTCGACGGGCTTTGTGGAAGCATGGATATCATGACAATACCACGAAAGAGGTCTTATGTAGATAAGGTGAATCGCAGGAATATACTTTCACGAAAGAGCACATCCACAAGGACCAGGAATTTTGAGATAGTGTCATATGGTCAGAGTAGTCCAAGATTAATATATACGGGTCATATGGGATAAGTAGGGTCTGGAGAAAATCAAATAAAGACAATGATCACATTAACACAGTTCCAACAGTTAATCACAGTGATGGGTCATTAATGATTTGGGAGCTGTATGTCGTCCAAAGGTGTTGGTACCATCCAGTTTATTGATGGTATCATGGATGCATATTATGGTGGATCGAAAAACCGTTTTTTTCGAAATCGGTCTGCGGCTAGTGCTTAAAGTTTGTGGTTGGTGGTCCTTATAACCCATAAAAAATTCCAACTTGATCGGATAATATCTACAGGCTGCGCTTTTTAGTCAAAATTTTAAATTTTAATGAAAAAATGTCAAAAATTTGCAATTTTTCCTGGTGGGTTATCGATGTTTCTGGAGTGATTTAATGGCAAAACATTACATATATTGCTTGTATGTTGCTTAATATTAACGGTTTAGTGTGTTTGAATAAGGGAAAATGGTTTCTTAGATCGCCAAAATTCGTAAAAAAAGGCCAAATATACAGAAATGTTACGGATGTTGGGTAGGCAATAACCCGCTACAATTACTCGACCCCACCGACTTAAATTCACCAAAAAAAAATAAGGTAATAGGAAAGGAAGTAAACTGCAGTTCTTAGTTCATCGAAAAATCGACTATCCAGCACTCACCACGAGGACGTGGCTGCAATCGAGTGCCGCCCACCCACCCACCTAGGTAGACTGGCCTATTTAGGTTTTAAAGTCCGCTTTGGTATCAAACTTTGGTAATATTTTCCTGTCCTCCAATCGAGCTCTAATATAGCCATCTCGGGAGTCATAACCACATACAGCAATTGATGCAGCAGTTACATCTTTGACGCACCGTTTCACTGCCTGGCTATGGCACGGCAGGTCAAAAAAGTCTGCAGTTTTCCTAGGGTATCGTCTCTTCCTGCTGAGATCTCTTCTAAGTCTTCATTGGTAAGTAAGTGTGCTACTGGAGGCGATGTTATTTCTTCTTTTCCCCAGTACACTAAAATCTGTGTAATCTTTGGCATTAAAGTTAATCAGTGAGGGTGCAAATTTTCTAATGGTGTTGTTTGCTTGGCTTTGGCTTTTTCTTGCTTCCAGGATCTTCTTCGCCACGTTTTGACGCACATTTGGGTGACTGTCTGCCAACATACCAACAAGTATGTTTTCTGGATGCCCCCAGAAAGCATGATTTTGAAGACGTTCATAGAGAAAAGTCTTTAAATCCTTTGGTAAGTACTCCATTTTCTGTATGTTAGCCACAGATTTTTTGATGCATCCTTGATAGTTCTATTGCATTTTATGTAAAACCACATGGGAGCTGACTCTTGCAGGGCGCATCATTCGACTGTATGTAGCAACGTCAAATCCATCACCTGCTCTTAAGACACTGACAGAATTTGTCATTAAAGTTTACGCAGACAGTCACCCAAATGTGCATCAAATTTCAGTGAAGAAGATCCTGGAAGCAAGAAAAAGCCAAAGCCAAGCAAACAACACCATTAGAAAATTTGCACCCTCACTGATTAACTTTAATGCCAAAGATTACACAGATTTTAGTGTACTGGGGAAAAGAAGAAATAACATCGCCTCCAGTAGCACACTTACTTACCAATGAAGACTTAGAAGAGATCTCAGCAGGAAGAGACGATACCCTAGGAAAACTGCAGACTTTTTTGACCTGCCGTGCCATAGCCAGGCAGTGAAACGGTGCGTCAAAGATGTAACTGCTGCATCAATTGCTGTATGTGGTTATGACTCCCGAGATGGCTATATTAGAGCTCGATTGGAGGACAGGAAAATATTACCAAAGTTTGATACCAAAGCGGACTTTAAAACCTAAATAGGCCAGTCTACCTGTGTGGGTGGGTGGGCGGCACTCGATTGCAGCCACCTCCTCGTGGTGAGTGCTGGATAGTCGATTTTTCGATGAACTAAGAACTGCAGTTTACTTCCTTTCCTATTACCTTTTTTTTTTTTGGTGAATTTAAGTCGGTGGGGTCGAGTAATTGTAGCGGGTTATTGCCTACCCAACATCCGTAACATTTCTGTATATTTGGCCTTTTTTTACGAATTTTGGCGATCTAAGAAACCATTTTCCCTTATTCAAACACACTAAACCGTTAATATTAAGCAACATACAAGCAATATATGTAATGTTTTGCCATTAAATCACTCCAGAAACATCGATAACCCACCAGGAAAAATTGCAAATTTTTGACATTTTTTCATTAAAATTTAAAATTTTGACTAAAAAGCGCAGCCTGTAGATATTATCCGATCAAGTTGGAATTTTTTATGGGTTATAAAGACCACCAACCACAAACTTTAAGCACTAGCCGCAGACCGATTTCGAAAAAAAACGGTTTTTCGATCCACCCTAATGCATATGTCTATTTGGACATATTGAAGAAAAATGTAAAGCAGAGTGCCCAAAAAATGGACATGCCGCCTATCTACAGATTCCAACAAGACAATGACAGTAAGCATAAGGCGCTAGTTAATATGGAATGTTCCCAAACTACTACAAACACCAGCTCAAAGTCCAGACTTAAATCCCATTGAGCATATGGGCAATTTTGAAGAGGCGAGTCCAAACAAGAGTTGAAAACTGTTGGCAAGCCAAGTGGAATAAAATAAGCTCTGAAACATGTCGGAAACTGATTAATTCTATGACAAACAGGTGTCAAGCAGTAATTAACGCCAAAGGATAGGCATCAAAGTATTAGAACTGTTAGTCAATTTGTTCTGAATATACTTTTTTCTTTTATATTATTAAGTGTAGGAATAGAAAAGTTGTACAAAAAATGGCATGTTTCTCTTTCAGTTTCATTTAATTTATTATTGTAATTTGTTATACAGAATTTGGGTAAGATTTTATCAGTGATCAGAACGCTACATTTTAAAAGTAGCTTCGCTACAGCTACAGCTACTCTTCCAAAATGTAGCTTCGCTACAGCTACAACTACATTTACCAAAAAGTAGCTCGCTACGCTACTCCTGTTCGCTACTCGCTACTTCGCTACTTTTTGCGCTATTTCTGCATAAAAAAAATGAAAACAACCATATGGGTATTAAAAAAATCCCCTACTATAGATCCACCAACTCATCTGAAGCCCTAGCATGGGAGCAGTGGCGCTAGTGTCGCTAGTTAAAGCTACGGGGAAGCCTGTAGTTCGCATATTTTCCGAGGTTTCAGAAAGCTTTGTGGATCTATACTGGTAAATAGATTCTGTTATTTATTATCATGATTCCAGTCACTCGATAATTTTGATAGCAGTGTTACTTCTGTTACTTATTTTTACTATAGTTTTTGAGAATACCATACCTATGCAAGTGGCATATCAATTCAAATTTGATATATGAATATTGCAATTAGGGTGTTACCCAAATTAATGATTACAACTATACACAAATAAAATTTGGTAGAATTATGTATTCATGTTCACATCAACATATTTTTCTTTAGAATAAATATTTCATTTTTTATAGAGTGATATGAAGTCAGCATTTTGAATGAAAAGTACCTGGAGCACTTTAACTACAAAAGGGCCCCAGGTTCAATACCCAGTGGAGGCACATAGTGGTTAGGATCCAGTCTCGATCAGCTTATCTATGCATAAAATGGACTCAAAACGAAAACTAGGAAAAACGCCAAGTTGGGAGGATGAGATTCTCCATTCCCCCCACTGCTCATCATTCATCATTCTTCCTCGTTCTCACAATTAGCCGAAAGTGGCAGAAAGCGACTATAGATAAGAGAATAATTAAATAAACCATTCATCCTTCATTGTCATAATTGAGAGAAGTGGAAGAATAGGGCCTCCCCCATGACGCAGTGGTAGCGTCATTGCCTTGTAATCAAGGGGTCCCGGGTTCGATACCCGGTGGAGGCACAAGTGGTTCGGATCCCACTTTAAACTGTAGGTCCAGTCCCGATTAGCCTTACTGTGCATAAAGTGGACTTAAAACAGCAACTCAATCCAAGAAGTGGAAGAATAGATGAGGAGGTAAACAGAAGAGGATAAATGGATGGTGGACTATATCAAAGCGTTCGAAGATTAATATGGAACAGGGATGTACCTATGAAATGCAAGAAGGTAATATATAACACATACCATGTTCCAATAATTTCATATGGAGCAGAGACTTGGACAATGCCATAGAGAGACAAAGAAAAGATGCAGGCAGTGAAGATTAAATTTTTAAGGAGTTTTTTGAGGAAGCCTAGAAGGAATAGAATAAGGAATGTGGAGCTCCGACAGACAGTGGGTGTGGTGAAGCTTCAGGACAGGATACATCAGGCACAGATAAGGTGGTTCGGACACATGAAGAGGATGGATGCAGAACGACTACCAGTAAGAGCTTACCATGTACAAGGAGGGGGAATAAGGCCAAGGGGGAGACCAAGATGTCAGTGGAAAGAGCAGATAGTGGAGGTTGTTAGGAGAAGAGGACAAGATTGGAACACTGTGGAAAGAGAGGAGTGGTGGGAGACCAGAAAAATGGAGAGGCTTGACTTCTATGCCGACCCAGCCAGAGGCAGGAAACGGCGAAGGATGATGATGTCATGATTAGCAAAACTTACAGAAAAGTGACGCAAAAGTGGGAGAAATATATAAATTTGAAAACTATGTATATTAACTAAAGAAATACCTCCCCGATGGAGCAGTGGTAGCATCATTGCCTTGTATTCAAGGGGTCCTGGGTTCGATACCCGGTGGAGGCACATAGTGGTTCAGATCCCACTTTAAACTGTAGGTCCAGTCCGATTTACCTTACCGTGCATAAAGTGGACTTAAAACACCAAATCAATCAATCAATCAATTAACTAAAGAAAATTGTTGTTTCTGCAGGAAACATACATACTTTTTGCAATATGATAAAATTATTGAGGAAACTGTCGTGTAAACCTGAGTGTTCTAAACGTATTGTAATTTTAAAATTTGTGAACAAATACTATCGCGAAAATAATTGTAATTCCAGAAACTCTTATCATTCTTGTAACAATAGTTTATTGCTGGCGAGATCCTATATACTGACGATGATCAATGCTGTTAACGTACTGAGCCATTTATTGATGGCACTATTTCCTTGTCAGTGCAGTGGAAAATCCATCGCTCCTTTCTGCACTGCAAGTTGCGTCTTACACAGCAATTAATGACATTTTGGTGTCTCTTACACCATGGATGTCCACATGTTCCGGGGGTGATGCAAACGAGGCACTCTTTTCCAGTGGTGCATCAAACGAGCCATGTTTCTCCCCAAAATAGCGATGCAGCTCAAAAAACGTAGCTGTTAGCAGGAATATATTCATATATGTCAGTTAGTTATCTGGATATCTGAATTATTCAGATACTAATTAAATAAATTACGTAGATATCTATAATCTACAGTCTAGATAATCTGTATCTCCATGAAATAGACTGTCTTTATGAACCTCCTCCAAAATTAAGGGTTATTGTTGATTTTTTCTGACGCTGTTGCCACATTCAAAATTCATCTCAAAATGCTGAGTAAAAATGTAGCTGTAGCAAAATTTTCGCTACAACTACAGGAATTTTGTAGCTTCGCTACCGCTACAACTACCAGGTGGTTATAATTAAAGTGACGGTGTTCAGAGTGGTACAGCACGGGCTGTAATGAGAGTAGCAGTCTGAAACTTCGTAGATATGCTAATGAAGCAATGCGCTTGCGAATTATGCAACAAAAAAAAATAGTTCCAATTCTCGCCACCAGGGTGAAAAATGGCGCTGTAAGCAGTCAAAACGTGGAATTTTCCGTAACTCTGACGTCAAAGCCGGTGACATTGCCTAACCATTGTGTGCGCTCCCTGGTTGTTGTTGGTGACGCTTGTTGCTTTTTCCTTTAGTAATGTTCATGTAATTCGAATAGTGAAAATGTAGCGATATTTTATTACAAAGAGTATTGTTTTCTGCGATTTATAGTGTTTTTCCTGTAACTATACCAAGTTTTGACTGCTTACAGCGCCATTTTTACCCTGGTGGCGAGAATTGGAACTATTTTTTTTGTTGCATAATTCGCAAGCGCATTGCTTCATTAGCATATCTACGAAGTTTCAGACTGCTACTCTCATTACAGCCTGTGCTGTACCACTCTGAACACCGTCACTTTAATTATAACCACCTGGTACAATTTTCAAAATGTAGCGTCGCTACAGCTACAGCTACAAATTTTGTAGCTAGCTACAGTAGCGACGCTACAAGTAGCTCGCTACTTCTGACCACTGGATTTTATGTTCCTAATGATATTAGTTATTGAATTGTAAAGAAACAATTTCAAAAGAGTGCATTTCCTTTCAGATATTAAAGCATTTTCTTTGAAAATCCGTGTGTACGAATAAGAATGTTGCATACTGTATATTATATGAACTTTCTATTAAGTTTTTACAGCAGCTGGATTTAAATAAGGCTCTGTATGTGCTGAGAGTACAATAGTCCCAGAACTAAGCACCCTTTAGTTTCGACCAGTGGTGCCAATGGGGAGGGGGGGGGGGTGGGCAAGGCAGTTTACTTTCCTTTGAAAATAAAGTTCAGCATAGTGCTGGGGCAACTGCCTCACCCTAATCGCCGCCGCTGTTTTTGCCTGCAGCACTGGGGGACATGCAAGTATTGTACTTTATAAATACAATAGTTTCTTCAAATTTGGAAAAGTGTCCAGAATGGAGTGATGTACAGTTTGCCTTCAGAAATCCCTCCAATTTGTCTTCATTTCTTCCGGGACAAATGGGCCTGGTCAAAGCTAACTATTGTAAGTGGCAGCAGCCCTGTTCTGTCCCCACGGTTTTGATCTCCCATTTAAATACATGGGGAATTTGATGCCGAACGTGCTGCTATTAAATTAAATTGCAATTTTAATATCATCTTAACCTCAGAAATGATGTCTGAACATGATAGTTGAATAATCAGTGCTGTAAAAATAAGACTTTTGAAAAGACGATCGTCAATCGGAACTCCAAAAAGCCTTAAAATTTGCACAGCACTTCGTTACGTCACTTGCAATTTTCACAATTAAATTGATCTATTGCTGTGAATCCGGTAAAGAATAATGTACAGCGTGTCCACAAAAACACTCCTCGATTTTATTTGGTTATAAAATGAAAACTTTTTGCAATATGTTTGTAAGTATGGTGTCAGAAGGTGTAGTAACTCAAAATAATTTTGTTTATTCCCTACAGGTTGTGAAATTGACCCATTTTTCCGCTAGAGGGCAGTAAATTCAAGATGGCGCTTTCAAAACAGCAACGAAGTTGGTGTGTGTTACAATTTCACACAACAAAGAGTGTCGTGTCTGTTCAACGTTCGTTCAGGCGTAAATTTGGTGTGGAACCACCTTCGAACAAGTCCATTTTGAAGTGGTACAAGGATTTCGTCGAAGAAGGGTGCATCTGTGACAAGCGGAAAGGGCACTCTGGCCGACCAACAGTCCCACAGCAAGTTGTTGAGAGTGTGAGGGAAACCTTTGTTAGGAGCCCCAAAAAGTCAGTGCGCAGAGCGAGTATTGAACTACAAATCCCAAAAAGTACGATTAGCAAGGTGTTACGAAAACGCTTGCACTTTCAGCCATATAAACTGCAACTGGTGCAGAAGTTAAAACCTGAAGACCGTCCAAAGCGACAGCAGTTCTGTTCGGATCTCCAGCAGTTAATGGAAAATGATGACAATCTTCTGTCAAAGATAATTTTCAGTGATGAAGCAACCTCCCACCTGCATGGTAAGGTAAACAGACACAATGTGCGGATATGGGGATTGGAGAATCCCCACGCCACGCTGGAGATACAATGTGATTCTCCTAAGTGTAATGTGTTTTGTGCCATATCTGAACAGAGAGTATATGGTCCTCTTTTCTTTGAAGGTGAAACTGTGTCCGGCGACAGTTACTTGGATGTGTTACAAAACTGGTTGATGCCTCAACTTACTCAAGTAGGTGACTACCTTTTCCAACAAGATGGGGCACCACCGCACTGGCATCGTAACCTCCGTAACTTTCTCAATGAGGTCCTGCCAAACAGATGGATAGGTCGTGCTGGATGCCATGATCAGGTGTTTCTTCCCCAGATACAATGTGATTCTCCTAAGTGTAATGTGTTTTGTGCCATATCTGAACAGAGAGTATATGGTCCTCTTTTCTTTGAAGGTGAAACTGTGTCCGGCGACAGTTACTTGGATGTGTTACAAAACTGGTTGATGCCTCAACTTACTCAAGTAGGTGACTACCTTTTCCAACAAGATGGGGCACCACCGCACTGGCATCGTAACCTCCGTAACTTTCTCAATGAGGTCCTGCCAAACAGATGGATAGGTCGTGCTGGATGCCATGATCAGGTGTTTCTTCCCCATAGTGTTCATACCTCCCCTACCTGCATCCATTGAAATTCTGCAGGACAGAATCACAGAAGCTGTAAACACAATCATGCCCGATATGCTTTCCAGAGTCTGGAATGAGCTCGATTATCGCCTAGATGTTTGCCGTGTGACAGGTGGGGCACACATTGAGTGTCTGTAATGAAATTCAATCACATGAAACTTTATGAGTTTTTACACGTTTACCCAAAAAATGAACACAATATTCCTCAAAGTTTTAATTTTATAACCAAATAAAATCGAGGAGTGTTTTTGTGGACACGCTGTATAATAATTCCGCGCGACTGTACTTTTATTTTTATAGTTGTTTTTAATTACTGACTTTTTTTTTCATGTGATATCATACTTTTCCATGTAGCTAGTAAATATGGTCCTTTGTTTTATATACTCACATTTATCGTCAAGAAGAGTTATTACAAAAAATATTTTTTTCTTCTGTTTCATGTCTCGCAACCTCTAGGGCTATCTTATTTACAGGTATTATAGTTTTAAAATTGTTGTTACCAAGAAAAATGAGGACGAAAATACGAGGGGAGAATATCTGCTTAATACAATGAAAACATACGTTAATATTAAATTTTCGGATAGGGCATAATGTCAGTCATAGTGTATAATAATGTATATCATGCGTTTACGCACTTAATAGACGGTGTTAAAGGCGGAGCTACTGCGGAGCCCCGCTATGTTCTCTCTCTGTACTTCTGAAATTTCATATAATCCCAGAAATTCAACAGATAGTGTAGCTTATTTAAAGAATGGAATTACGAAACAGAAATCTGGTTTCCAAAAACATACCATAGTATGACAATGTCTGCACGGGCAACTTGACATTATGGGTCTCCTCCGAAGTACAGATTTAACTTACTCACAGATGGTCATCAATAGGAAAATTGTCTCATCTCATACAATTATAGCTATGCAGTTTATTGTAAACGTAGCCTCAATATGAAGTTGAAATAAGATCAGAGATAAATATCTCACATTGTCCACACCTCTTATGTTTTATTTTCAAAAGGACCCAAAAAAGTCAGGAGGTGGAGCTCAGGAGCAATTATACCTTTTGCCCTTAGGCCCAGTTGCCCTTATTCCGCCAAGGGTGTATACGGTGCTCGAAGTGAAAATTCCTAGCTGCAAATTTGCTTGTTCGATTTAGGGGATAGAAGGAAGGATCTTTACATGGATCAATGTGAAGACTGCAGAAGGTGGAGGAGGATGCTTTATGCAAATTATCCTAGCCAAGGGCAATGCTTTATGATTTTTTCTGAGCTTAGGGATACCATCCCCTGCGTCCTTTACACCCCCTTACACGTGCTCTTCGAGCACTGATGATCTATTAACAAAATGGTTCTTGTTTCATGAAAAGACTCAAAGAAATATGAGTGGTCTATCGAAAAGAAATGGCATCGTTAATACTATGAATAACACTGGCGTATGCTGAGTCTAAGATATGGACTATCTCACAACAATACGTGGTTCTAATCTATGAAGGAAGAATGAGACTATAATTAACTCGAGAATGGTAGCTAGGTTGCAAAACTTTTAAGAAATCAGGTTGCCAACTCATAAGAAGTCAGGTTGCCAACTCCTAAGAAATTAGATTGCTAACTTCAGAATCGCAATCATAACCTGATTGAAATGAGTATTTTCATTTACAGTTTCTAAGCTATTTATCTTTCTGTATTTCACTCTCTAGGCTTCAGGCTTCGCAGATAGCTTAGCTAGCCTGGAATATACGCCCCTGGAATAATAATATTCACATCCATTAGCATCAAAATTAAACACTGTGCCCGTGCGGCAACAACCTTTTTTTGGAAAGGAATTCTAGTCCTTACAATCGGCATTTCATGAGTGACACATTTTCAGAGAATGAAGTCCCATCACCGTTTTATTACACTGGGGAACAGTGAAATTGCGGCACAGTGTTTGAGAGCTAATTTAGGTCAATTTCATGCTTCTGAATAATGATATAATAATATATTTCCTGAATTGGCTCTAATTTATGAAATAAATGCAACTAAACTAAAATGGCGGAAACATAAGACATATATATATAAATGAAGTTCCAACAACAATTTAATATTTCTTTTTGTGATTACAATCATTATTATAAAAATAAATTTATATAGGCCTATGATTATAATAATTTTAAAAAATATGTACACAATGAAGTAACAAACTATGTGAAACGTTTTCTATACGATTTCCTGCTGTATTGATTTTTAGGACAATCCCTCTGTAAGCTCCAACAGTAGTCGGCCATCATGTGGCGATCCCTCCGTCCCTGGTACCTTTCTTCCATTATCCTTATACCCTGATGGAACCTTTCTCCCTGTTCTTCACTAAAATCACCAAGGTTCTCAGGGAATCTGTCAATGTGGCTATGTAGAAAATGTATCTTCACACTCATATTAGCTCCCAATTTCTCAAAATTTTTCAATATATTTCCAACTATATCACGGTAGTTTTCTGCTCTGTGATTTCCAAAAAGTTTTTGACGACGGACACAAAGCTTAGCCAGGCCTCAGATTCGATGTAAGACATGTAAGTTGTAAAATTCGCATCATTTATAAGTGTACGAATTTGTGGTGGTCCGTCAAAGATTCCTACCTTCAATTTTTCAATACTTAGTCCTGGAAAAGTGTGACATATATATTTGAAACAATCACCACTTGTATCTAAGGCCTTGACAAACTGTTTTATCAACCCAAGTTTAATATGCAGTGGCGGAAGGATGATTTGTCCCTATCTCTCAGCGGTTCATGAATGATATTAGCTTTTCCCACTAATATTTTCCCTTGGGGTCAAACTTTTATCGTCCAATGCTTTTCTCTAGCACGACTATCCCACAAACATAGGAAACAGGGATATTTTGTGTACCCACTTTGCTGTCCTAGTAAAATTTCACCATCTTGAAATCCACACACACGAGCCACTTACGTTCAGCATATTCAATTTTTTTCTAAAAACATTTTTATGTTTTGGTATTCGTCCTTAAGCTTTGTTGAGTGTCCGATATATTGCCTAGCAATGCTTCATAAGTTGCCTAGCAAGAATTTACTAATAAATAAATAAGTTTCTTAATGGGAATTTCAGCCCATTATCAAATTTTGATATTACCGAGAAAAGCGTAATTTTACCTCCTACATTTTCCATGGTGTGTTTATTTTTATAACTGGAGTCAATTCAACTGAACCAATCATACAATTGGCAATCACAGCTGTTTTGTGTGCTGAAACTGTTATTAAACTTTATGCCACAAAATAAAATCTTTTTTTTGTTCCCCAGTGTTATCTATCTGTCAAGATTGGAGTCCGTTGCTATTTCTTCGTAGCAGATTGCAATTGACCTTGTGATGTTAGGTCACCATCGGCAATCTAGAGGTCCCGTTCAACCCCCAAAACTGAAATGATAAGTTTGCTTCAATATATAACTCACTATAAAGCCTGGTTTACATTGGTCGAGTAGACGGGAGAGTAGCTGGAGCGAGTAGGGTCAAGCGAGCTACTCTCCCCGGAAAAGCAACTGAGGATAGCACTGGAGCCAGTAGGCTACTTGCTCCAGTAGTCAGGCCAGTCGAGTGGCTGTCCACGGAGGACAGCGACTCGACCAAGTTGTGTCCTCTACATCAATTTTTTCACTCGCCCATAAACTCGACCGACTTCTCGGTCAATGTGAATGCTTTCTGAGGACAGCATAGAGTCTGTGCTGTGTGAGTGTCCATGGAATTTGTGTCGATTATGGGAACAAACAAAATAAAATACGGGCGTATGATGCTTTAAGTGTAGGAGATGAGACGTGATGTATTTGTCGTAGGAGAAGTAACATTAAAAATAAGTAATTTGCGTTCTACAGAACCAAGAACGATCGAAAATAAAAAGAATCAAGGAAATTGGTTTTCTTTCCAGAAATGTCCCCGGGCATTATTGTATTCATTTCAGAACCTTTTTTGTTTTAAATCGCCAACGACGTCGATGGTTCATTCTGTGAAAAGAGCACCAAACAGCTGCAGCTACTATCCCACTTTGCTGGAGCCGAGTAGAAAGTGTGTAAACAGCTACTCGCCATAGAAGGGTCTAGTCAAGCAGACAGGCCAGTAACTCGTCCCAGTAACTCCCGCTCACTCGACCAATCGAAACCAACCTTTAGTATAAGAAGTGAAATGTGAGCGGCTCCGTGCGCCAGGCTTTGGGGGCTGCTTACTTCCCTTTAATCAATTTCTCCGAACAGTATTTATACATGTGTATTATATGTAACCTAATTAAAATAATAATAATAATAAAAACTTTGGAGTAAAAAATACAAATGATCACGAACAAAATATTTGGCTGTGTGAAGCCTCCCGCCTTTTCCAAAAAATAATTCTGTCTGTGCCACTGCGATGAAGCAAGAGAAAATATTTCTAATTTCTTCTCCCAGTTATTGATCAGAGATTCAGACCATTCTATTTTGGTTTCGAGAAACTGCCAGTGGCGTAGCTAGAGCATTTCGGGTGGGAACGCCAAGTCCGAAGGAAGGGTAGTTATTTACTTATGCAATTAGCCAACATAGGTATTGTCTATTTAAAATCACAGTCTCATCGTGTTTATTGCATGAAGTCAGCCGGGTTTCGATAAACATGATCCATGCTTGTTTTATCTAGAGAATGAGATGCCTCAGTGTGCAACAAATGCTTGGAGCACTGGTGTTTTATACCATTTTTAATTAGATTGCTCAAGTCAGAAACACCGTACACCATTCGGAGTATCTTGTTCCACACATAACACATGTGCAGCAAAACTGTATTTTATAATCAAGGAAACTTTTCGACATCACGCAAGTCATTAAAAAACCTACCTGAATCATAAGGCGCCTATAGAACAACAGTAGACTTCATTGTTGTGGATGATACAACTACTGATTGATTTGGTTTATTTTACTTCGCTTTCTACCACTTTTGGCTAATCGTAAATATGAATATGAGTGATGATATTGATGAAGTTGATGAAGAGACACTCACAAAGAAGAAACATGCGTAGGCCGGGATTCGAACCAGAAACCTCTGGCGTCCTAGCGCGCTGTGCAAAACACTCTGACTCGAAAGTGGGTGGATGATCCAACAATCGTACATTCTACTGACGTAACAGTGCCTATTAGTAATTCAGAGTTTCATACCACTGTTTATTGCATCTTGAGAATGCTGATAAACATTTTAATATAATTTTGTCCAGAGACCGTACGATGTTAAGAGTTTTGAAACGAATGCTAAACATTTCCATTGGCACAATATTAGGCAGTTAGATACTAACGAAAAAATATGTTTTTAAAGAAATAGTTTTGCGGGTTAGGTGGTAGAGTAGCCACAGGCTGAACTTCTATCATGAGGACTTTATTAACTTGTTTGACAGAAACTGTTTTGTTCTTTTAGTTTTTAATGCACTTCACTGTTCTTGCGATAAATTACACAATGCAGTGGTCATTCACACAGCACGAGCAGAGGCACGAGGTTTGTCTATGGGCACGAGCGCGAAAAACCGGGTAAGAATTCTACTTCTGTCGACTGCATCGGAAGGCAGGAAAGGTCACATAGGCCCTAGAACCAGAGATGGCCATTTGACTTCGGCCTCACGAGGCCCGGCCTCCGAGTTGAAGGTCGGCCTTCGGCCTCACATGGCCTCAGCCTCCGACCTCCAATTCGACCTCCGGTCTTACAGGGCCTCAGCCTCTGAACTTCATCTCGGCCACCAGCATCACACGGCCTCAGCCTCCGACTTTCAACTCAGCCTCCAACCTCAGAGGGCTTCAGCCTCCGAACTCCATCTCGGCCTCCGACCTCACACGGCCTCAGCCTCTGAGCTCAAATTCGACCTCCGGCCTCACACGGCTTCTGGAGGCCGAGGCTGAGGCTCAGGCCCGGTGTAACGGGGAATTAGGACTCCGTAGAAAAGTGACTGTACAGTCAATTTTCTACGGAGTCCAAATTCCCCGTTCTCTACAGAGAAAAATGACTGCCCTTTTCAGTTCCCGTCAACTAAGCAGGGGGTAAAATATCCCCGTAGAAAAATGACTGCCTGTCAATTCCCACTTAAAAGAGGGGGTACAAATTCCCCGTAGAAAAGTGACTGCCAATTAAATCCTGCTTATATTAGGAGGGGGTACAATTTCCCCGTAGAAAAGTGACTGCCCCCTTAAATACTGCTTATATTAGGAGGGGGTACAATTTCCCCCTAGAAAAGAGACTGCCCCCTTATATCCTGCTTATATTAGGAGGGGGTACAATTTCCCCGTAGAAAATTGACTGCCCCCTTATATCCTGCTTATATTAGGAGGGGGTACAAATTCCCCGTAGAAAAGTGACTGCCCCCTTAAATCCTGCTTATATTAGGAGGGGGTATAATTTCCCCGTAGAAAAGTGACTGCCCCTTTAAATCCTCCTAATATGAGAAGGGGGTACAATTTCCCCGTAGAAAAGTGACTGCCCCCTTATATCCTGCTTATATTAGGAGGGGGTACAAATTCCCCGTAAAAAAGTGATTGCACCCTTATATCCTGCTTATATTAGGAGGGGGTACAAATTCCCCGTAGAAAAGTGACTGCCCCCTTAAATCCTGCTTATATTAGGAGAAGGTATAATTTCCCCGTAGAAAAGTGACTGCCCCTTTAAATCCTGCTTATATTAGGAGGGGGTATAATTTCCCCGTAGAAAAGTGACTGCCCTATTAAATCCTGCTAATATGAGAAGGGGGTACAATTTCCCCTTAGAAAAGTGACTGCCCCCTTAAATCCTGCTTATATTAGGAGGGGGTACAATTTCCCCGTAGAAACGTGACTGCTCCTTTAAATTCTGCTTATATTAGGAGGGGGTACAATTTCCCCGTAGAAAAGTGACTGCCCCCTTAAATCCTGCTTATATTAGGAGGGGGTACAATTTCCCCGTAGAAAAGTGACTGCCCCTTTAAATCCTGCTTATATTAGGAGGGGGTACAATTTCACCGTAGAAAAGTGACTGCCCTATTAAATCCTGCTAATATGAGAAGGGGGTACAATTTCCCCGTAGAAAAGTGACTGCCCCCTTATATCCTGCTTATATTAGGAGGGGGTACAAATTCCCCGTAGAAAAATTGACAGCCCCTATAAATCCTGCTTATATTAGGAGGGGGTATAATTTCCCCGTAGAAAAGTGACTGCCCCTTTAAATCCTGCTTATATTAGGAGGGGGTATAATTTCCCCGTAGAAAAGTGACTGCCCTATTAAATCCTGCTAATATGAGAAGGAGGTACAATTTCCCCGTAGAAAAGTGACTGCCCTATTAAATCCTGCTAATATGAGAAGGGGGTACAACTTCCCGTAGAAAAGTGACTGCCCTATTAAATCCTGCTTATATTAGGAGGGGGTACAATTTCCCCGTAGAAAAGTGACTGCCCCCTTAAATCCTGCTTATATTAGGAGGGGGTATAATTTCCCCGTAGAAAAGTGACTGCCCCTTTAAATCCTGCTTATATTAGGAGGGGGTACAATTTCCCCGTAGAAAAGTGACTGCCCTATTAAATCCTGCTTATATGAGAAGGGGGTACAATTTCCCCGTAGAAAAGTGACTGCCCCCTTATATCCTGCTTATATTAGGAGGGGGTACAAATTCCCCGTAGAAAAAGTGACTGCCCCTATAAATCCTGCTTATATTAGGAGGGGGTACAAATTCCCCGTAGAAAAAGTGACTGCCCCTATAAATCCTGCTTATATTAGGAGGGGGTATAATTTCCCCGTAGAAAAGTGACTGCCCCCTTAAATCCTGCTTATATTAGGAGGGGGTATAATTTCCCCGTAGAAAAGTGACTGCCCTAATAAATCCTGCTAATATGAGAAGGAGGTACAATTTCCCCGTAGAAAAGTGACTGCCCTATTAAATCCTGCTAATATGAGGAGGGGGTACAATTTCCCCGTAGAAAAGTGACTGCCCCCTTATATCCTGCTTATATTAGGAGGGTTACAAATTCCCCGTAGAAAAGTGACTGCCCCCTTAAATCCTGCTTATATTAGGAGGGGGTATAATTTCCCCGTAGAAAAGTGACTGCCCCTTTAAATCCTGCTTATATTAAGAGGGGGTATAATTTCCCCGTAGAAAAGTGACTGCCCTATTAAATCCTGCTAATATGAGAAGGGGGTACAATTTCCCCTTAGAAAAGTGACTGCCCCCTTAAATCCTGCTTATATTAGGAGGGGGTACAATTTCCCCGTAGAAAAGTGACTGCCCTATTAAATCCTGCTAATATGAGGAGGGGGTACAATTTCCCCGTAGAAAAGTGACTGCCCCCTTATATCCTGCTTATATTAGGAGGGGGTACAATTTCCCCGTAGAAAAGTGACTGCCCCTTTAAATCCTGCTTATATTAGGAGGGGGTACAATTTCACCGTAGAAAAGTGACTGCCCTATTAAATCCTGCTAATATGAGAAGGGGGTACAATTTCCCCGTAGAAAAGTGACTGCCCCCTTATATCCTGCTTATATTAGGAGGGGGTACAAATTCCCCGTAGAAAAAGTGACAGCCCCTATAAATCCTGCTTATATTAGGAGGGGGTATAATTTCCCCGTAGAATAGTGACTGCCCCCTTAAATCCTGCTTATATTAGGAGGGGGTATAATTTCCCCGTAGAAAAGTGACTGCCCTATTAAATCCTGCTAACATGAGAAGGAGGTACAATTTCCCCGTAGAAAAGTGACTGCCCTATTAAATCCTGCTAATATGAGAAGGGGGTACAATTTTCCGTAGAAAAGTGACTGCCCTATTAAATCCTGCTTATATTAGGAGGGGGTACAATTTCCCCGTAGAAAAGTGACTGCCCCCTTAAATCCTGCTTATATTAGGAGGGGGTATAATTTCCCCGTAGAAAAGTGACTGCCCCTTTAAATCCTGCTTATATTAGGAGGGGGTACAATTTCCCCGTAGAAAAGTGACTGCCCTATTAAATCCTGCTTATATGAGAAGGGGGTACAATTTCCCCGTAGAAAAGTGACTGCCCCCTTATATCCTGCTTATATTAGGAGGGGGTACAAATTCCCCGTAGAAAAAGTGACTGCCCCTATAAATCCTGCTTATATTAGGAGGGGGTATAATTTCCCCGTAGAAAAGTGATTGCCCCCTTAAATCCTGCTTATATTAGGAGGGGGTATAATTTCCCCGTAGAAAAGTGACTGCCCTATTAAATCCTGCTAATATGAGAAGGAGGTACAATTTCCCCGTAGAAAAGTGACTGCCCTATTAAATCCTGCTAATATGAGAAGGGGGTACAATTTCCCCGTAGAAAAGTGACTGCCCCCTTATATCCTGCTTATATTAGGAGGGTTACAAATTCCCCGTAGAAAAGTGACTGCCCCTTTAAATCCTGCTTATATTAGGAGGGGGTATAATTTCCCCGTAGAAAAGTGACTGCCCCCTTAAATCCTGCTTATATTAGGAGTGGGTATAATTTCCACGTAGAAAAGTGACTGCCCCTTTAAATCCTGGTTATATTAGGAGGGGGTATAATTTCCAGGTAGAAAAGTGACTGCCCTATTAAATCCTGCTAATATGAGAAGGGGGTACAATTTCCCCGTAGAAAAGTGACTGCCCTATTAAATCCTGCTAATATGATAAGGGGTACAATTTCCCCGTAGAAAAATGACTGCCCCCTTATATCCTGCTTATATTAGGAGGGGGTACAAATTCCCCGTAGAAAAGTGACTGCCCCCTTAAATCCTGCTTATATTAGGAGGGGGTATAATTTCCCGTAGAAAAGTGACTGCCCCTTTAAATCCTGCTTATATTAGGAGGGGGTATAATTTCCCCGTAGAAAAGTGACTGCCCCTTTTAATCCTGCTTATATTAGGAGGGGGTATAATTTCCCCGTAGAAAACTGACTGCCCTATTAAATCCTGCTAATATGAGAAGGGCGTACAATTTCCCCGTAGAAAAGTGACTGCCCCCTTATATCCTGCTTATATTAGGAGGGGGTACAAATTCCCCGTAGAAAAGTCACTGCCCCCTTAAATCCTGCTTATATTAGGAGGGGGTATAATTTCCCCGTAGAAAAGTGACTGCCCCTTAAATCCTGCTTATATTAGGAGGGGGTATAATTTCCCCGTAGAAAAGTGACTGCCCCTTTAAATCCTGCTTATATTAGGAGGGGGTATAATTTCCCCGTAGAAAAGTGACTGCCCTATTAAATCCTGCTAATATGAGAAGGGGGTTCAATTTCCCCGTAGAAAAGTGACTGCCCCCTTATATCCTGCTTATATTAGGAGGGGGTACAAATTCCCCGTAGAAAAAGTGACTGCCCCTAGAGGCCAGCATAGTCTGCCTTTTACCTACCCACTGCCCGCTTGCCGCGAGGACAGGTATACCTGCTCGCCTGCCCACGGCAACGAGTCGACTTGCGTCTTTACCCGGGTTCTTGGTCTTCAAGGCGCTCTGCGCTTACAAGGTACCTGGGCATTCAACAAGACCCGGGCTCCTGCAAAACCTGCTGGAAGGAAACAGCCCTCCGGCAGCGTGTCGCTCCAGGTGTTTCATCACCACGTGGACGGCTGCAGCCAGTGTTGCCTACTTACGTAGCTACTAAATCCTACGAAGTCCTAGGAGGAGCTTCTCCTCCAAGGAGAATTTATATACTTAGCGATTTCAGTTCAGCGTAAGCAGTTTTTATCTTGTTGCCAGGAAATGCACGCAATATTACAGCTTCATTTATCTAAATGAATGATCGAGCAAACAAAAGTCTCCTCACTGAAAACTAATTGTTTTTCATTGCATGGTGCCTTAACCAGGCACGCAGTGGCGCAACCAGAGGGGGCAGGGTGCATTGCTCACAACCTTGGACGGAAATTGTCTAGCGGAGAGGTCAGGGTGGGGGTCAAACATTAAAGTACAAGTCTCATCAAGTTCAATGCCGTAGCAAAGGGGTAGCGGGAGTCGGCCCTGAGCGCCGAACGATCTAAGTGAGAAAAGTTTTAAAACAGAGACTGCTATGGCGGCCCGTGATATTATTTGCTATTAATGTTGGTTTGTTACGAGTTGGATGAATTGATTATGTAATACGTCGCTCCATGTGAAAAGAAAATATTGTAGATGGAAATTTTACATGCCATATGTATGTACATTCGGAATGCATTTATCATTCACTTTCTTTCTTTCAATAATAGTTTGTGTGCTTGTTTTCCATTATTAGCTAATGTGAAATTGACGTGTTGAAAAAAAATATTTCTAATCCTCTGTTTCAACACAAATGCGTGAGAACCGACTTCTACCCCCTTTTTGCGTGATTTATGAGGATAATAATGCCTTTCATGCTACTTTATTACTATTATTGTGATTGTTCTTGTTGTTACGTTTATCCAAGTACATGCCCCCCCCCCCAAACGAGGGCAACGGCAATGCCCCTGGCTGGCTACGGCCCTGGTGTTCACAGTAGAACAGTGTGTTGTTTGACTCGCGACCTCAGCGTCGAACGTGACATGTTTCAGTCCTGCCCTATATCACTATATATACATATATTGGTTGTTTACGACATATACTTATGGATCCTGTGCCACGGAAAACCTATTTCAATGTGTGTGTGTGTGGGGGGGGGTTAGCAACATTCGTAAATCTCATTTCATTGGTGATGTGGCTTACGAAGCTTTGAGTTCCCTTTTTTTAAGTAGTGACAATCTATTGCAGTTGGCAACACTGCAGAACGGTGTGGGCCAGGTGCAGTTTCTACTCGAAGCAACTACGTCATGCAGAGGGAGGGGTCTGCAGTTGATGAAAAGAACGAACTGAGACCTACTAGGTATCGTAAGACTGCGGGTACCCGGCGGGTCTACAATGCCTGCCAGGAACGATCTGGGCAGGTGGGCAGACAAGCTGCTCAAGCGAGGATGTTGCGCAGGTTGCATGGCATTTCAGGAGCGATGTCTCGCGAACGGGTCTGCTCCAGGTCTTGTGCAGGCCTCTGACTGCCCCTATAAATCCTGCTTATATTAGGAGGGGGTATAATTTCCCCGTAGAAAAGTGACTGCCCCCTTAAATCCTGCTTATATTAGGAGGGGGTATAATTTCCCCGTAGAAAAGTGACTGCCCCCTTAAATCCTGCTTATATTAGGAGGGGGTATAATTTCCCCGTAGAAAAGTGACTGCCCTATTAAATCCTGCTAATATGAGAAGGAGGTACAATTTCCCCGTAGAAAAGTGACTGCCCCCTTATATCCTGCTTATATTAGGAGGGGGTACAATTTCCTCGTAGAAAAGTGACTGCCCTATTAAATCCTGCTAATTTGAGAAGGGGGTACTATTTCCCCGTAGAAAAGTGACTGCCCCCTTATATCCTGCTTATATTAGGTGGGGGTACAAATTCCCCGTAGAAAAGTAGTAGTGGTGTGTGACCGTTTGACAGCCATCAATTGAGGTTCAAAAATACCTCAAAAACTCACTTTCTCTCCACGTTCCGCGCCTCATTTATTGCGCTGACGATGTTTCACAGCGAAGAAAACAGCACCAAAACATCAAAAACTCACTTTACTCATTTGAGGTTCACCAAAACCTCAAAAAACTCATTTTTATTAATTGAGGTTCACCAAAACCTCAAAACCTCACTTTCTCTCCACGTTCCGCGCATTCATTTGTTGCGCTGACACAGCGTGATGAGTAAATAATGTACTCTCTCATCCTTGAAGGATGAATGCACCTTATCGTAATTTTCCAAGTCCCGGTCAAATGTTTATATATATCGTGACCTTTGTAAACCTACCTCTTTCGGGAACGATGTGCCACACACACAGGCGCGCGCGCGCGCCTGTATTGTGACGCAAGCAAACAAACAAAATAATAATTGTTTTTTTTCAACATGTATGTAATGCGATTTAGGAGGAAGAGTGGGGCCAAATTTTTTGAACTTACGGCTGGAAAAATGTTTTTCTATGACATGTTTTCGTTCGAGGCAAATTCGTAGGTAGATATTGTTAAATAAACATTAATATTGTATATATATATATATATATACTTATTGTATTTAGTTTTTTTCGGTATCGAAAAGGGACTGTCATATCGTATTTGAAAAAAAAATATTACGCTTTTGCCTGTGGATATCTAGAAAAACCACAATTTCGTTCCCTCTCTATCTGCGTGTGCTATCAACGTTGACACAATGACACAAATTCAACAATACGTAGGCCTTGGGACGACGGAAGTTATACTTCCTGGTTGTTTTTTTTTCAATAGCCGAACGATAGAATTCCCTACTGACGTATACAATTTGTTTTGTTTATATTTCAATACACATGATGCTTAGGTTACAGCAGGTTGTTAACATCAGCTCTGGCAACTGTTGAGAAATAGTGACGTCAGTTAGCAGCATAGGTAGCAGTGATGCGATGCGATGCATTAACTTGTGAATTTTCGAACTCGCAAAATGATGTGGCTGAAATGTAGGGGAAGAATTTTCTAGAGAAGATTGTCTCGGATTTCTATTGGTCCACGTTGCGTTGGCTAACATTTCACTTTTGACCTCATTAGAAAACCGTATAAAACTTAAAGCGCTAGTGTAGAAAGTTCTATTTTATTTTGAACGTCAGTGAAGAGCATTTCCGCAGGATTTTCCAAAAGTAAGTAACTTTGTTTCTTAGCTTGCATGAGTTGGCTTTGATTTATAAGTATGGCATTGCTTTTGTGAGTTGATTCTTGAAACTAGCCTAACAGATATAAGAGATTGTGGAAGGAAGGTAACTTCCTGAAAAACCAAACAGCTCTTATGTATTGTGGAAGAAAATATACTCACAAAACATTCCCCGTAGAAAAGTGACTGCCCCTTTAAATCCTGCTTATATTAGGAGGGGGTATAATTTCCCCGTAGAAAAGTGACTGCCCTATTAAATCCTGCTAATATGAGAAGGGGGTACAATTTCCCCGTAGAAAAGTGACTGCCCTATTAAATCCTGCTAATATGATAAGGGGTACAATTTCCCCGTAGAAAAATGACTGCCCCCTTATATCCTGCTTATATTAGGAGGGGGTACAAATTCCCCGTAGAAAAGTGACTGCCCCCTTAAATCCTGCTTATATTAGGAGGGGGTATAATTTCCCGTAGAAAAGTGACTGCCCCTTTAAATCCTGCTTATATTAGGAGGGGGTATAATTTCCCCGTAGAAAAGTGACTGCCCCTTTAAATCCTGCTTATATTAGGAGGGGGTATAATTTCCCCGTAGAAAAGTGACTGCCCTATTAAATCCTGCTAATATGAGAAGGGCGTACAATTTCCCCGTAGAAAAGTGACTGCCCCCTTATATCCTGCTTATATTAGGAGGGGGTACAAATTCCCCGTAGGAAAGTCACTGCCCCCTTAAATCCTGCTTATATTAGGAGGGGGTATAATTTCCCCGTAGAAAAGTGACTGCCCCTTAAATCCTGCTTATATTAGGAGGGGGTATAATTTCCCCGTAGAAAAGTGACTGCCCCTTTAAATCCTGCTTATATTAGGAGGGGGTATAATTTCCCCGTAGAAAAGTGACTGCCCTATTAAATCCTGCTAATATGAGAAGGGGGTTCAATTTCCCCGTAGAAAAGTGACTGCCCCCTTATATCCTGCTTATATTAGGAGGAGGTACAAATTCCCCGTAGAAAAAGTGACTGCCCCTAGAGGCCAGCATAGTCTGCCTTTTACCTACCCACTGCCCGCTTGCCGCGAGGACAGGTATACCTGCTCGCCTGCCCACGGCAACGAGTCGACTTGCGTCTTTACCCGGGTTCTTGGTCTTCAAGGCGCTCTGCGCTTACAAGGTACCTGGGCATTCAACAAGACCCGGGCTCCTGCAAAACCTGCTGGAAGGAAACAGCCCTCCGGCAGCGTGTCGCTCCAGGTGTTTCATCACCACGTGGACGGCTGCAGCCAGTGTTGCCTACTTACGTAGCTACTAAATCCTACGAAGTCCTAGGAGGAGCTTCTCCTCCAAGGAGAATTTATATACTTAGCGATTTCAGTTCAGCGTGAGCAGTTTTTATCTTGTTGCCAGGAAATGCACGCAATATTACAGCTTCATTTATCTAAATGAATGATCGAGCAAACAAAAGTCTCCTCACTGAAAACTAATTGTTTTTCATTGCATGGTGCCTTAACCAGGCACGCAGTGGCGCAACCAGAGGGGGCAGGGTGCATTGCTCACAACCTTGGACGGAAATTGTCTAGCGGAGAGGTCAGGGTGGGGGTCAAACATTAAAGTACAAGTCTCATCAAGTTCAATGCCGTAGCAAAGGGGTAGCGGGAGTCGGCCCTGAGCGCCGAACGATCTAAGTGAGAAAAGTTTTAAAACAGAGACTGCTATGGCGGCCCGTGATATTATTTGCTATTAATGTTGGTTTGTTACGAGTTGGATGAATTGATTATGTAATACGTCGCTCCATGTGAAAAGAAAATATTGTAGATGGAAATTTTACATGCCATATGTATGTACATTCGGAATGCATTTATCATGCACTTTCTTTCTTTCAATAATAGTTTGTGTGCTTGTTTTCCATTATTAGCTAATGTGAAATTGACGTGTTGAAAAAAAATATTTCTAATCCTCTGTTTCAACACAAATGCGTGAGAACCGACTTCTACCCCCTTTTTGCGTGATTTATGAGGATAATAATGCCTTTCATGCTACTTTATTACTATTATTGTGATTGTTCTTGTTGTTACGTTTATCCAAGTACTTCCCCCCCCCAAACGAGGGCAACGGCAATGCCCCTGGCTGGCTACGGCCCTGGTGTTCACAGTAGAACAGTGTGTTGTTTGACTCGCGACCTCAGCGTCGAACGTGACATGTTTCAGTCCTGCCCTATATCACTATATATACATATATTGGTTGTTTACGACATATACTTATGGATCCTGTGCCACGGAAAACCTATTTCAATGTGTGTGTGTGTGGGGGGGGGGTAGCAACATTCGTAAATCTCATTTCATTGGTGATGTGGCTTACGAAGCTTTGAGTTCCCTTTTTTTAAGTAGTGACAATCTATTGCAGTTGGCAAGACTGCAGAACGGTGTGGGCCAGGTGCAGTTTCTACTCGAAGCAACTACGTCATGCAGAGGGAGGGGTCTGCAGTTGATGAAAAGAACGAACTGAGACCTACTAGGTATCGTAAGACTGCGGGTACCCGGCGGGTCTACAATGCCTGCCAGGAACGATCTGGGCAGGTGGGCAGACAAGCTGCTCAAGCGAGGATGTTGCGCAGGTTGCATGGCATTTCAGGAGCGATGTCTCGCGAACGGGTCTGCTCCAGGTCTTGTGCAGGCCTCTGACTGCCCCTATAAATCCTGCTTATATTAGGAGGGGGTATAATTTCCCCGTAGAAAAGTGACTGCCCCCTTAAATCCTGCTTATATTAGGAGGGGGTATAATTTCCCCGTAGAAAAGTGACTGCCCTATTAAATCCTGCTAATATGAGAAGGAGGTACAATTTCCCCGTAGAAAAGTGACTGCCCCCTTATATCCTGCTTATATTAGGAAGGGGTACAATTTCCTCGTAGAAAAGTGACTGCCCTATTAAATCCTGCTAATTTGAGAAGGGGGTACTATTTCCCCGTAGAAAAGTGACTGCCCCCTTATATCCTGCTTATATTAGGTGGGGGTACAAATTCCCCGTAGAAAAGTAGTAGTGGTGTGTGACCGTTTGACAGCCATCAATTGAGGTTCAAAAATACCTCAAAAACTCACTTTCTCTCCACGTTCCGCGCCTCATTTATTGCGCTGACGATGTTTCACAGCGAAGAAAACAGCACCAAAACATCAAAAACTCACTTTACTCATTTGAGGTTCACCAAAACCTCAAAAAACTCATTTTTATTAATTGAGGTTCACCAAAACCTCAAAACCTCACTTTCTCTCCACGTTCCGCGCATTCATTTGTTGCGCTGACACAGCGTGATGAGTAAATAATGTACTCTCTCATCCTTGAAGGATGAATGCACCTTATCGTAATTTTCCAAGTCCCGGTCAAATGTTTATATATATCGTGACCTTTGTAAACCTACCTCTTTCGGGAACGATGTGCCACACACACAGGCGCGCGCGCGCGCCTGTATTGTGACGCAAGCAAACAAACAAAATAATAATTGTTTTTTTTTCAACATGTATGTAATGCGATTTAGGATGAAGAGTGGGGCCAAATTTTTTGAACTTACGGCTGGAAAAATGTTTTTCTATGACATGTTTTCGTTCGAGGCAAATTCGTAGGTAGATATTGTTAAATAAACATTAATATTGTATATATATATATATATATATATATATATATATATATATATATATATATATACTTATTGTATTTAGTTTTTTTCGGTATCGAAAAGGGACTGTCATATCGTATTTGAAAAAAAAATATTACGCTTTTGCCTGTGGATATCTAGAAAAACGACAATTTCGTTCCCTCTCTATCTGCGTGTGCTATCAACGTTGACACAATGACACAAATTCAACAATACGTAGGCCTTGGGACGACGGAAGTTATACTTCCTGGTTGTTTTTTTTTCAATAGCCGAACGATGGAATTCCCTACTGACGTATACAATTTGTTTTGTTTATATTTCAATACACATGATGCTTAGGTTACAGCAGGTTGTTAACATCAGCTCTGGCAACTGTTGAGAAATAGTGACGTCAGTTAGCAGCATAGGTAGCAGTGATGCGATGCGATGCATTAACTTGTGAATTTTCGAACTCGCAAAATGATGTGGCTGAAATGTAGGGGAAGAATTTTCTAGAGAAGATTGTCTCGGATTTCTATTGGTCCACGTTGCGTTGGCTAACATTTCACTTTTGACCTCATTAGAAAACCGTATAAAACTTAAAGCGCTAGTGTAGAAAGTTCTATTTTATTTTGAACGTCAGTGAAGAGCATTTCCGCAGGATTTTCCAAAAGTAAGTAACTTTGTTTCTTAGCTTGCATGAGTTGGCTTTGATTTATAAGTATGGCATTGCTTTTGTGAGTTGATTCTTGAAACTAGCCTAACAGATATAAGAGATTGTGGAAGGAAGGTAACTTCCTGAAAAACCAAACAGCTCTTATGTATTGTGGAAGAAAATATACTCACAAAACATTCCCCGTAGAAAAGTGACTGCCCCTTTAAATCCTGCTTATATTAGGAGGGGGTATAATTTCCCCGTAGAAAAGTGACTGCCCTATTAAATCCTGCTAATATGAGAAGGGGGTACAATTTCCCCGTAGAAAAGTGACTGCCCTATTAAATCCTGCTAATATGATAAGGGGTACAATTTCCCCGTAGAAAAATGACTGCCCCCTTATATGCTGCTTATATTAGGAGGGGGTACAAATTCCCCGTAGAAAAGTGACTGCCCCCTTAAATCCTGCTTATATTAGGAGTGGGTATAATTTCCCCGTAGAAAAGTGACTGCCCCTTTAAATCCTGCTTATATTAGGAGGGGGTATAATTTCCCCGTAGAAAAGTGACTGCCCCTTTAAATCCTGCTTATATTAGGAGGGGGTATAATTTCCCCGTAGAAAAGTGACTGCCCTATTAAATCCTGCTAATATGAGAAGGGCGTACAATTTCCCCGTAGAAAAGTGACTGCCCCCTTATATCCTGCTTATATTAGGAGGGGGTACAAATTCCCCGTAGAAAAGTCACTGCCCCCTTAAATCCTGCTTATATTAGGAGGGGGTGTAATTTCCCCGTAGAAAAGTGACTGCCCCTTCAATCCTGCTTATATTAGGAGGGGGTATAATTTCCCCGTAGAAAAGTGACTGCCCCTTTAAATCCTGCTTATATTAGGAGGGGGTATAATTTCCCCGTAGAAAAGTGACTGCTTTATTAAATCCTGCTAATATGAGAAGGGGGTACAATTTCCCCGTAGAAAAGTGACTGCCCCCTTATATCCTGCTTATATTAGGAGGGGGTACAAATTCCCCGTAGAAAAAGTGACTGCCCCTAGAGGCCAGCATAGTCTGCCTTTTACCTACCCACTGCCCGCTTGCCGCGAGGACAGGTATACCTGCTCGCCTGCCCACGGCAACGAGTCGACTTGCGTCTTTACCCGGGTTCTTGATCTTCAAGGCGCTCTGCGCTTAGAAGGTACCTGGGCATTCAACAAGACCCGGGCTCCTGCAAAACCTGCTGGAAGGAAACAGCCCTCCGGCAGCGTGTCGCTCCAGGTGTTTCATCACCACGTGGACGGCTGCAGCCAGTGTTGCCTACTTACGTAGCTACTAAATCCTACGAAGTCCTAGGAGGAGCTTCTCCTCCAAGGAGAATTTATATACTTAGCGATTTCAGTTCAGCGTAAGCAGTTTTATCTTGTTGCCAGGAAATGCACGCAATATTACAGCTTCATTTATCTAAATGAATGATCGAGCAAACAAAAGTCTCCTCACTGAAAACTAATTGTTTTTCATTGCATGGTGCCTTAACCAGGCACGCAGTGGCACAACCAGAGGGGGCAGGGTGCATTGCTCACAACCTTGGACGGAAATTGTCTAGCGGAGAGGTCAGGGTGGGGGTCAAACATTAAAGTACAAGTCTCATCAAGTTCAATGCCGTAGCAAAGGGGTAGCGGGAGTCGGCCCTGAGCGCCGAACGATCTAAGTGAGAAAAGTTTTAAAACAGAGACTGCTATGGCGGCCCGTGATATTATTTGCTATTAATGTTGGTTTGTTACGAGTTGGATGAATTGATTATGTAATACGTCGCTCCATGTGAAAAGAAAATATTGTAGATGGAAATTTTACATGCCATATGTATGTACATTCGGAATGCATTTATCATGCACTTTCTTTCTTTCAATAATAGTTTGTGTGCTTGTTTTCCATTATTAGCTAATGTGAAATTGACGTGTTGAAAAAAAATATTTCTAATCCTCTGTTTCAACACAAATGCGTGAGAACCGACTTCTACCCCCTTTTTGCGTGATTTATGAGGATAATAATGCCTTTCATGTTACTTTATTACTATTATTGTGATTGTTCTTGTTGTTACGTTTATCCAAGTACTTGCCCCCCCCCAAACGAGGGCAACGGCAATGCCCCTGGCTGGCTACGGCCCTGGTGTTCACAGTAGAACAGTGTGTTGTTTGACTCGCGACCTCAGCGTCGAACGTGACATGTTTCAGTCCTGCCCTATATCACTATATATACATATATTGGTTGTTTACGACATATACTTATGGATCCTGTGCCACGGAAAACCTATTTCAATGTGTGTGTGTGTGGGGGGGGGGTAGCAACATTCGTAAATCTCATTTCATTGGTGATGTGGCTTACGAAGCTTTGAGTTCCCTTTTTTTAAGTAGTGACAATCTATTGCAGTTGGCAACACTGCAGAACGGTGTGGGCCAGGTGCAGTTTCTACTCGAAGCAAGTACGTCATGCAGAGGGAGGGGTCTGCAGTTGATGAAAAGAACGAACTGAGACCTACTAGGTATCGTAAGACTGCGGGTACCCGGCGGGTCTACAATGCCTGCCAGGAACGATCTGGGCAGGTGGGCAGACAAGCTGCTCAAGCGAGGATGTTGCGCAGGTTGCATGGCATTTCAGGAGCGATGTCTCGCGAACGGGTCTGCTCCAGGTCTTGTGCAGGCCTCTGACTGCCCCTATAAATCCTGCTTATATTAGGAGGGGGTATAATTTCCCCGTAGAAAAGTGACTGCCCCCTTAAATCCTGCTTATATTAGGAGGGGGTATAATTTCCCCGTAGAAAAGTGACTGCCCTATTAAATCCTGCTAATATGAGAAGGAGGTACAATTTCCCCGTAGAAAAGTGACTGCCCCCTTATATCCTGCTTATATTAGGAGGGGGTACAATTTCCTCGTAGAAAAGTGACTGCCCTATTAAATCCTGCTAATTTGAGAAGGGGGTACTATTTCCCCGTAGAAAAGTGACTGCCCCCTTATATCCTGCTTATATTAGGTGGGGGTACAAATTCCCCGTAGAAAAGTAGTAGTGGTGTGTGACCGTTTGACAGCCATCAATTGAGGTTCAAAAATACCTCAAAAACTCACTTTCTCTCCACGTTCCGCGCCTCATTTATTGCGCTGACGATGTTTCACAGCGAAGAAAACAGCACCAAAACATCAAAAACTCACTTTACTCATTTGAGGTTCACCAAAACCTCAAAAAACTCATTTTTATTAATTGAGGTTCACCAAAACCTCAAAACCTCACTTTCTCTCCACGTTCCGCGCATTCATTTGTTGCGCTGACACAGCGTGATGAGTAAATAATGTACTCTCTCATCCTTGAAGGATGAATGCACCTTATCGTAATTTTCCAAGTCCCGGTCAAATGTTTATATATATCGTGACCTTTGTAAACCTACCTCTTTCGGGAACGATGTGCCACACACACAGGCGCGCGCGCGCGCCTGTATTGTGACGCAAGCAAACAAACAAAATAATAATTGTTTTTTTTCAACATGTATGTAATGAGATTTAGGAGGAAGAGTGGGGCCAAATTTTTTGAACTTACGGCTGGAAAAATGTTTTTCTATGACATGTTTTCGTTCGAGGCAAATTCGTAGGTAGATATTGTTAAATAAACATTAATATTGTATATATATATATATATATATACTTATTGTATTTAGTTTTTTTCGGTATCGAAAAGGGACTGTCATATCGTATTTGAAAAAAAAATATTACGCTTTTGCCTGTGGATATCTAGAAAAACCACAATTTCGTTCCCTCTCTATCTGCGTGTGCTATCAACGTTGACACAATGACACAAATTCAACAATACGTAGGCCTTGGGACGACGGAAGTTATACTTCCTGGTTGTTTTTTTTTCAATAGCCGAACGATGGAATTCCCTACTGACGTATACAATTTGTTTTGTTTATATTTCAATACACATGATGCTTAGGTTACAGCAGGTTGTTAACATCAGCTCTGGCAACTGTTGAGAAATAGTGACGTCAGTTAGCAGCATAGGTAGCAGTGATGCGATGCGATGCATTAACTTGTGAATTTTCGAACTCGCAAAATGATGTGGCTGAAATGTAGGGGAAGAATTTTCTAGAGAAGATTGTCTCGGATTTCTATTGGTCCACGTTGCGTTGGCTAACATTTCACTTTTGACCTCATTAGAAAACCGTATAAAACTTAAAGCGCTAGTGTAGAAAGTTCTATTTTATTTTGAACGTCAGTGAAGAGCATTTCCGCAGGATTTTCCAAAAGTAAGTAACTTTGTTTCTTAGCTTGCATGAGTTGGCTTTGATTTATAAGTATGGCATTGCTTTTGTGAGTTGATTCTTGAAACTAGCCTAACAGATATAAGAGATTGTGGAAGGAAGGTAACTTCCTGAAAAACCAAACAGCTCTTATGTATTGTGGAAGAAAATATACTCACAAAACATTCCCCGTAGAAAAGTGACTACCCCTTTAAATCCTGCTTATATTAGGAGGGGGTATAATTTCCCCGTAGAAAAGTGACTGCCCTATTAAATCCTGCTAATATGAGAAGGGGGTACAATTTCCCCGTAGAAAAGTGACTGCCCTATTAAATCCTGCTAATATGATAAGGGGTACAATTTCCCCGTAGAAAAATGACTGCCCCCTTATATCCTGCTTATATTAGGAGGGGGTACAAATTCCCCGTAGAAAAGTGACTGCCCCCTTAAATCCTGCTTATATTAGGAGTGGGTATAATTTCCCCGTAGAAAAGTGACTGCCCCTTTAAATCCTGCTTATATTAGGAGGGGGTATAATTTCCCCGTAGAAAAGTGACTGCCCCTTTAAATCCTGCTTATATTAGGAGGGGGTATAATTTCCCCGTAGAAAAGTGACTGCCATATTAAATCCTGCTAATATGAGAAGGGCGTACAATTTCAACGTAGAAAAGTGACTGCCCCCTTATATCCTGCTTATATTAGGAGGGGGTACAAATTCCCCGTAGGAAAGTCACTGCCCCCTTAAATCCTGCTTATATTAGGAGGGGGTATAATTTCCCCGTAGAAAAGTGACTGCCCCTTAAATCCTGCTTATATTAGGAGGGGGTATAATTTCCCCGTAGAAAAGTGACTGCCCCTTTAAATCCTGCTTATATTAGGAGGGGGTATAATTTCCCCGTAGAAAAGTGACTGCCCTATTAAATCCTGCTAATATGAGAAGGGGGTTCAATTTCCCCGTAGAAAAGTGACTGCCCCCTTATATCCTGCTTATATTAGGAGGAGGTACAAATTCCCCGTAGAAAAAGTGACTGCCCCTAGAGGCCAGCATAGTCTGCCTTTTACCTACCCACTGCCCGCTTGCCGCGAGGACAGGTATACCTGCTCGCCTGCCCACGGCAACGAGTCGACTTGCGTCTTTACCCGGGTTCTTGGTCTTCAAGGCGCTCTGCGCTTACAAGGTACCTGGGCATTCAACAAGACCCGGGCTCCTGCAAAACCTGCTGGAAGGAAACAGCCCTCCGGCAGCGTGTCGCTCCAGGTGTTTCATCACCACGTGGACGGCTGCAGCCAGTGTTGCCTACTTACGTAGCTACTAAATCCTACGAAGTCCTAGGAGGAGCTTCTCCTCCAAGGAGAATTTATATACTTAGCGATTTCAGTTCAGCGTAAGCAGTTTTTATCTTGTTGCCAGGAAATGCACGCAATATTACAGCTTCATTTATCTAAATGAATGATCGATCAAACAAAAGTCTCCTCACTGAAAACTAATTGTTTTTCATTGCATGGTGCCTTAACCAGGCACGCAGTGGCGCAACCAGAGGGGGCAGGGTGCATTGCTCACAACCTTGGACGGAAATTGTCTAGCGGAGAGGTCAGGGTGGGGGTCAAACATTAAAGTACAAGTCTCATCAAGTTCAATGCCGTAGCAAAGGGGTAGCGGGAGTCGGCCCTGAGCGCCGAACGATCTAAGTGAGAAAAGTTTTAAAACAGAGACTGCTATGGCGGCCCGTGATATTATTTGCTATTAATGTTGGTTTGTTACGAGTTGGATGAATTGATTATGTAATACGTCGCTCCATGTGAAAAGAAAATATTGTAGATGGAAATTTTACATGCCATATGTATGTACATTCGGAATGCATTTATCATGCACTTTCTTTCTTTCAATAATAGTTTGTGTGCTTGTTTTCCATTATTAGCTAATGTGAAATTGACGTGTTGAAAAAAAATATTTCTAATCCTCTGTTTCAACACAAATGCGTGAGAACCGACTTCTACCCCCTTTTTGCGTGATTTATGAGGATAATAATGCCTTTCATGCTACTTTGTTACTATTATTGTGATTGTTCTTGTTGTTACGTTTATCCAAGTACTTGCCCCCCCCCAAACGAGGGCAACGGCAATGCCCCTGGCTGGCTACGGCCCTGGTGTTCACAGTAGAACAGTGTGTTGTTTGACTCGCGACCTCAGCGTCGAACGTGACATGTTTCAGTCCTGCCCTATATCACTATATATACATATATTGGTTGTTTACGACATATACTTATGGATCCTGTGCCACGGAAAACCTATTTCAATGTGTGTGTGTGGGGGGGGGGGGTAGCAACATTCGTAAATCTCATTTCATTGGTGATGTGGCTTACGAAGCTTTGAGTTCCCTTTTTTTAAGTAGTGACAATCTATTGCAGTTGGCAAGACTGCAGAACGGTGTGGGCCAGGTGCAGTTTCTACTCGAAGCAACTACGTCATGCAGAGGGAGGGGTCTGCAGTTGATGAAAAGAACGAACTGAGACCTACTAGGTATCGTAAGACTGCGGGTACCCGGCGGGTCTACAATGCCTGCCAGGAACGATCTGGGCAGGTGGGCAGACAAGCTGCTCAAGCGAGGATGTTGCGCAGGTTGCATGGCATTTCAGGAGCGATGTCTCGCGAACGGGTCTGCTCCAGGTCTTGTGCAGGCCTCTGACTGCCCCTATAAATCCTGCTTATATTAGGAGGGGGTATAATTTCCCCGTAGAAAAGTGACTGCCCCCTTAAATCCTGCTTATATTAGGAGGGGGTATAATTTCCCCGTAGAAAAGTGACTGCCCTATTAAATCCTGCTAATATGAGAAGGAGGTACAATTTCCCCGTAGAAAAGTGACTGCCCCCTTATATCCTGCTTATATTAGGAGGGGGTACAATTTCCTCGTAGAAAAGTGACTGCCCTATTAAATCCTGCTAATTTGAGAAGGGGGTACTATTTCCCCGTAGAAAAGTGACTGCCCCCTTATATCCTGCTTATATTAGGTGGGGGTACAAATTCCCCGTAGAAAAGTAGTAGTGGTGTGTGACCGTTTGACAGCCATCAATTGAGGTTCAAAAATACCTCAAAAACTCACTTTCTCTCCACGTTCCGCGCCTCATTTATTGCGCTGACGATGTTTCACAGCGAAGAAAACAGCACCAAAACATCAAAAACTCACTTTACTCATTTGAGGTTCACCAAAACCTCAAAAAACTCATTTTTATTAATTGAGGTTCACCAAAACCTCAAAACCTCACTTTCTCTCCACGTTCCGCGCATTCATTTGTTGCGCTGACACAGCGTGATGAGTAAATAATGTACTCTCTCATCCTTGAAGGATGAATGCACCTTATCGTAATTTTCCAAGTCCCGGTCAAATGTTTATATATATCGTGACCTTTGTAAACCTACCTCTTTCGGGAACGATGTGCCACACACACAGGCGCGCGCGCGCGCCTGTATTGTGACTTAAGCAAACAAACAAAATAATAATTGTTTTTTTTCAACATGTATGTAATGCGATTTAGGAGGAAGAGTGGGGCCAAATTTTTTGAACTTACGGCTGGAAAAATGTTTTTCTATGACATGTTTTCGTTCGAGGCAAATTCGTAGGTAGATATTGTTAAATAAACATTAATATTGTATATATATATATATATATATACTTATTGTATTTAGTTTTTTTCGGTATCGAAAAGGGACTGTCATATCGTATTTGAAAAAAAAATATTACGCTTTTGCCTGTGGATATCTAGAAAAACCACAATTTCGTTCCCTCTCTATCTGCGTGTGCTATCAACGTTGACACAATGACACAAATTCAACAATACGTAGGCCTTGGGACGACGGAAGTTATACTTCCTGGTTGTTTTTTTTTCAATAGCCGAACGATGGAATTCCCTACTGACGTATACAATTTGTTTTGTTTATATTTCAATACACATGATGCTTAGGTTACAGCAGGTTGTTAACATCAGCTCTGGCAACTGTTGAGAAATAGTGACGTCAGTTAGCAGCATAGGTAGCAGTGATGCGATGCGATGCATTAACTTGTGAATTTTCGAACTCGCAAAATGATGTGGCTGAAATGTAGGGGAAGAATTTTCTAGAGAAGATTGTCTCGGATTTCTATTGGTCCACGTTGCGTTGGCTAACATTTCACTTTTGACCTCATTAGAAAACCGTATAAAACTTAAAGCGCTAGTGTAGAAAGTTCTATTTTATTTTGAACGTCAGTGAAGAGCATTTCCGCAGGATTTTCCAAAAGTAAGTAACTTTGTTTCTTAGCTTGCATGAGTTGGCTTTGATTTATAAGTATGGCATTGCTTTTGTGAGTTGATTCTTGAAACTAGCCTAACAGATATAAGAGATTGTGGAAGGAAGGTAACTTCCTGAAAAACCAAACAGCTCTTATGTATTGTGGAAGAAAATATACTCACAAAACATTCCCCGTAGAAAAGTGACTGCCCCTTTAAATCCTGCTTATATTAGGAGGGGGTATAATTTCCCCGTAGAAAAGTGACTGCCCTATTAAATCCTGCTAATATGAGAAGGGGGTACAATTTCCCCGTAGAAAAGTGACTGCCCTATTAAATCCTGCTAATATGATAAGGGGTACAATTTCCCCGTAGAAAAATGACTGCCCCCTTATATGCTGCTTATATTAGGAGGGGGTACAAATTCCCCGTAGAAAAGTGACTGCCCCCTTAAATCCTGCTTATATTAGGAGGGGGTATAATTTCCCCGTAGAAAAGTGACTGCCCCTTTAAATCCTGCTTATATTAGGAGGGGGTATAATTTCCCCGTAGAAAAGTGACTGCCCCTTTAAATCCTGCTTATATTAGGAGGGGGTATAATTTCCCCGTAGAAAAGTGACTGCCCTATTAAATCCTGCTAATATGAGAAGGGCGTACAATTTCCCCGTAGAAAAGTGACTGCCCCCTTATATCCTGCTTATATTAGGAGGGGGTACAAATTCCCCGTAGAAAAGTCACTGCCCCCTTAAATCCTGCTTATATTAGGAGGGGGTGTAATTTCCCCGTAGAAAAGTGACTGCCCCTTCAATCCTGCTTATATTAGGAGGGGGTATAATTTCCCCGTAGAAAAGTGACTGCCCCTTTAAATCCTGCTTATATTAGGAGGGGGTATAATTTCCCCGTAGAAAAGTGACTGCTTTATTAAATCCTGCTAATATGAGAAGGGGGTACAATTTCCCCGTAGAAAAGTGACTGCCCCCTTATATCCTGCTTATATTAGGAGGGGGTACAAATTCCCCGTAGAAAAAGTGACTGCCCCTAGAGGCCAGCATAGTCTGCCTTTTACCTACCCACTGCCCGCTTGCCGCGAGGACAGGTATACCTGCTCGCCTGCCCACGGCAACGAGTCGACTTGCGTCTTTACCCGGGTTCTTGATCTTCAAGGCGCTCTGCGCTTAGAAGGTACCTGGGCATTCAACAAGACCCGGGCTCCTGCAAAACCTGCTGGAAGGAAACAGCCCTCCGGCAGCGTGTCGCTCCAGGTGTTTCATCACCACGTGGACGGCTGCAGCCAGTGTTGCCTACTTACGTAGCTACTAAATCCTACGAAGTCCTAGGAGGAGCTTCTCCTCCAAGGAGAATTTATATACTTAGCGATTTCAGTTCAGCGTAAGCAGTTTTATCTTGTTGCCAGGAAATGCACGCAATATTACAGCTTCATTTATCTAAATGAATGATCGAGCAAACAAAAGTCTCCTCACTGAAAACTAATTGTTTTTCATTGCATGGTGCCTTAACCAGGCACGCAGTGGCACAACCAGAGGGGGCAGGGTGCATTGCTCACAACCTTGGACGGAAATTGTCTAGCGGAGAGGTCAGGGTGGGGGTCAAACATTAAAGTACAAGTCTCATCAAGTTCAATGCCGTAGCAAAGGGGTAGCGGGAGTCGGCCCTGAGCGCCGAACGATCTAAGTGAGAAAAGTTTTAAAACAGAGACTGCTATGGCGGCCCGTGATATTGTTTGCTATTAATGTTGGTTTGTTACGAGTTGGATGAATTGATTATGTAATACGTCGCTCCATGTGAAAAGAAAATATTGTAGATGGAAATTTTACATGCCATATGTATGTACATTCGGAATGCATTTATCATGCACTTTCTTTCTTTCAATAATAGTTTGTGTGCTTGTTTTCCATTATTAGCTAATGTGAAATTGACGTGTTGAAAAAAAATATTTCTAATCCTCTGTTTCAACACAAATGCGTGAGAACCGACTTCTACCCCCTTTTTGCGTGATTTATGAGGATAATAATGCCTTTCATGCTACTTTATTACTATTATTGTGATTGTTCTTGTTGTTACGTTTATCCAAGTACTTGCCCCCCCCCCAAACGAGGGCAACGGCAATGCCCCTGGCTGGCTACGGCCCTGGTGTTCACAGTAGAACAGTGTGTTGTTTGACTCGCGACCTCAGCGTCGAACGTGACATGTTTCAGTCCTGCCCTATATCACTATATATACATATATTGGTTGTTTACGACATATACTTATGGATCCTGTGCCACGGAAAACCTATTTCAATGTGTGTGTGTGTGTGGGGGGGGGTAGCAACATTCGTAAATCTCATTTCATTGGTGATGTGGCTTACGAAGCTTTGAGTTCCCTTTTTTTAAGTAGTGACAATCTATTGCAGTTGGCAACACTGCAGAACGGTGTGGGCCAGGTGCAGTTTCTACTCGAAGCAACTACGTCATGCAGAGGGAGGGGTCTGCAGTTGATGAAAAGAACGAACTGAGACCTACTAGGTATCGTAAGACTGCGGGTACCCGGCGGGTCTACAATGCCTGCCAGGAACGATCTGGGCAGGTGGGCAGACAAGCTGCTCAAGCGAGGATGTTGCGCAGGTTGCATGGCATTTCAGGAGCGATGTCTCGCGAACGGGTCTGCTCCAGGTCTTGTGCAGGCCTCTGACTGCCCCTATAAATCCTGCTTATATTAGGAGGGGGTATAATTTCCCCGTAGAAAAGTGACTGCCCCCTTAAATCCTGCTTATATTAGGAGGGGGTATAATTTCCCCGTAGAAAAGTGACTGCCCTATTAAATCCTGCTAATATGAGAAGGAGGTACAATTTCCCCGTAGAAAAGTGACTGCCCCCTTATATCCTGCTTATATTAGGAGGGGGTACAATTTCCTCGTAGAAAAGTGACTGCCCTATTAAATCCTGCTAATTTGAGAAGGGGGTACTATTTCCCCGTAGAAAAGTGACTGCCCCCTTATATCCTGCTTATATTAGGTGGGGGTACAAATTCCCCGTAGAAAAGTAGTAGTGGTGTGTGACCGTTTGACAGCCATCAATTGAGGTTCAAAAATACCTCAAAAACTCACTTTCTCTCCACGTTCCGCGCCTCATTTATTGCGCTGACGATGTTTCACAGCGAAGAAAACAGCACCAAAACATCAAAAACTCACTTTACTCATTTGAGGTTCACCAAAACCTCAAAAAACTCATTTTTATTAATTGAGGTTCACCAAAACCTCAAAACCTCACTTTCTCTCCACGTTCCGCGCATTCATTTGTTGCGCTGACACAGCGTGATGAGTAAATAATGTACTCTCTCATCCTTGAAGGATGAATGCACCTTATCGTAATTTTCCAAGTCCCGGTCAAATGTTTATATATATCGTGACCTTTGTAAACCTACCTCTTTCGGGAACGATGTGCCACACACACAGGCGCGCGCGCGCGCCTGTATTGTGACGCAAGCAAACAAACAAAATAATAATTGTTTTTTTTCAACATGTATGTAATGCGATTTAGGAGGAAGAGTGGGGCCAAATTTTTTGAACTTACGGCTGGAAAAATGTTTTTCTATGACATGTTTTCGTTCGAGGCAAATTCGTAGGTAGATATTGTTAAATAAACATTAATATTGTATATATATATATATATATATATATATATATATATACTTATTGTATTTAGTTTTTTTCGGTATCGAAAAGGGACTGTCATATCGTATTTGAAAAAAAAATATTACGCTTTTGCCTGTGGATATCTAGAAAAACCACAATTTCGTTCCCTCTCTATCTGCGTGTGCTATCAACGTTGACACAATGACACAAATTCAACAATACGTAGGCCTTGGGACGACGGAAGTTATACTTCCTGGTTGTTTTTTTTTCAATAGCCGAACGATAGAATTCCCTACTGACGTATACAATTTGTTTTGTTTATATTTCAATACACATGATGCTTAGGTTACAGCAGGTTGTTAACATCAGCTCTGGCAACTGTTGAGAAATAGTGACGTCAGTTAGCAGCATAGGTAGCAGTGATGCGATGCGATGCATTAACTTGTGAATTTTCGAACTCGCAAAATGATGTGGCTGAAATGTAGGGGAAGAATTTTCTAGAGAAGATTGTCTCGGATTTCTATTGGTCCACGTTGCGTTGGCTAACATTTCACTTTTGACCTCATTAGAAAACCGTATAAAACTTAAAGCGCTAGTGTAGAAAGTTCTATTTTATTTTGAACGTCAGTGAAGAGCATTTCCGCAGGATTTTCCAAAAGTAAGTAACTTTGTTTCTTAGCTTGCATGAGTTGGCTTTGATTTATAAGTATGGCATTGCTTTTGTGAGTTGATTCTTGAAACTAGCCTAACAGATATAAGAGATTGTGGAAGGAAGGTAACTTCCTGAAAAACCAAACAGCTCTTATGTATTGTGGAAGAAAATATACTCACAAAACATTCCCCGTAGAAAAGTGACTACCCCTTTAAATCCTGCTTATATTAGGAGGGGGTATAATTTCCCCGTAGAAAAGTGACTGCCCTATTAAATCCTGCTAATATGAGAAGGGGGTACAATTTCCCCGTAGAAAAGTGACTGCCCTATTAAATCCTGCTAATATGATAAGGGGTACAATTTCCCCGTAGAAAAATGACTGCCCCCTTATATCCTGCTTATATTAGGAGGGGGTACAAATTCCCCGTAGAAAAGTGACTGCCCCCTTAAATCCTGCTTATATTAGGAGTGGGTATAATTTCCCCGTAGAAAAGTGACTGCCCCTTTAAATCCTGCTTATATTAGGAGGGGGTATAATTTCCCCGTAGAAAAGTGACTGCCCCTTTAAATCCTGCTTATATTAGGAGGGGGTATAATTTCCCCGTAGAAAAGTGACTGCCATATTAAATCCTGCTAATATGAGAAGGGCGTACAATTTCCCCGTAGAAAAGTGACTGCCCCCTTATATCCTGCTTATATTAGGAGGGGGTACAAATTCCCCCTAGAAAAGTCACTGCCCCCTTAAATCCTGCTTATATTAGGAGGGGGTATAATTTCCCCGTAGAAAAGTGACTGCCCCTTAAATCCTGCTTATATTAGGAGGGGGTATAATTTCCCCGTAGAAAAGTGACTGCCCCTTTAAATCCTGCTTATATTAGGAGGGGGTATAATTTCCCCGTAGAAAAGTGACTGCCCTATTAAATCCTGCTAATATGAGAAGGGGGTTCAATTTCCCCGTAGAAAAGTGACTGCCCCCTTATATCCTGCTTATATAAGGAGGAGGTACAAATTCCCCGTAGAAAAAGTGACTGCCCCTAGAGGCCAGCATAGTCTGCCTTTTACCTACCCACTGCCCGCTTGCCGCGAGGACAGGTATACCTGCTCGCCTGCCCACGGCAACGAGTCGACTTGCGTGTTTACCCGGGTTCTTGGTCTTCAAGGCGCTCTGCGCTTACAAGGTACCTGGGCATTCAACAAGACCCGGGCTCCTGCAAAACCTGCTGGAAGGAAACAGCCCTCCGGCAGCGTGTCGCTCCAGGTGTTTCATCACCACGTGGACGGCTGCAGCCAGTGTTGCCTACTTACGTAGCTACTAAATCCTACGAAGTCCTAGGAGGAGCTTCTCCTCCAAGGAGAATTTATATACTTAGCGATTTCAGTTCAGCGTAAGCAGTTTTTATCTTGTTGCCAGGAAATGCACGCAATATTACAGCTTCATTTATCTAAATGAATGATCGATCAAACAAAAGTCTCCTCACTGAAAACTAATTGTTTTTCATTGCATGGTGCCTTAACCAGGCACGCAGTGGCGCAACCAGAGGGGGCAGGGTGCATTGCTCACAACCTTGGACGGAAATTGTCTAGCGGAGAGGTCAGGGTGGGGGTCAAACATTAAAGTACAAGTCTCATCAAGTTCAATGCCGTAGCAAAGGGGTAGCGGGAGTCGGCCCTGAGCGCCGAACGATCTAAGTGAGAAAAGTTTTAAAACAGAGACTGCTATGGCGGCCCGTGATATTATTTGCTATTAATGTTGGTTTGTTACGAGTTGGATGAATTGATTATGTAATACGTCGCTCCATGTGAAAAGAAAATATTGTAGATGGAAATTTTACATGCCATATGTATGTACATTCGGAATGCATTTATCATGCACTTTCTTTCTTTCAATAATAGTTTGTGTGCTTGTTTTCCATTATTAGCTAATGTGAAATTGACGTGTTGAAAAAAAATATTTCTAATCCTCTGTTTCAACACAAATGCGTGAGAACCGACTTCTACCCCCTTTTTGCGTGATTTATGAGGATAATAATGCCTTTCATGCTACTTTATTACTATTATTGTGATTGTTCTTGTTGTTACGTTTATCCAAGTACTTGCCCCCCCCCCAAACGAGGGCAACGGCAATGCCCCTGGCTGGCTACGGCCCTGGTGTTCACAGTAGAACAGTGTGTTGTTTGACTCGCGACCTCAGCGTCGAACGTGACATGTTTCAGTCCTGCCCTATATCACTATATATACATATATTGGTTGTTTACGACATATACTTATGGATCCTGTGCCACGGAAAACCTATTTCAATGTGTGTGTGTGTGGGGGGGGGGGGGTAGCAACATTCGTAAATCTCATTTCATTGGTGATGTGGCTTACGAAGCTTTGAGTTCCCTTTTTTTAAGTAGTGACAATCTATTGCAGTTGGCAAGACTGCAGAACGGTGTGGGCCAGGTGCAGTTTCTACTCGAAGCAACTACGTCATGCAGAGGGAGGGGTCTGCAGTTGATGAAAAGAACGAACTGAGACCTACTAGGTATCGTAAGACTGCGGGTACCCGGCGGGTCTACAATGCCTGCCAGGAACGATCTGGGCAGGTGGGCAGACAAGCTGCTCAAGCGAGGATGTTGCGCAGGTTGCATGGCATTTCAGGAGCGATGTCTCGCGAACGGGTCTGCTCCAGGTCTTGTGCAGGCCTCTGACTGCCCCTATAAATCCTGCTTATATTAGGAGGGGGTATAATTTCCCCGTAGAAAAGTGACTGCCCCCTTAAATCCTGCTTATATTAGGAGGGGGTATAATTTCCCCGTAGAAAAGTGACTGCCCTATTAAATCCTGCTAATATGAGAAGGAGGTACAATTTCCCCGTAGAAAAGTGACTGCCCCCTTATATCCTGCTTATATTAGGAGGGGGTACAATTTCCTCGTAGAAAAGTGACTGCCCTATTAAATCCTGCTAATTTGAGAAGGGGGTACTATTTCCCCGTAGAAAAGTGACTGCCCCCTTATATCCTGCTTATATTAGGTGGGGGTACAAATTCCCCGTAGAAAAGTAGTAGTGGTGTGTGACCGTTTGACAGCCATCAATTGAGGTTCAAAAATACCTCAAAAACTCACTTTCTCTCCACGTTCCGCGCCTCATTTATTGCGCTGACGATGTTTCACAGCGAAGAAAACAGCACCAAAACATCAAAAACTCACTTTACTCATTTGAGGTTCACCAAAACCTCAAAAAACTCATTTTTATTAATTGAGGTTCACCAAAACCTCAAAACCTCACTTTCTCTCCACGTTCCGCGCATTCATTTGTTGCGCTGACACAGCGTGATGAGTAAATAATGTACTCTCTCATCCTTGAAGGATGAATGCACCTTATCGTAATTTTCCAAGTCCCGGTCAAATGTTTATATATATCGTGACCTTTGTAAACCTACCGCTTTCGGGAACGATGTGCCACACACACAGGCGCGCGCGCGCGCCTGTATTGTGACGCAAGCAAACAAACAAAATAATAATTGTTTTTTTTCAACATGTATGTAATGCGATTTAGGAGGAAGAGTGGGGCCAAATTTTTTGAACTTACGGCTGGAAAAATGTTTTTCTATGACATGTTTTCGTTCGAGGCAAATTCGTAGGTAGATATTGTTAAATAAACATTAATATTGTATATATATATATATATATATATATATATATATACTTATTGTATTTAGTTTTTTTCGGTATCGAAAAGGGACTGTCATATCGTATTTGAAAAAAAAATATTACGCTTTTGCCTGTGGATATCTAGAAAAACCACAATTTCGTTCCCTCTCTATCTGCGTGTGCTATCAACGTTGACACAATGACACAAATTCAACAATACGTAGGCCTTGGGACGACGGAAGTTATACTTCCTGGTTGTTTTTTTTTCAATAGCCGAACGATGGAATTCCCTACTGACGTATACAATTTGTTTTGTTTATATTTCAATACACATGATGCTTAGGTTACAGCAGGTTGTTAACATCAGCTCTGGCAACTGTTGAGAAATAGTGACGTCAGTTAGCAGCATAGGTAGCAGTGATGCGATGCGATGCATTAACTTGTGAATTTTCGAACTCGCAAAATGATGTGGCTGAAATGTAGGGGAAGAATTTTCTAGAGAAGATTGTCTCGGATTTCTATTGGTCCACGTTGCGTTGGCTAACATTTCACTTTTGACCTCATTAGAAAACCGTATAAAACTTAAAGCGCTAGTGTAGAAAGTTCTATTTTATTTTGAACGTCAGTGAAGAGCATTTCCGCAGGATTTTCCAAAAGTAAGTAACTTTGTTTCTTAGCTTGCATGAGTTGGCTTTGATTTATAAGTATGGCATTGCTTTTGTGAGTTGATTCTTGAAACTAGCCTAACAGATATAAGAGATTGTGGAAGGAAGGTAACTTCCTGAAAAACCAAACAGCTCTTATGTATTGTGGAAGAAAATATACTCACAAAACATTCCCCGTAGAAAAGTGACTGCCCCTTTAAATCCTGCTTATATTAGGAGGGGGTATAATTTCCCCGTAGAAAAGTGACTGCCCTATTAAATCCTGCTAATATGAGAAGGGGGTACAATTTCCCCGTAGAAAAGTGACTGCCCTATTAAATCCTGCTAATATGATAAGGGGTACAATTTCCCCGTAGAAAAATGACTGCCCCCTTATATGCTGCTTATATTAGGAGGGGGTACAAATTCCCCGTAGAAAAGTGACTGCCCCCTTAAATCCTGCTTATATTAGGAGTGGGTATAATTTCCCCGTAGAAAAGTGACTGCCCCTTTAAATCCTGCTTATATTAGGAGGGGGTATAATTTCCCCGTAGAAAAGTGACTGCCCTATTAAATCCTGCTAATATGAGAAGGGCGTACAATTTCCCCGTAGAAAAGTGACTGCCCCCTTATATCCTGCTTATATTATGAGGGGATACAAATTCCCCGTAGAAAAGTCACTGCCCCCTTAAATCCTGCTTATATTAGGAGGGGGTATAATTTCCCCGTAGAAAAGTGACTGCCCCTTAAATCCTGCTTATATTAGGAGGGGGTATAATTTCCCCGTAGAAAAGTGACTGCCCTATTAAATCCTGCTAATATGAGAAGGGGGTACAATTTCCCCGTAGAAAAGTGACTGCCCCCTTATATCCTGCTTATATTAGGAGGGGGTACAAATTCCCCGTAGAAAAAGTGACTGCCCCTAGAGGCCAGCATAGTCTGCCTTTTACCTACCCACTGCCCGCTTGCCGCGAGGACAGGTATACCTGCTCGCCTGCCCACGGCAACGAGTCGACTTGCGTCTTTACCCGGGTTCTTGGTCTTCAAGGCGCTCTGCGCTTACAAGGTACCTGGGCATTCAACAAGACCCGGGCTCCTGCAAAACCTGCTGGAAGGAAACAGCCCTCCGGCAGCGTGTCGCTCCAGGTGTTTCATCAACACGTGGACGGCTGCAGCCAGTGTTGCCTACTTACGTAGCTACTAAATCCTACGAAGTCCTAGGAGGAGCTTCTCCTCCAAGGAGAATTTATATACTTAGCGATTTCAGTTCAGCGTAAGCAGTTTTTATCTTGTTGCCAGGAAATGCACGCAATATTACAGCTTCATTTATCTAAATGAATGATCGAGCAAACAAAAGTCTCCTCACTGAAAACTAATTGTTTTTCATTGAATGGTGCCTTAACCAGGCACGCAGTGGCGCAACCAGAGGGGGCAGGGTGCATTGCTCACAACCTTGGACGGAAATTGTCTAGCGGAGAGGTCAGGGTGGGGGTCAAACATTAAAGTACAAGTCTCATCAAGTTCAATGCCGTAGCAAAGGGGTAGCGGGAGTCGGCCCTGAGCGCCGAACGATCTAAGTGAGAAAAGTTTTAAAACAGAGACTGCTATGGCGGCCCGTGATATTATTTGCTATTAATGTTGGTTTGTTACGAGTTGGATGAATTGATTATGTAATACGTCGCTCCATGTGAAAAGAAAATATTGTAGATGGAAATTTTACATGCCATATGTATGTACATTCGGAATGCATTTATCATGCACTCTCTTTCTTTCAATAATAGTTTGTATGCTTGTTTTCCATTATTAGCTAATGTGAAATTGACGTGTTGAAAAAAAATATTTCTAATCCTCTGTTTCAACACAAATGCGTGAGAACCGACTTCTACCCCCTTTTTGCGTGATTTATGAGGATAATAATGCCTTTCATGCTACTTTATTACTATTATTGTGATTGTTCTTGTTGTTACGTTTATCCAAGTACTTGCCCCCCCCCCAAACGAGGGCAACGGCAATGCCCCTGGCTGGCTACGGCCCTGGTGTTCACAGTAGAACAGTGTGTTGTTTGACTCGCGACCTCAGCGTCGAACGTGACATGTTTCAGTCCTGCCCTATATCACTATATATACATATATTGGTTGTTTACGACATATACTTATGGATCCTGTGCCACGGAAAACCTATTTCAATGTGTGTGTGTGTGGGGGGGGGTAGCAACATTCGTAAATCTCATTTCATTGGTGATGTGGCTTACGAAGCTTTGAGTTCCCTTTTTTTAAGTAGTGACAATCTATTGCAGTTGGCAACACTGCAGAACGGTGTGGGCCAGGTGCAGTTTCTTCTCGAAGCAACTACGTCATGCAGAGGGAGGGGTCTACAGTTGATGAAAAGAACGAACTGAGACCTAGTAGGTATCGTAAGACTGCGGGTACCCGGCGGGTCTACAATGCCTGCCAGGAACGATCTGGGCTGGTGGGCAGACAAGCTGCTCA